>NC_049210.1:20699069-21054069 GCF_013347855.1 Anguilla anguilla
TCTCCAGGTCCAATACTGGCCATGCCTGGTCTAGAGATTTTCCAGTACTGTTTCAATCCTGGTCTTGAGTGTTTCTGTCTATAAGGGTTCTGAACCTGCCACCCCATTTGGAGTGTGGAGAGATGCCCCGTGTGTGCATGTACGTGTGGGTGTGTGTGTGTGTGTGTGTGTGCAACACAGTGTGTCATCATTGTCGAAGAACTCGGATTGTGCCAGGAGGTTGTAGGTTCGAATCCCTTGCAGCCAGACATTTAACATGAATTCACAGACTGTAAATGTCCACCTTTATAAATGTAAAAATAAATAAATAAGCAAACAAGCAAATAAATAAAAAATTCAAACTGTGTAAATCATCTGCTGGTCAAATAAACAATGTAAAACGCAGTTTATCTGCCTTTCCACTCTCTCTTTTCCTCTCGCTTGCATGCTCTGTTTGACGGGTGTCCTATTTATTTTTTTTCCTCCTTGAGCTTTTGAATCCAAATCTACTTTCAATATTTTGTCACCCTTTCTTTTTTTTTCCCCCGAAGAGACAGGAGTTTCAAATCATTCCCTTGTCTGTTGTCATTATTTATTTTTTTCCCCTCTGCTGACAATGTTTTTTCAAGCGGAGATTCATCTGTTTCAATTCCGACCCCCACCCCGTACGAGCAGAGACGTGCGAGAGGGCCCCTGTAACTGCCAGACTGCGCGTTTCCACGGCGAGGGCCATGATAAACACCGGCTGCTCCCCGGGGCAGCGTCTACTGCCAATTACAGTGGCATTAGGATGAAATGGCAGCCAGTGTCCCCTGAGCTGAGGCAAATTGCAGGGGAACTATGCAAAATAACCACCGGGCGCATTTAAATGGAAACCTTTACCAGACAAATTGTGATACAATAACTAATCTTGGCTTGCATATACGGCCGGGAGCCCAATCTTTTCTTTCCTTTTAACTAAACACCGAAATTGACTTTGAAGCTCCTCTTTCCTTCCGCCTCGGCGCCCAAGCGCAAAGAAGGAGAAAAAGGAAAAGGAGAAGACGAAAACGAGAGCGGGGAGCACAACCTCGCCGGCGAAAGAAAAGTTGCCGCCGGCGTTGGCGGCGTCTCGGCCGCGTCGATAACGAATGCTTGCTCGGCCGCCGCGCCGTCTAACTCGTTCGTGGGGGAGAAATTGAAGAGGTGATGTGAATTTTAAAGGACAGGGAGCCCGCACAGCGTATTGGTCAAAGGGTGAGGCTGGCCTTCACCACGTCCTTGAATCCAACACCCTCTAGTATTGGAACCCAGCCCCTTGGAACTCCCAGCCTGACGGGCACCAGAACTCATACACGCCTGCAGCTGTAACGCATTCCCTGTGGCTTCACTCCTACTGGGATTAATCTGACCCTGCCCATGAGAGTAAAGCCAGCCAAGCTTCAGTGTGAATCCAGTACGACTGAGCAACCGATTAATGAGCACCTGCAAGATACTAACCTTAACCAACACAGACCCTGCAAGACCGCACGGACTCACGCACACATGCGAGCATATACAAATGCACACGTACATGTACTTCCACATTCGCAGCGGGTGCAAAGCACACGCGTGTGACACGCACCTTTATGCACGCCAGCCTGCGCACATGAACACAAGCACGCGCACACGCAAACGCGCGCACACCGACCCGAAGGCGAGGTCCATCAGTATTCCTTGATTACACCGGGCTGTTTTTTTTTTTTCTCGCCATCTCTCTCAATCCATCTCTCTCTCTCGCTCTTTCTCTCTCTCCCTCCTTTTAAATACATGAAACAGTTCAAGAGACAAATTGTTTCTTGTGCCTGTATCAATGCATTTCATTTAGCCCTCTCTGCAGGAGGGCCTGGCCCACAGTTGTCATCCTGAAAGAGAGGAAAAGATAAAAATATGCGGGGGAGAGAGAGGAGAGCATTGGAGGCAAATGGGCCGTGAACTGAACCATCATGTCGCCACAGAGAACCCTCCGCTGGCTTTATTCAATCGGCCCATATTGTTGTGCTCCGAGCAGATGAATGTGCTCTTTGAGATGGGACTGAGGCATGAACTTAAAGCAAGTAAATTTCTATCTTTCTCCATGTTAGCTGCCTCATTGCCCTTCAATTGAGTCCCTGAGAGAGAGACTGAAAGAACAAGAGACAGGGAAGGAGAGCGAAGGAGACATAGAGAGAGAGAGAGAGAGACGACGGAAAGAAGAGGAGAAATTGGAAGAGAAACTGAAGAGAGAAAGAAGGAAAAAGAGAGCGAAACAGAGCTGAAAATAGCTTTTTACATACCCTTATTTTAACATAATTTATTTTTGGAAAAATACATGTATATATACATATATTTATTGTTTACAAATTAATTCACTATTAATTTGAGTCAATCACTTGAGTTGTAAAACAAGGAAGTTAATGTGAGAGAGTGAGAGAGAGAGAGAGAGAGAGAGAGAGAGAGAGAGGTCCTTCAGGATGGTAGTGATACTTCAAATGACATGCCTGAGGAACTGTATTCTCTTTGGAAGCCATTACTAAGCCTGACAAATCTGGAAAAGAAAAAAATAAATAACGTTGATGTGTATATTGTGACATACATGCCCACCCATGCATGTCAATGCACACAGATACAGTACATCTGGTTATTTTTAGTACAGTATCATTTGGGTGATATTCCATAAAATTACACAAGCATAAAATGTCTGCTACTACTACTATTAAAATTATTATTATTATTATTATTATTATTGTTGTTGTTGTTGTTATTTTTATTTGTATTATTATTATTATTATTATCACTACTACTACTACTACTCCTACTACTACTAATAATAATAATAATAATCAGGTACAATTACAGCGAAGGAAAGTAATAAGACAAAATATATCTTAAGCAATTTAATTTACAATTTATTCTGTTAAAGGTGGTTTTACTTTGTTGGAGTGGTGTTCTGCCTTTGATTTATTATTCATTTCTGATTTGTAACTGATCAATATTTCTTTGTATAAACACATTTTTTTTTATTGTTCTTTAATGCAAATAAAAGTAAAAATGAGTTATTAAGGAAATTACTTTAAAAGCAATCTTAACAATATGCACAGAGTATCCAGCTCACGAAACCTTTATAGATAGAATCAGTATTTTTGATTGAATTGCTCCATAGATACTATAGTATCATTTTTATTTCTTGCTCATTGTCAATTCATAAATTATGCTCAATAAAGTGTTCACTCTAAAAAATGATTGTCCAGAGGGAAAATCATCAGGCATCATGATGTAAAAAATGATGTAAAAAGTCTAAATCATTGTCTGTGTGTGTGTGTGTGTTTAATAGGTAAAGAAAATGAACAACGACTCATTCACTTTTTCTCACTGAGCAGTGAGCAAAATTTTTTTTTAAAAACTAAAACTGAAGATTTTTATTTAGTGTCCCCTCCTTATTTTCTGATTTGTCCCATTGTTGCATTTGCGGCTGCTGACAAATCCCAATAAGCTATTATAATGGCTCTCACACACACACACACACACACACACACACTTAGTCGTTACCTTGCACACAAACTCACATGCCTGCACCATCACACATGCATATATACATGGATGCATATGCACACATGTATGAGGGCATGCACATGTGCACACACAGCCTTGAGCACGCCTGCACGCACGCACGCGCGCACACACACCCTCAAAGAGCTCCATGGACTGAACATCCACCTCCTGAAGCCCAAAGCCTTGCAGCACTTGAGGGACAATGGTGAACGCAGGTTGCCAGGTTGGTTTCATTTCCTCTAACAACAGTGCGACCCTTTGTTCACGCTCTCCTCACCCCTCCCTCCCCCTTCCCTCTCTCTGGCATCAACAGGTCGCCCAGCACTGATTAAAGGGCCTCTTGTGTTTATCCAACACTGACAATGAAGGAGAAATGTTACTTTTCATTTTTTTTTTGTGTGGGGGGGGGGGGGGGGGGGAGGTGGAGGGAGGAATTAGGAAGTGGAACAGGGGCTGGGGGGGAGTTGGGCCCTGTAATTTGGTGTTGAGAGATGCCTCCTTAGACTTTATTGACAGTTGTCACAGGGTCAGGAGGATGCGACCGGTCAAGTGGACAAGTTGGGGGTGGGGGGTGGGCTGGGGGGGGGGGGTCAGAAAGAGGCTTGAGAGAGAAGGTTTGGTTTGTTGTACCATCGTTACAGAAAGTCCTCAAACTATGTAAACATTAAATTACGTTAATCCAGGCTTTGGTAAATTGTTTCTGAGAAATTAAAAAAATCTACACGGATGCAGGCAAATATCACTGGCAGCAACCTTGCTCATGAAAGGTTAAGCTCATGAAACATTGGTGTGGGGACTTGGATATATTGACTTCCAACACATATTTATAGTGCAGTAATATTGTGCAAAATATCAAGGTGACATTTTGTTTCATTATAATAAAAAACTTTAAAATTAAAGAACTCAACTCTTCAGTGTGATAACAAAAATGTAAATGTCCGCAACTATTTATTGATTCCTAGTAATACATGCATATGCCAGCAGACATTGCAATATATAATATGTGCAATACCTTTTTAGGTGCATGTTTTTTTTCCCATACTATATTGTGTTTTTCAAACTGTTATTATTATTTCAATTGTACAATTACTTTACCTCAAGGGTTTTCTGCACTTTAAATACTGGGAAATTAGCCATATAAATAGACTACATAAAATAGAAAATACATTTTTATACATGTACAGACTTGTCTCTCCACAGGATTTTCAGAATGGACAGCACAATGAATGTGTTCAAACGAATAGATGACAAAACTAACCAAATGTGTTTATACATGTGTTATGGCCAATGTCACTCCAGATGAATGAAGACTCCTCCTGCAAGTAATGCAGTGAAGAATCAAATGTGTTTCAAGACATTTTTCAAATGTAATGCACAAACAAAGGACAGTAAGGCAAAAGATTTTATTGGGCTATTTGACCTCTCTAACACAGTAACAGATACACGTTTTTGAAACCCTGCATTTATTTTTAAATTACAGTAAACCTGTTCCCTGCTTCTCAAAACAATGACATATCATAGATGCACAGAAAAGGCTTCACTTATTTGTCTGAGTCACGAAGGGATTGTGCAAGAAAGCAGGAAGAATATTCAGTACCCTTAGCTTTGTCTGATGATTTGTTGCCTACAGAAAACATGAAGCTATTTATGTGATATTATATTACTCTAGCACATGCTCTTTTCCAGATAAGCTTTTAATGAAAGAGAATAAAAGCGTATCCATCTGGGTTATTTGAGCAACAGTGACAAACCGGACCAACGTCATTTCCGGGCAAGTGATTGTAAATGTAACATCGAAAAGGCGCTGAATGCAAGCATTTCAATGATGTATTCATGTTTTCAGAGGGAAGTTATGAATCACTGAGTGTCGGCTAGTATATGAGTGGAACATCTCAGTGATGGCTGTTGGGATTTTAGATTCAGTGAAATTAATGAGAAAGGGGAGTGACAGTAGTAAGTGAAGTTACTGAAACTGAGATATGAGAAGTGTTAGGTCCTCAGAGGTTGAATTTCTCTGGGGGGGGGGGGGTTTCACACATACTGAGATGAAATATTATGCATTTCAGACATGGGGGGGGGGGGGGTTGGTTGATTTCAAAGGTGAAGAGCTGATATCGGGGTACAGAAATCTCCCAGCCGCTTATCCCGTGGCTGGGAGCTGTACTGACTTTGTACTTTATGGCCGTGAGGGGTGACATTCGGGTGTCACGGTGTCAGGGCCAGAAGCGGCGCCTCCCACCACGCGGCCCGCGGCGCCGCCGGGGAACAATGGCCACAGAGGAGCCGTCCGGCGGCCACCCCGGCCCCTGCGCCCGCTCCCATGAAATCGAAAATTACAAGGGCCATTCCCCACGACAACTCCGCGTCTGTGTGTGTCTGCCTCTTCCCAGGCTCGAGAAGCGCTGAGGGACACGGGTGAAGAGAACGAGGGAGTGAAAGGGGAGGGGAGGAAGAGGCCGTTTTGAGGCTGGAAGGGCCGTCCGGCCATCTTGTCTTGACCTCTGACCTTTTCAGGTCCCTCTCCCCTTCCATGCTGTTTGAGTGATCTTTATTTTTATGTTAAAAACACCCCTGAAGTTGCGCTAAGTTTTTTCTTCCTATCTCTCCCTCTCTCTTTTTCTGTCTCCCTCTCTCTCTCTATATCTCTCTCTGTCTCTCTCTCCCTCCCTCCCTCCCTACCTCCCTGTCTCCCAGGCTGTGCAAGAAACCGCGTTTTGGTTGCGGGCGCTGTCAAGAACCAGTGCCTCCAAGAGCGTGCCCGCTTTTCTTCTCAAGACAGCAACACATAAAGCTTTCCATCAGATAGTTCCTGAAGTCTGAGCACAAGGTGAAATCGTCCAGAGGGGGGGGTCATCGCCTGCCGGGGGTCATCGCCCAAACAGCAGGGTCTCACCATGGGCACATGCTGCTGGTTTCCTAAGGTTCCCCTCCAAGATACATTCATTAGAGTAAAAAAAAAAACAAAGTACAATATTTAATTTGCAGCAATTAGTCATTCATCAATAATCTCTCTGAATGGATGGTCTGACTGCCAGTTCCTCTCTGTTTAGCCTCTACACCTGTGGTGATATTTTAGAGTTTGGCTATACAAGATTGTATGTAACACTGGTTCACTGATGAAGGTAGTGTGCTGAAACATTAAAATTTTTAACCTCATCTTAAGTGGAAAACCGTGAATGGGAATCTTTTTTCAATGTAACTGCTGAATTCTTTTGAGCCACCATCTATGCACCTCTGATTCTACCTGAAGGCTACCAGAAGAGCTCATTCTGCAAGTGGAACATTTCAAAAATAAAAAAGCCTTACCGTTAAACTGAACATTGCTCCAAAGGTTTGGGCCACCTGTCAGCAACCAAATCCTTTTCAAATTTCAATATAAAAGCCTCTCAGATGAAATGAAAAAAACTTTTAAACTTACTTACTTCTATAAAATGTCCCTCCTCTGCTTCTACTCGTGATGTAGTACTGCGCATCTATGAAAAATCTGACATAAATAACAATCAACTCTTGTAACGTCAGATTGAGCAGATGGTTGTAATGCAAACTCATGGATTTGAAACAGCCTTTCTGTGCTGCCTCTGGCTGTACTTCATTGGGAATTGTTTCCTTTTTCCCAGCAGGCTAAAGATGATAGCAGTCTGAAATATCATATTGGCATGCATAGATAATCGCTTGATTAAAACAGAATGTTTAAAGCATACCAGACACATACAGCTATTAATGCCACTCACAATCCATTTTTTAAAATGTATTTCTAAATACTCAACAACATAATATCCCTCTATTTTGTTGATCTGTGGAGCCTTGCACTGTTACCTGAAGAAATGACTGTGCAACTGAGGTTTGTTTTGGGGTGGAAATGGTGGGGGGGGGGGGGGGGGGGTCAGAGAGAGTACAGTACTGTGGAAGCCCTGCACCCCCTCTCACTCTCACCCAGGCTTCACCTGTGAGAAATGACCCCTCAACCACAGTGACACCCCACACCACCCGCCATCTCCACCTTTGATGCGCAAGGCAGCCAAGGATGACAAATAACAGCACTTAAAAAGTTTGGGGGGGGGGGGGGGGTGTTGTGAGAGGACACTTGTGTTCAATGGGGTTCTCACTTTTCGCATGTACCATCCGCCAAAACCCCTGAGGTGTCGGTACTGGCCGACAAGCCGACAGAAGCTGGCCTGGTTTTGGGTGTCGACAGTGGAAGGGGAAGGGTGTCACTGGAGCGGGGCATCCCCTGGGCTCTGTCCAATTGAATGGGGGTGGGGGGTGGGGGGGGGTGGGGTGCTAGGGGTGGGGCCACAATAAAGAAAGCACCTGAAAAATACACATTGGGCACAGTGATCCGTGGTCACCCCACATCCCACCAAATGCCGAACACTAATACAACGACCCTCTTAGGCTGTCTATTGTCCCTTTTGGAGTAGCAGGAGGTGGAGGTTCTCTAAATTATTTGTTTTCTGCCTAATATGTTTTTCTGTGATAATGACTTCAGGGTGTGGGGGGGGGGGGGGGGGAGGGTATTAGGATGGTAACCTCCAAAAAAATTTTTTGAAAGACTGAATTTAAAAAAAGGTGAAAAGAAATAAAATAGTCCTGCCCAAATTCTTTACAAAGCAAACTGTATCTAAATTATACACAGTTCCAATACAAGGTTTAAACAGAATGCAGTTTTAACAATAAATTCACAATCATAGAAAAGCCATAATGAAAATGGAGACCATTTTTACCGATTGCAAAATTCCCTTTTCAAAATATTTGGACTAGAAAATATCTTTTCTTTCATCCTGTCATGCACGAGGAGAATCCAATTCTCCCGCGCTATTAACGTTTTAATGATGGATTTTGTTTAGGCTGGGGGTTGCAGTCCGAAGGAAAGGAAGGAGTAAATAGGAAAGAGGCCGTGCACAATCAGGAGATACATCCACTCCACTAATATTGTTCTGTCCCAATAACATTATATTGTTGAGTTTCTTCTCTGCAGCCATCGATTTTTCAGACATTTCCACAGTCCTGAGGAACAGGTATGAAGGCCTATATTTTGAAGGTCAGTGGACAGAGACTTGGTAGTGCTTGAAACATAAATAATGTTGCTGGAGGGGCGAGACTATTTTAGTTGAAAAATCAATCAAATGCTTTTGAATAGAAATATTTTACAAAGAATTGGAGGATGAAGCTTCACTTTGAGAGCAACCCTTTTTCCCTTTCTTATAATTTTTTGCTCTGATGGTCAATGGAGGATGAATAGCCTATGGGTTGACTAAAGTTAAGAACAATTGATAAACAGGGTACAAAATTTAAAGAATGGAGAGAGAGTGGGAGAGATAGAGTGAGAGAGGAAGACAGAGAGAGAGAGAGAGAGAGAGAGAGAGAGAGAGAGAGAGAGAGGATGACAATTGAGCCCTTGGGTAGTCTCAGCAGGGGGTAAGCGATTATCGGTCATCTTTAATGGACAGGCATAATCCTGCATGCAACATCATAAAGAGAGAGAGAGGGGGGCAGGGATACATACACATATGTATTAATGAATACAACACATGCACAACAATCATGGCATCTAACTTACCCACAGATACACACACGCACACGCACTCACACACGCACACACACACATAGTAATGACAGAGTAATAGTGATAAAGCCTAATAATCAGGTGTTCTCAGCTCTGTTTTTGCTGATGCTGTAATGACAGTTGTAAAATCACAGGGCTCGAACATAAGATTTAAATGTCTCATTAAAAACTCACGTTTTAGTGAACCCCAATGAACTTCACATTTTATCTGCTAAACAACGCCAGCATTAGTCACAACCTTGGAGACACTTGCCATTAATTGCGTTAAATGCATAGTTTCAGTAATTGAAAGCGTAATTCGGTAATTTGTAGAATTGGGGGCTGTTGGAATTTGACTCCGTAGCCTTGGCATTCTGCTACTTTTTATGTCGTGAGGTAAGTTTTAAATGTTTCCCGTCTGTTTATTCGTGTATAGAGTTGTCAAGCCGAAATGCACTATTCTGGGCAGTAGGTGTCCATTAAGCAATTTCCAACGTTGTTGGGTGTTATTATATTTGAAGGACGGTCACTAAATGTACATCTGTTTTTATCACTCGTTAAAACGGTGAGAGCGTCGCCTTCACTATTTATGATCCAGGATGCGGTTACAAGAATAAATTCACTGCGCGATAATAGTTCAGCGCGATCATCTCTGATAGCGCTTTCCTGTTGCCGCGTTACAGCCCCCGACAAGCTTTTGAAAAGTCGAAAGTGCCCCCCAGTGGCCAAAACTGAACAACACACCTCTTCTATAAGCGCAAGATTACCATAACCGTTTGCGCGATAGCGCGTTCTCCTAATACCTCTGCCTAACAACAGACGTTAAATGTCTTTACATTGGGAGAGGATTAAAATAGATGTCAAGATTGGTTGCATTAAACTATAATGTGAAATTAAACACAAATTATTGAATCCGACAAACTTAAAGAGGCAGATAGAAGGGTTCTTTCCACCTTTAGAGATAAAACGGGGTAAGTCTAAGAAAAGTGGAAATATGAGCTTGCGATACATAACTATTTTAATATCGATGATTAAAACTGGATAATTTAAGTTAAGAATGTGTCTACTGCATCATTCTTGCACGGAATTACTTCTAGAAAATAAACGCTGACGGTCAGAAATGAGGTTATAAGGTAGTACAACCACAAAAATGAGAACGCAAGTATTGGGGCTGGTGTAACATGTTCTCGAGCCGCAAGCTCTGAAATTGTGAGTGAGCTGCATCTGTCCTTCCTACAGTAAATTAAAATGATACGATTCCTCAACACCCACGCTACGCAAAATGAGACAAAGGCCGTAAACACACCAACCGCAATACAACTGTTGACGCGGCGTGAAAATCACGGCAAATAACAATTTGTAGTCACAAGCATTCACAAAGTGTTTGGAGAAGAGACAATTCAGACAGAACGTGATATCACAGTTTAATTTACTAAGCGTCCCGTACTGACCTGGTGAAACTCTAAGATTAGCCTATTGGGACTCATTTTGCAAGTAGTGTTTTTTAACCGATGTCTCTTTTTAATATTTCCATTCACCCCATTGGTACACATAACAACACGTTTAAACAGATAAAGAGAGGTTCGATTAATAATTTGATAAATTATCTTAGATGGATTCCTTTTATTGATGACCATGGTGAGATCATAAATATCTATGGCAATCATGTAAGTCGTTCTGCATATGTGTATCCACTGAATAATAATAATAATAATAATAATAATAATAATAATATAATAGCTGCCTTTGTAATTTAGTTAGACAGGTGAACAAAGTGTGTGTGTGTGTGTGTGTGAGTGTGTGTTTTTGTTTGTGTTTTTACATATGGTATCATGATCAGACTTATGCTTCATGAGAAGAAAATTATTAAGTATTATTTTTTCAGATGGAACAATGACCAACAATGCTAAATATCCATTTTATATAGCGGCCATGTTTTTAAGCTATCAACACCGTTTTGTCTTGATCAGAACGACCTGCCCTTTGATTTAGAATGTGTTTCAAGGCCATGTCTGTGAATTAATTAATGGACACGCCCAAATTGAGAAATTGCTTCGTTAGGGATTGCAATTTAGTTAAGGACTAGTAGAAAGACGGTCGGCACCGAATTTAACATTAACCGGATTTATGGTTCATGAGAGTTTTTCACGATTTTCCAAAAACTCAAAATAGCTGTACATATCGTCTGCCGCTGTTTATTGGCCCTATACTATTTCTTTATCGAACAGTCTCAGTTGTATGTCTCCATTCCACTAATGGTTCAAAAGTTATGACTTTTCAAGTTTTGAAATTTTGACCATAGTGCCACCGCTAGGTCAATTTCAGCCATGTTCTAATTGATTGCAATTTTCACCAAACCATCTCGTAGATATAAACCCATCCCCTGGAGATATAAATAAATAAATAAATAAAATACAATATAATAATGTTTGACTGGGTCTTCAATATGTCAAACATTCTAATAAAAAGTGGCACCCCTTTTAAAAAACATGGATCTGCATCTCTGTGCAAGTCATTATTTCTCCTAAATCTTCAGAAATGTGTACTAACCACTGAACTACTCGTACTTTTAATTCTTCGCATAATGCCAGCGATCCGAGTGAAATTGCACTGAAAAAACATTTTACAAAGTCGCCTACACAAACACTTGCACATACTAAGTTACGATTGCCATAGAGAGTGTTTGTACATTGTGTTTAAATCAGCAGATTTGTCAATTCATAAATACATTTTTGCTTTTGGCTTTGGAATAAACAAGATGAACATTGAACACAAAGACCAGTCTGTTATTACTATTAACTATTAAACTCTGCTGCTTAATGCAATGCAAAAGACCCTGAGTACCAAAGATTCCTGACATCTTGACGCAGGAAGTCAAGGACCTGGGCCCCAGTGATGCCTCGGGAACTTCAGTCAGTGCACAACACCTGCCTGTACAATGGACGAGCTGGCCGACCTGATAATTGTCCACCAGCTCTAAAATTCCCCTCAGCTTGTATTTTTCTTATTTTCCTGAATGGGTAAATTCCAGTTCTTATTGCATTCTGCCCTTCCTTTGGTATCCAGCACTCTCTCAAGGCCGCCCACCTCGCTTATGCGCCAGAAAGGCCCAGGCAAAATGACATTGTTATTGATTTTCACAGAGCCCACAAAAACGGATGGCAAAAAAGGAATACCAGGAGTCAGACAGGTTAATAGCCTACTTGTCACTTTATTTAACAGAGAGCATTTCAAAAGTAAAAAAGTCACCCTTCAATTCCAGCAAGATTGTACCTGCATATAATAGAGTGGGGGGGGGAAAGGAAGGGGGGGGGAAACATTTAAAAAAATATATTTTTTAGAACATGCTTTAAAAATCTTGCTATTTTTATTCCTCCAGACTTAAAAAAATGTGTTCCATTTAAATTACCAACCACTGAGTACTAAAACTAAGCAGGATCTAGATACCTGGCCTACATTACCAAATTCCTTTTTTGGTAGCATCAATATTATAAAGATGAACTGAATCAAATTGAATTAATGTATTAAACCCCAGAATATGGGGGCAGCTCTATTCCAGGTATTTAACTCCATTACTGGTCTTCCCAGAATAAACAGATGATCTGCTGGTTTTTGTTCGTGAAAAAAAGGAGTTTTACTTCGATTATTACCATTCAAATGATTTGTACTTGTATTTGTGTTCAGATAAATACCAAGAGTGGGCGTAGTGTAAACCAGAAGTGGGTGAAGTTTATCACAGACACTGTATTAAATGCCAAAAATCACAGATTTTCACCATTATAATCAGTGGCGCTGCTGTTGTTGAGATATGAAAGCATTAAAGTCATATACAATGACACCAGAATTAATCCAGTTTAACAACAGATAATTTAACAATGTCCGATATGTTATATATCCATTACATATTTCCAGAAACCTGGCTCCAGCACTCTCCTGCAACCCTGACCAGGAATAAGCGGGTACAGATAATGGATGGACGGATGGCATGTGGATGACATCATTGTCCTGCTGGTCACACCACTGGGTGACTATGCACACTTTGTGTGTTTGTTAATGAAATGATGGGAACCCCGGCTTAAGTAGCAGACCCCAAACCAAGTTTAAGTGGGGCCCTTCTTTACGGTGTTGGTAGGTCAAACATACACATACATAAGACGCATACATGTGTTATGTGTGTGTATGTGTATATGTGTGTATGTGTATATATATGTGTGTGTGTGTGTGTGTGTGTGTGTGTGTGTGTGTGTGTGTAAGCTCCAAAATGTTTGGGACAAAGCAATATTTTCTTTTTCTTGAGTTGGCTTTGCACTCCGTATTTAAAATTTTTAATTAAAAAAATCATGTGGTTAAAGCACATATGCATTGACCATGTAGAAATAACAGCACTTTTTATACATAATCCCATTTCTGGGTGCCATAAAGTTTGGGACAAATGACTTCACAGGCGTTTCTGATTAGCAAGTGTGTTTAACTGCTTCTGTTGTTCAATTAGAAGGCATTTAGTATGTATTCTTGATGCTACACCTTTGATCGCCATTGGGGTCTGTTATTGGTGTTTGTCAGCACAGGGACCGAAGTTGTCACAATAAAATTCAAGAAACACCAAACAAACGCCAATTTGACACCAATTCAAAGCATGCATGTTTTGTGGATAAGCATTGTCATCTTGAAAGACCCAATTATCTATAGGACAGAGATGTTCAGTCAGCACCCAACTTGTCTTCCAAGGGTGAGCGCACTCATTCAACTAATGTTTCGCTTTTTTGTTCACTACCTGCAGGTGTGATAACTCCTGGTATTTGCTTTGCCACTTGAAGGGTAGCTATCAAAGATATTAAAATGCCACGCCCGTTTTTATTTTACTAGTCCACTGAACAGCTCAACCAAACCAACTTAATCTCAACCTGCGTCAAGGCAAACAAGTAAAAAAAAGTAATGTCCTAGAGGTTTCAACCTCAGTCCTGTCTGGCCACTCCACACAAACAGATACAATTAGCCTGCTAAGCTAAAAAAAAAAAAAAAAAACAAGGTCCCCAGCTAAGAGAACCAATGATAGCCTCATTACTTCTCATAATGGACTGTGATGCTAGCATGCTAACTCACAACCCTGAACTCTGGTACGCCAGCACAGCACACGGGCTAGAAATCTTTGTAATAAATGTCAGTAAAACACAACTACAGGTGTTCCGGAAGCACTCATGTGGCAGGTCTAAGCACGAGCGGCAAACTGGAACCCTGAATCTCCCGCTTCACAGCCCCACGCACAGCTTCCATCTCACCTGCTCCTCGCTCACAACTACACAGAAAGCAACGACCTTCGGCCAAAAAACCCGCCGCGTATCTCATTTGCTGAGCAGATCAGGACTTTTCTCAAGAGTGAAAAAGCGAGGACGGAAGAGAAAGTGAATGAGAAAATGAAGCGCAGGGAGGGAAAACCCCCTCTCGTGGCTCAGAGGAACGGCCTAGCGTAGGCCAGGAGAACGCTGCAAGGACGGGGCAGGAGGAGGTATTCTGACAAAATGTCCTCCAAAAACGTCACTTACCAGCTGGCTGTTATCTGAAAGACATTGATGCCACTGGCACACAAGGCTCATTGGATCAAGATAAACACACAAGAGCAGTCAGTAGCTTTACACTACACAAGGAGCACAAAAAGCAACCAAATTAACACAAAGTTCAACCATGTATATTTATTCATTTTGGGTTTTTAAATTTTTTTTTTTTTTTTTACTTTGTGATCTCAAAAAAATATAACCAAAACAAAAAATACATTATAGAAAAACCAATACACTTTAAGCTTTCTTTTTCCCTTTCTTCTCTTGACTCAACCTTGAGGAAAAAACAAAAACACTGTGTGATAAATTACAGGACACATTATGCTGACTATCTCCCTTGTTCCACGTGCTGCTGAAGAACGCCCCTCAACCTTGAGGCGTCCCTCATCTGGCCTGGCACTGCAGGTGAAGGCCGGCACACACCTGTGCCCAGGGCCGGCTTGCCATGGCATTTTTGGCAAAAAAAAACAAAACAAAAAAACACCTAAATCCTATTAAATATCTGAAAAATACAATGTAAAATTGCTTTTGAAAGGCCATCAAGGATGCTTTAATAATCCCCCCCCCACTTTAAAAATAAATAGGCTATGCACATAGCTCCCCTTTTAAACACACAGCCTCCCCTCACTGATCATTAAGAGGTCTCTGTGTCACCTGTGCATATTACGAGTGGTGAGCAATGCGGGGGGGGCGAAGACAGGTGTGTGTGGGGAAAACGGTGTTCAGATCCTGAAGACCCAACATCTATATAGACAGCAGCACAAGAAACACACGCTTGCAGGAGGTTGAGGCGCAGGTCCGTAGGCCGAACGAGGCCTAGCTGCACCCTCTGCCAACGGCCTAAACCGTTAAAATCTTTTCCCTTTCCCCTCTTCCAAAACACAGCAAGAAACTTTATTTCTTTTTTCCTTCTTTAAAAGGGTCACACACTTCCAACTGAGACGACCATAAATACAAACCTGTTCACACACCGACACTCCCTACAGTAACACCGAAAGAATCAGACGACAGTCTGTCTGGGGCACGGGGTGCTTTCTAAACGCGGTCTAAGTGCACAGCGTCTTATTCAGGGGAGCGTCATGTAAATTGGCACATGGGGATGTACACCATGAAAACCTTGAAAAGAAAATTCATAAAAACATAAAAAAACAGGTCTCCAACTCAGTTTTCATAATGTCTAGAGTTAAGATTCCTCCTGACCGCAAAGCTTGACTCCAGTCTCATTTTGTCTCATTTTACAGGATGTCAGAGAAAAGGGTTCATTTTACTGCACATTTATACACACACACACACACATGTATATGTATATATATATATATATATATATATATATACATACACACACACACACACACACACACACACACACACAATTACATACATACATACATACACTGCAATGACCATGTGTTTAGCTAGTAAAGACAAAGAAGACAAAAAAAAAAAGTGCAAGTGAAGAAAAGAGAGCAAAAGAATAGAGTGAAAGAGGGAGAGAAAAAGATAAGGTTGGTGACGATGGCGGCTGGATGGCGCTGGCACAGGGGCTGCTGGGGTCCTCATGTCCGGGGGCGCGGTCAGAGTGGGCGGGGCAGGGGGCCGAGCTCACCACTCTTTTTTCTTCTCGTCCATGGACACGCCCCCCGGCCCCAGCGCCACCACCAGCAGGAGCCCCCCGATGACCGATAGGGTCTGGAAGAAGTCGTACTTGAGGAAGTCGTGCATGGGCTTGTAGGCGGGCACCGTCCAGAAGGCGTTGAAGTAGACGTTGATGGCGAAGAGCCACACCACCAGGGTGAGGGCGGCCAGCTTGGTCTTGAAACCGATGGCAACCAGGATGATCAGGGCTGTGCCCACCATGTTCTGCAGAATCTGATTGGTCGATTTGGGAGGGGGGGGGAGACAAGGGGTGGAAGGGGAAAGGCGGATGAAGGCCTAGGATGGTGTATTGATTGCATTGAATAAGGAGTTGGGAACAAAACCAAAATTTGCTAGCATTCTGCGCACACAACTTTTCTCCCAGATTATAGTATTTTGCGCTTTTTTCCCCCAAATTAAAATGAACGATTGTATTTGTATTTGAACACTGTAACGTCCGCTGTAAATTCAAGGTCAAATTATATATACATTTCATCCAGCTTGTCTTTTATGCAGTCTTCTTAATGAAATTTGGGATGCCAAATTGAGATGTGGATTCAATACCCCAGATCCAACCCGTTTACACCCATTTAAGCAGAAACTGGACTGCACTGCAATTCCAGCCCTTTGGGTTAAAAACAGCCATGCATACATCAAATAGTTCAGCATTCACTTTTTAGTTAAGATTGAAAATCCAAATGGTGACAATATCGTCGAGACCTTGAGCAGTGTACCACAAGTGCTTGCTGAAAAGCTTACTGTATTACTGCAATACTTGTAAAATTGAGCCATCTGCAAGAGTGCATTACAGCAAAACAAAAAAAACAAACAGTAGCAACATGGTACAGCCCTGCATTACACGGTTTCTTCCTGCTTGATTGTAACATCTGACCCACTTAGGGTTTTACATTTGCCTGCAAAAGACGTACTTCCTCCTAAAGTTCAAACAATGAAATTACCATTTTTTTAACCAATAACCTGCATGTACAAACATGTGATAAATTAAGTAAAAATATACACCAGATAAGGACCAGGATGTCCAACTAATGACAAATAAACAACTTCTGCTGGAGGTGTGAAATGTTGGGAAGGTCAGGGGTCAAAGGGTCACTCACGGAGAAGAAGCTGGGGTCGAAGTGCAGCAGGGTCATGAACATGAGCACCAGAAGGACGCGCCCCCCCAGCTGCATGTACTGTTTCGGGGAGCTCTCGCCCATGGAGGGCACCCCCGCGAACATGCTCTTTCCCTCGGAGCGCGACTCCGCCAGCAGCAGCAGGAGGCCCCCGCCCAGGGCCAGGTTCCTGGAGGGACAGGCGAAGGGAAGGGAGGGGAGGGGAGGGGAGGGTCACCAGGACGAGGCCAGAAAAACGACGCTATCTTTTCACGTCTGAAAAGCGTCACGCCGTTACCGCTAGAGACCGGCCATCGAAAGGAACTTGCAAAGGAGTCTGCCCGCCTAACGTCTTTTCAGCTCATTCAGACGGGGAAAAGCAGGGAAGGTTACAGACATGCGAGACTGTGAGAAAGCGCAGACGGCGGCACACATAAAGGCCTTTTGTTGACGAAACCTGCGATTTCACAAGCGTTAAATAAAGTAACTGCAGAATAAAGTAACCGCAGAGTCGAGTACTGACCAAATGTTCCACGGTCAAGTTGATTAATGGACCAACTGATGACTGATCAGGATACATTTGAATGCCTAGAGTGGTGCACTGGCTGTAAATCGCCTTGTTAACACAGGCATTAACACAGAAAGGTAATGTGGCATGAAGATGGAGTGATTTAACTTGATAGATGAACAGGAAAAAAAAACAACACTAGGGGAGCAAAAACGGCCACTCGTCAAGAGAACTACAATTTCCTGTGACCACCACGTTAAAGGACCGACTCGCCATTTGGAGGATCCAGAGCCAGGCATTTCTATATCGGCAACACATAATAATCTAGGTTGCAGCTTTTACCAGTGGCACCATTGGGACCTATGCTTGTGATCCGGTCAGGTATCAGAACAACGGCATCAGAAATGAACTGGGTAGACCAAGGGGTGTCCAATCATATCCGAATTGGGGCCGGTGTGGGTGCAGGTTTTTGTTCTTGCCCAGAACTATGACACCTGATTCTACTTATCAAGGGTTTTGATTGAAGACCATAATTAGTTCATTAGAAGAATTAGGTGTCGTAACGCTGGGCTGAAACAAAGACCTGCACCCACACCGGCCTTTTTGGACACCCCTGGGGTAGACTGTCGCGCTACTGTAACGCTAGGCTTCACAGTAGTGATGCTCATTAGGGTCTGGTGTGGACTGTTAGCCATGCCGTTAACAACTGTGGGCAACAGCCCTGCTGGGCGGCGCATAATTAGCCTCAGTGTCGACTAGGGAGGGAGTCTTATCTTCGGTACTAGAGGGAACTCAACTGTCAATCATAATTCACTATCCTGTCAATCGTAATCAACTATCCTGTGGACATTAACAACAGCAAAATAAAGTGCTGAGATTTGGAGAAGCGCTAGAGAAGAGGGTTGGGCTGTGGAGGCCTAGAAGCAATGGGAAGAGACGATTCTTCAGTCTGCATACGCCAGACTGATACGATTAATGTTTTAAACAAAAATCCTTTTGACGCTCAGCATACCGTCCTTCCTCTCTGAGTGTCTAAATCTTCCAGTCTGCTTCTAAGTGCAAGTGAGTGAACTATTAATGGCAGTTCAGACATTCAGAGCCTTCCTTTGTGCCAAAAATACAAGAGTAGATTACTGTGGTCGGTTCAGAGAGTACATCGACAAAAAATTGCAACAAGGCCTATCTTTATGAAGAGGATCTCATGACTTACCTCATCAAAAATTTAAGATCCCACAGAATGCTGTAGGCGATCGTCTGAAAGGAGAAAGGCAGTCAGAGGTGAATCGATCGCGGTGTGAGATAAAATACACACATCCAGGTTCAGGAACGGAAAGCTCGCTCGGAAAAAGCTTCAACGCTCACCTGTAAAGCTATGATTCCGAACAGCCCAAAGCACGCATACTGGACAAAGTTCCTGCTGAGGATGAGGACACAGCCGCCTGTGGAGAGAAAAAAAATAAACATAAGAAAAATCCGAACGGTGTTCGTAGGGTCAGAAAACGCCATTAATTTAGACACCGCTGACCTGTATATACCTTTCACACCAGGGACTTCAAACTCAAATCCTGGAGGGCTGCCGTGTGTGCTGGTTTTTGATGTGCTCCTGCACATAAGTACTTAATGCAAGTCACTGATTGGCTGAAAATTATGCACACCTTGTTTTCAAGGCCTAAACTGGCAGCTGATTGGAAGGATACTGCAAAAACCAGGCAGAGGCTGAGGCCCTTCAGGACTGAAGTTTGAGAGCCCTGCCTCCACGAGCATGCTCATGAGCATCGAGAGCAGACTCGGGTCAAATACGTATTTGTATTGGATTCAAATACTTTTCTACACTTTACTGATCTTGTCTGGTGTATTGGGACCAATAAAATACTCTAAAAAAGGTGCAAACCCCGTGTTCTGCTCATATTGGCAGGCTCAATTACACCACGCGAGACCAATAGAGCGCAGAAAAGTACTTGAATCCAAAACAAATACGTATTTGACTTAGTTCTGGTTGAGAGGCACAACTACCCCCTCACCTATCTGTCCAAACAGGTTGAGCAGCACGAAGCAGGTGGCCAGGAAGTAGCCGCAGCCCCAGGTGCCCTCGATGTAGTCCCTCTGCTCGTTCCATTGGAACCACATGCGGATCCCGTCCTCCAGGAAGGTGCTGATCAGACACAGGCGCGCCAGGTGGGGCAGGTACTGCTTCGTCACGCGTAGAAACTGCAAATAGAGGGGGGGGGGGGGCACTTCAATGGTAGGTCAAGCTACAGCCCTGTCGACCTGGTTGCACTTGGTCAATTTCATTCGATTCAACCAAAATGTTAATAACGCACACTTGCGCAGTACGGGAGCGTTTGTTCAGGACCCGTCAAAAAGGACGTGACGTATATGCGTTTTCCGCGACGTGAGGAGTCGTTTTGCGGTTGTCGTGGCAACACCTAACCCTGCAGAGAGCCGGCCGGCTGCATCAGATGAGCTGGTTCTTCGACAACAAACTTTTCACATGCTGGTCTCTCCGCATGACATGACTTACACAATGACCGACAGCAGCAGGGACCCGCATGTTAACTTCACCATTCCTCATTACGCTGCTGCCAGTAAACCAGCTAATTACAGCAAAAGTAATCTTGAAGCCGCGAGACCTGCCAGGAACAAACTAGGCCGGAGGCTCTGAAATTAGACATCCCCTCCGGGGGAAGGACGCTGCGCTCTACGGAAGGCCGTAGTGAAAATGATCCCTGCGTGCTGGTGGGAATCCAGCATCCAAACTTTCCCCAAAGAAGTGCAACCTCTCCTTCTAGCCTAACACTACAACATTTGCTTGACCTTGATGATGATTACTTGAATGAAGATCCTGCTTAGATGAATCAGGCATTTTAGTCCTGGGCTAGGAGAAAATCTGCATCTGCTTCGCATGTTCCAAATAAAACCAGACGCAACTAGACTTGAACCCTTTGTCATGTCAATGATGCAAGAGGTCAAAAGCAAATCACACTGTACTCCAGAGTTTAACATAGCTTTTTTTCAAATCTTCATACTAGCTCTTTATAGCCTACTTGCCATCTATACATGAGCACAAAAGACTTGCAGCTAACCCGCGCAGGTTTTTCAAAGCACTATTTTACACCAGGTAACGGCTAGGTCAAACGCTTTGAACCGTTCCACTGTGCAATAAGCCGAACGTTAAAACGTAACATGGGAAAACAAGCAAGCAGCAGGAAAATTAGAGTCAGACCCCTCAACTCACCTCCTCCAGAGTGAAACCTGATGTAGCTGTAGATTAAACATAATGACCAGTATGAATGTCAACAAGGCGCAAGTTATTGCTCTGGAGGGTCTATGCTTGGTGCTTTTATATTAGGCGATTGGGGAATTATCTCAGTCGCCATGGTTCTCCCGGCCATAAAAACTGAAGTAAACACTGTGTAAACGGCTGTGCCATTTTATAGCGGCCATTTTAACGCTTACTGCCTGCGCTACTTGCTACCCTGCACCAAGCTCTGAGCATTACGGATCCTGCCACAGCAGCCGTGGTATTCTGGATAAGAGCATCTATAAATGAATAAATAATACACAAGAAGTAAAGTTCACTTCAACAATGTGTTTGTACAAAGACAGCAGGGCTTCAACTGAACTGATGTGGAGCGTTGCACATATTTGGAGTGTGTATGTGTGTATATAATTGATACACAATATTTACTGTCATTTCCAATGACAGATATGGATGGAATTGATTAATGATGCCTTGCCGAAAATGGTTCACTCAGAGCCGAGCGGAGAAACGCCACGGCGGTCCGATCCGAGGCACCGCAGGGTCCTGTGAGAGCGCCAGCCTCTCACGCGCCGAGCGACGCACGCTCACCCGAACCGCGCGGGCTGAAGTCACGGGACCCCGTCGCACGTCTGCGGGATGCTCTGGAAAGATGCCCAGGGCAGCGTTTACAACTTCCGCGAGTCGATCGGCTTTCTTGCAAAAGGCCGGTGTCGTATTCCTCCTGCGGAATTCCAGATGCGGGACTCCGCGCCACGATGGACACAGGCCACGCCGACTGCAAGCCGACGCCCAGTATCAAGCGTCTTCACATTACTGTCCCAATGTGTCTGTACGCTACCTGTACAAGGATGCCATTAAAGCAGGTGTACGGTTCAAGATATAAAACAAGAACACTATTACATGCATGATATCATGTATGCAACTGTGATGTAAGTTCCAGGACAGAGCTCTTCTTGCTGCCCCCACTGTCGAGCCACACAGCGTGTCGTTGCTCCTCCCGTCTCCGTGGGAGACCAACCTTTCCCTCCTTCAGTTGGGACCCCCGTCACCGAAGACGCGCGCTTCCCGATGCGCGGTTAGCCGCCCGTCGCCCGGGTGACGCTGTAACCTCCGCGCCCCCCGCCTCGTCGGCCTCCGAGCAAACAGAATCCGCTCTTCAGCCGCGGCGCCTGTTTAATGATCGACAGGGCGCTCCCGCGCTAGCCTTTTCCCCCTTTCTCTGACCGAACGAGACCGAACGGCGCAGGTTTTAGGCCAGCTAATGATCAGCCACCACACAAACAGCCACCTGCTGCTGTTTGCTTTAAGGAGGTTGCCTTATTTTAAAAAAAAAGAAAAAAGAAAAGAAAAAAAAAAAGAGCCACAACCAGGAAACGCCGGAGTGGAAGCGCTCCCTTCTGAACGGCAAATCACCTGCACCTCTCGACCGTTACCCTTCACCACAGCCGACTCAGAGGAGACCGCGTGCACGTGCATGCGAGCGTGCACGCATGTTAGGGCTGTCAAACGATGGTTTGAGATTCGAATGGTATTCGAACGGTAAAAAAATGACATTTCATCCCTGGTTCCCTGGTGCGATAGGAACGCGTCTTATTCTCCACTGGGAAGAGACAGATGATTTTGGCAAATAATTTTTGTACGCTTTACAGGGGCATAAAATGCTCTACCACTTAAGTTAGTTTTACCCCTTTCTTTTTACAAGCTAGCATTTTGGGAGTTCTAGCATTTTGGCAGGATAACTTTAAAACTATGCTGATCTTAGGTCCCCCTCCAAAAGGTCCAAGAAAGTACTTTTGAGTTTTTAATGGCACTTTATTGCAAATTACTCACCAGGATCAGGGGTTGACATAAGTGGTACACAAGTACGCATGCATGGCAAAAAGATTAAAACGCACAGTAATTATATTATATATTTTCAGGTACACACCTATTTCTCGGTGCACTTTTTGATAGGACAAATGATTGCCTCGCATTTTCATCTTTTTCCCGTGTCATGCAATTCAACATTTAAAACTGTAATATATATTTGAAAATATTCAAAAGTATGTGTTTTTTTAGAAGGAATATTCAAATGCCCTTTTTTTGCAAATGTTGTCAGCCCTAATGCAGGGCTGGGAAATAATGGCCAATGACGATAAGGAGGAAGGACGTAGTTTCAATTCCCAGAAGCAAGACTGCCACAGTGGTCTGGAGAACGAAACAACAGTGTAAAACTAATAACACAGTAAAGCTTATCCCATAACAGCCACTCCCCTTAACACACCCTGAACACCTGCAGATGCAGAACAAACGAAAACCATCCATTTAAGCAATCTGAATTTCTCAACACAGGTCAATTTCCCTAAATGTTTCACTGATAATTACTGATTTTGACTTTTTTTTTTTTTTTTTTTTACTGAGACCTATTTTAAACAGGCCCAGTGCTCTAATGCACTTTCACTTCTTACTGCTATGAAAGGGAAACTTCACAGCTTAGGTTGCACCCCCCTAGCATGTAGGTTGTACTCCCCTAGCATGTTGTTTGTACTCCCCTAGCATGCCGGTTGTACTCTCCTAGCATGCCGGCTGCACTCCCCTAGCATGTTGGTTGTACTCCCCTAGCATGTCGGTTGTACTCCTAATACTGTTGCCACTCCATTACACTTCTCTGTGATTTCCAATGAATCACAGTGTTCCTTGTTCAGTTCATAAGAGAAGTATCCCCAATCACTTGGAAACAGATCTTTTACACTCAGTTCAGGTTTTGTGATGTTTCTCCTTGCTTTTGAGGATGTTGTCAAATCTGCGGGTTTAGTTTGTCGGTTTCCAGGAAGTAGCTAGGTCATAGATAAAGCCATGTTAGCTTGTGCCCTGAATGTTTTTGCTGAGAAAGTAAAGAAGTAAGAACCCAACTGATCACAATGTGGCTGTGATAGTGAACCAATGGCCCACCGTGTCACACAAACAGAAAACATTCATCAGGTAAGCTGGGCCACTTGTCGACCAGGGCTGGCTGCAGGATAGGCCTGCTGCGCCATTTAAGAATTTTGGCTTATTAGTCAAGGGTTGCAGCCGGTTCAAATCCCTGACAGGAAACTTTTACCCTTGATTAAGGTAACCTAATTAACGTGAAATACTTTGGTCATGAATCAGCAGTGAAAGTTAATAACGTGTAGGCTAAACGTAATCAATGAAGAATAAGAGTTTCTACCCATCAAATGAATGAGAGTACAGACAATGAATGACAACAATGGGGAGTTTAGCACATAAGCAGACCCGTTGTTTTCTATTTTCTGTTTACAACACAGAACACTATGCACATAGCCTATGATATTAATATTTCAACCAATATTTCACACAACATGTCTAACTGGACATGTTGTGGACATATAAAAGAACTGAGGGATGCAATGCGACAGACTGATGAGCAAGCTACAGTTCTTCTGTTAAAAAAAATAATGCAAGTTTAGAGCCTGATTCCAATTAATAAAAAATTGCAAGCAGGGGAAGTGAACTATTAAATATGGTGGCAGAAGGAATATTGTAGAATACAACCTGAGGCTGTTTAGCTAGTCACAGAATGTTCACAGCAGGACATACTGCAGCATCAGGCCATTTCTACACAGAGGGCTTCATGTGCACGTGCAGCCAGCCTGTGACTTGATTTCAGACAGCAGTGTTATTCTAGACCACACATTACAATTACAGAGCAGCCCCCCCCCCCCCCACCCTGTCTCTGCCTGCCATAAACACAGCAATGTGCGGGCTCTGAGCTTCAATGGCTCCGCTAAGCCCCGCCCACGGGAGCCATCCACCTCAGCGCTGCCATCCCCAGAGGTGGCCAATCAGCATTCAACAAGTACCACACACGCTCGCTGTGAGCCTGCATGAAAGGAAACGGCGTGTGGCCAATCAGAAAGGACATTACGCGGATACAAGCGCATGAGTGACGCACAGGACAGCGCCGAGTTGCGGCCTGCAATACCATCACACCGTAGTAGATCAGCTTATCAGTGACCGCAGACTTTTGGACAAAGAACTTTGAATCTGTGAGGGCAGGTTATCTGATGTCACCAGTATCATTATTCTTTGGACTTCATTAATATGACGTTTTTTTTTCTTTTCTTTTTTTCAAAAAAAAAAAAGCATGTCACACCTCTTTCTTGTTAAGCAGCACCTTCATGAAGGGCAATCTGGAAATCAAGTGAGCCCTTCCAGAAGAAATCTGGAAATCAAGTAAGCCCTAATTCATGAACTAACGGGTTACACTGGCTTCATTAAGTTCAAACTTCTTGGCTTTGTCTTCTCACAAAAATAAAATCAATTTTCAGAAACCCAGATCTGGCAGTACGGCTGGCTTTCATGAATCCCACCTTCACCCCACAAAGGGAAGTCAAGGATGGAGCAGCGATTAGATGGCTTTGACAATGATAAGCTCATTGCACAACCCCCACCCCCTATACAACAGCTCCTTTTGAAAGTCTATCTGCTGTGGAAAATGGAAGCTCAGGGCACAAAGATTACAACCAATCAGCCAGTGCCATGCAACCACTGCAACTCATTCAGAATACGGCTGCCTGACTTGTCTTCAATCTTTCAAAGTTCTCGCGTGTCCCTCCCCTGCTGAGGTCAGTCCACTGGCTGCCTGTTGCTGCCGGGGCCAGGTTCAAAGTCCTGCCTCTGGCCTAAACTGCAACTAACAGGACACCACCTTCCTACCTACAGGACATAACTCAACCCTGCACGCCAGGTCGACCGCTCCAATCTCCTGCAGCAGAGGGACCTGCACTTCCTGTCATCCGTGTGAATGGTTCTTGCTCGTCCTGACCATGGAGCTTCTCCACCTCAGCGGTGGAACAAACTCCCCATTCCTCCATGAACCACTCAGTCGCTGCTCGTTTTCCTCTGCGGTCTGATGACACATCTCTTCAGACTGTACTTTACTCCATCTAGTATCACTCTAATGTACCACTTGTATCTTCATCTAGATGTTGTAGCTCTTCATCACATCTCTTGTAATCATGCCTCACTTCTAGTTTATGACTTGCCAGAACTTTACTGACTTAGCCTATTCTTACCGTGTGAACGAGACTTGAAATTCATGACTATGGATAGCTGATAATTAATGAGAAGTGTACATTATCTGACCTGTATTTTGTAGTTGTTCCAATGACCGTCAGTATGCGCTTATTGTACGTCGCTTTGGATAAACGCATCGGCCAAATAAATGTAATGTAGTATACAATTGGCTCACGGGAGGGACTGCCGCAAACAATCTGTGCCCTACACTAAGCATTTATTGTAGCAGGTCTCAGCTATAGCCTTAAAAGGCTTGTTTATTTATCAGCATATTAATGTGCAAACAATCACTGTCTCGCATACCAGGGCTCAGACAAAGGCCACAACTCTGAATCATACCTCTGCCACCCAAATACTAGCATTGCCGCAGTTACCGGCGTTACACAGTGTTCGGGCATACACCGATTACATTACTAGCCCATCGCCCCCATCGTCGTTTTGCTTTTTTTTAAAAACTAGAAATAAAAGCCATTTAGTTTATTTTTGCCTATCAGTGCCCACATTCATCAAATTTAAAACAAAAAACTAATTTGTAAAATACTAAGCGTGTTATCAATACTTATACTATAGAGTGAGAGCACCTATTATCGACCACCTTCGTTCGACAGACAGGAAAACGTAAAGATTTGTAACAACCTGTACCTAGTTATGTAGGAACAAATGTCCTTGTTATCCTCCAGTGGTTATTTTTTCCAATAGGCTACTTTCGCGATTTTTTTCTGTGCCGGCAAATAAGCCAGAGGTGGTCCAGCGCTATCTTTTGGTTGCTAAGGGGACCTGTGTCGACCACCCCATATAAATGAATGGAACTAGACATAAATTTGTTAGCATACTGTATAAGTTTCCTATCTTGCATATTTGAGGTTAATATGAGAAAGGGTGGTCGCTATCAGCACGTCTAGGAATCCGTACATATTCACAGTTGTAACCCAAGTCAAAATAGCAGTTAGGAAAGCAGTTTGAAATTATGAAGCAACATCTGCACCATTGCTTTTAATGGGTCACGATGAGATAATTCCGAGCGTATTGCTAGTCTTAAAGTTGATATGGTACATAAGGCTGTATTAATATAACTAAATGTATATGCATGAAGTTGGTTTTTTACATTTAGACAGTTTATTATGTGTATTTTTACAGGACTTACATTTTAATGGGAAACGATGTCCAGTTCTCTCTCATAAATACAAAGTAAATACACTAGCGGTCCCCCCCCCCCCCCCCCCCCCCCCCCCCCCCCCCCCCGGGTGGTCGATAATAGGTGCTCTCTCACTCTAGTCGGACGACGGACGCTACAATTAGCTGATAAACTCAAAGTGTCTGCTCACTACTACCCATACCTGTGAGTTACTCTGAGGCAGTGACCACCTGCGATTCTGAGTGTACCTGTGAGTTTCTCCGAAGCAGAGTGATCACCTGCGATTCTGACTGTACCTGTGAGTTACTCTGAGGCAGTGATCACATGCGATTCTGACTACCTGTGAGTTACTCTGAAGCAGAATGATTACCTGCGATTCTGACTACCTGTGAGTTACTCTGAAGCAGAATGATCACCTGCGATTCTGACTACCTGTGAGTTACTCTGAAGCAGAATGATCACCTGCAATTCTGAGTGTACCTGCGAGTTACTCTGAAGCAGAATGATCACCTGCAATTCTGAGTGTACCTGTGAGTTTCTCCGAAGCAGAGTGATCACCTGCGATTCTGACTGTACCTGTGAGTTACTCTGAGGCAGAATGATCACCTGCGATTCTGACTGTACCTGCGAGTTACTCTGTAGTCTGATAACTTGTACAGCCTACTTGTTCAGGACTACCCATAATTCTGCCTTTACATCACAATTGGTGCAAAACTATTGGCACCTCAACGTCATTCACCATGTGCACAGAAATCAGACCGGTGATGTCATAACGAAACGTGTCCTCTTTCACGTCCAGAATTGGGTCAAATCACACACAGCATCCCCATTTATTCTTTCCCACAAGCAATGCATCATACTCAGAGCAGAGGTGAGGGTGGTCACCAGGTCTTTCCCGTCTGTGAGGACGATGCTGCAGTCAGGAAAATTATCCAGCGTTCAGAGGCAAGGCACAGTCAGAATGACAGCATCCACACTACAGCATGGGGGGTAGAAATGAGAGCCCGGACCCAAAGGTGGCAGACTTCTCGCTTTGAAGACCTGGGAAAGCCAATGGTACTATTGCAGAAACACAAGGACCCACATTCGGCAGCCACAAACCTCCAAACAGGGACCCCTGGGACTACTCATCATAGCCACTAGCAGAGGATAAACAGAGGATGAGAAGGAGGAGGGGGCAGGAGGAGAAGAGAGCTCACCTCAACCACCACCAGGGATAACCTCCAGACTGATGATGAATGGCAGCATTTTTCCTCGCAACTCAGCGCACATCAGGTCAGGCAAACAGGGAGAAATTTACACAGCCCAATGAAAATGGGAGACGATTAGATTGGGAGAACGAGAGACCAAGATTAGGAATTTGGCCAGGACACTTGAGAACCCTGCTACGGTTCGCACAGCACAAAGAAATAACGGTTCAGAGCCAGGGTTCGTCAACTAACGCGGTAGTAATAACAGGGTTGTTGTGATTCAGGGTTGAGAATGATATAAATCGGTTAGCAAATAAACATCATTATTGTCAGAGTAGCTGCAGAATTTTGATGTCATCGTGAATGCAAGGTTCCTCCTGCTTTCTGCTGATTTGCAACTGCTCAGCCCCCCCGGCTGTAGACACTAGGCAGACTGCACAGCCCAGATCATATGAAACAGTATGTTTGCTTCCGCTGTCGAGAAGTATCGAGTACAAATAGAACCACATTATACAACAAAATACATGACATCAGACCGAAAATGTAGGCTATTTATTTTAAGGACTGTCCAGAAGTCAGTGTAAAGTTACCGTGGTCTTGTCTAACAGTCATGAAATCGAAAGTTAAATAACTTTTCTTGCCCGCATCGTGATTTAGCAAATTTAGAATTAAGACTTATTGAATCATGAGGAATACATTTATAGCAGGCACAAGACTAGCTTTACCACACCAGTGCAGCATGCTAAGCTAGCTGGCGCAACAGGTTATAACCAAACTAGCGTAAGCAGATCGGAAAAGAACATTTGCCTTAAACTATACTGTGACCCGTCACCCTTTGAACTACAGCATTTGAGGCAAACGCTCGTGTAAAAGTAGCTAGTTTGTTAACAACCCAGAAAATACCAGAGAGAGATGCACATCCTCGGAATAACTAGCTGTACCTCGAAATTCTAACATAGCAAAAACTCTGGCTTTGTCAAGCAAGATCTCCCCTTACACATGGCGTTTATACTTGGGCTGGGGAACGACAGCGAGTTTCATCTTTGTTTGGACCCCAAAAATTGACATGGAAAGGAAACCGCTGTCTGCCTTGCGCTATCGTGCAGATGTTCCGTTTCCGACACCAATTCATAGTTTGCTAGCAGCAAAGCAGCACCGCTTGATTCCATACAATGGCAAATGGACATAGGTAACGTAGCTCCCCTCCAGCTAACAGAAAAGTAATCTCCTCGGCCCAGGCGTAGCACCGCTTCCTTTTTACCCAATTATTACAGATCACACTGAAGTAGTTGGCACCCTCTTACAATATCCCATTTCAATAATACTCTTGCCTAACGCAGCGCCATCACGGCCGTGATTCGTACCTGATCCGCCACGTCCTCGGCGGTACTCATTATGTTGTTCTGGGCCATGTCTCCCTCTTCTGCGGTCGCGGGTATCGTGTCAGTGGTGCCTGTCCAGTTATCGCTGAATGAGTCGACTGCAACTCCCAAGCGCTCGTAAGTGCTGTTACTCAACACGGCAGCCTCTCTCTTCTTTGCTAATCTGTGTAGCGAAAGGCCACCTCCGTCCCACAATGCTTCGCGTTGGGCTTCACAGCTCCCTCTACAGTATGCAAAGGCCACAGCATGCCACGTATGCTGGTTTGTGAAGAGGCAGGCAGGCGTATTGTCGCTCACATAATTAGGTGATACTAGTTATTTCTGACCCTACCCTTGTCACAGGTCTGAAATTCATATTTCCCATCAATACGTCCCTGTAGTGTCCCGTGATTTTGAGAATTTTTAATCAGTTACGAGATTTCACGACTGAAAAACTAAGCATTTCCGAGACATCTAGTTATGTATAGCAGAATGAACCAATGCTTAGGCAAAATAAGGCTGAATAAAAGTTTTAGGGACATGCATCTGAGGTCTTGACGCTTAATTTACCCATGTAAAAGTAGTTATTGAAGATTTAGGAGCAATTCGATTTGACAATAGAAAACCTGGACATAATTCATTTGTTTTGCTGCATATTAGAAAGGGTGGAATGCAGCAAGTGCCAGACCATGACATTCTATTAATTTTGGAAATTTAAAGAACATAATTAATCATTTCTGAGAGCATTTGTAATTTGAAATATAGAAGACAAATATGGTACATAGATGTAATTTGTACATTTATGATCTACCAAGGCATTCCATGAAAAAAACAGGAATCCATTTCCACACCTAACTTTCTGCATGATTTAATTTACCTGTTGGATAGCCGCTCCATGAACAGTACACAAGCTCAGGCACAAAACTTCCACATTAATAGTGCATATTCTGACCTTGACTGTAGACTAACTGCTGACGACCAGTGGGCAGCAGTGGCCATTTATATGAATGCAAAATCTGACTCCTTGTCATTTGCCTGCAAGCTCACTTCTGTCAGACGACACCAAAGTGAACAGGTGCAATCTGAAATCATGAAAGCCTAACCAAGTTTTTCAGTAAAATATAAGACACATTTATAAACATTAAGCCCACACACACGCACGCGTACACACACACACACACACATACAATCTGAAGTTTTAGTTTAAAAAGAAAAAAAAACAGCAGTCCTTATTATCATCACTGACAAGATAAAAATTTAAGACATTTGTCACAAATAAGTGCAAAACCCATTCTGGACATTAATTATGAGGGGGGGGGAAAAGGGTGTTTCTTACTAATTACAACCAATCAATATAAACGGTCAGGCCCAGCAACTCTTTTATAAATAAGGCACTGTTTTTCTGCAAACTCATTTGGTAGCCTACAATTCAGCTAAGATGTACTAATGGCAGTATGCAATCGAAGACCACACAGCTTAAATGGACAGCATTTAACCACAGAATTTAACAGCAGGCATTTCATTTTTCCTTTTGACTAATTATTCCCAGTAGTTATGAAGGCCTTCTACACACACCTGCAGTTCTTTATGAAATGGTGTCCCGTTATGAACATTAACAGTGACCAGATCAAAAATGGAGATGTATTGCCTTTAGCTTTGTTACTTACATTTGTATCTGATTGCAGTAGTACCTGCTAGAAATTGAGGTTTTATGAGCCTTACATGACTGTGGCTTGCAAAATTCAAGGAGTCTTCACATAGTATGCTGTCTTCATCAAATAAATTCTTAGATAAAGACATAAATGATCTAAAACTGGACATCCTTCTTTAAAACTTTAACCAGTTTATCAGGGAGACTACATTGGAACACAGACCATTAATGTCACATAATTAACAATACTTTTGATTTTCATGAAATATGAAATGTGTTCAGCAATAGAAGAATTTAGTTGAATGCATAAACCAATATAAAATCAAGCACCCTTAAGCGGACCTGAATTTTTTTTATCAACCTTGAATTTTCCACATTCACATCTAAGCATCTTTAGTGATTTCAAGAACCTATGGGAAAAGGTCTGAATAGAAATCTCTTTTGAGGCTTAAATAAAAACGTTAAGTGTTCCCTTAAAATGTACCAGCAGGTGGATCTTGCTGTATACATTCATTTTATTGCTGCCAGTCAACAATGGGACATTGGTACTTAAAGATATAGTTTAAGTATTAAGCAGCTGAATAGATTAGACTGTGTACTGAGTCACTGCGGCATTGGAGGGTGGAACTGCATAAAGAAAAACAACTTGTGAAAAGCTCATGGCCACGTTTAGCGTTAACCGTGCTACATAAGAATATTAGAAGTTTTTATGCTGCAAGATGGTGAAAATTTAACCAAATTAAGATAAAATAGCATTTTCAAAGTGTTACAGTCAGGTTGATAAGTATTTGGACAGTGACACAATTTTCATCATTTTGGCTCTGTACGCCACCACAATGGATTTGAAATGAAACAATCAAGATGTGATTTAAGTGTAGACTTTCAGCTTTAATTTAAGGGTTTTGTCAAAAATATTGTATGAACAATGTTGGAATTGCAACCATTTTTATATATAGCCCCCCCCATTTTAGGGGCTCAAAAGTAATTGGACAAACTAACATAATCATAAATTAAATTGTCATTTTAAATACTTGGTTGCAAATCCTGCCTGAAGTCTTGAACCCATAGACATCACCAGACGCTGGGTTTTTTCCCTGGTGATGCTCTGCCAGGCCTCTACTGCAGCTGTCTTCAGTTCCTGCTTGCTCATTTTGTCTTCAGTTTGCCTTCAAGTGAAATGCATGCTCAATTGGATTCAGGTCAGGTGATTGACTTGGCCATTGCAGAACATTCCACTTCTTTGCCTTAAAAAGGTCTTGGGTTGCTTTTGCGGTATTGTCTATCTGCACTGTGAAGCGCCGTCCAATGAGTTTTGAAGTAGTTGGCTGAATCTGAATAATATAGCCATATACACTTCAGAATTCATCCTGCTGCTTTTCTCAGCAGTCACATCATCAATAAATACAAGGGAACCAGTTCCAGTGGCAGCCATACATGCCCACGCCATAACACTACCTCCACCATGCTGCACAGATTAGGTGGTATGCCTTGGATAATGAGCAGTTCCTCCCCTTCTCCATACTCTTCTCTTCCCATCATTCTGGTACAAGTTAACCGTTGTCTCATCTGTCTATAGGATGTTGTTTCAGAACTGTACAGGCTTTTAAAGATGTTTTTTGGCAAACTCTAATCTGGTCTTCCTGTTTTTGAGGCTTACCAATGGTTTACACCATGTGATAAACCCTCTGTATTTACTCTGGTTAAGTCTTCTCTTGATTGTTGACTTTGACACCAATATGCCTACCTCCTGGAGGGTGTTCTTGATCTGGCCAACTGTTGTGAAGGGGTTTTTCTCCACCATGGAAGTCATCCACCACAGTTGTTTTCTGTGGTCTTCTGGGCCTTTTGGTGTTCCTGAGCTCACCAGTGCATTCTTTCTTTTTAAGAATGTACCAAATAGTTGATTTAGCCACACCTAATGTTTTTGCTATCTCTCTGATGGGTTTTGTTTCAGCCTAATGATGGCTTGCTTCACCGACAGTGACAGCTCTTTGGACTTCATATTGAGAGTTAACAGCAGCAGATTCCAAATGCAAATGCCACACTTGAAATCAATTCTAGACCATTTATCTGCTTACTTGTAAATGAAATAATGAGGGAATAACACATACCTGGGCATGCAACAGCTGAGTAGCCAATTGTCCAATTACCTTTGGTCCCTTAAAAAAAAGGGGGGGGGCACATATAAAAAGTTCTGTAATTCCTACACCGTTCACCCGATTTGGATAAATACGTTCACCCGATTTGGTAAATACCTTCAAATTAAAGCTGAATGTCTGCACTTTGAGCATATTCATTATTTAATTTCAACTCCAATATGCTGTGGTAGACAGCTAAAATAACAATAACTTTGTCAATATCCAAATATTTATGGACCTGACTGTATATTATATATATGCAGTGAAAGGAATAGGATGCCTTTTTAAATCATTACATCGGTAATCATATTTCCATTCTGAAACCGAACTAATCTCACATTCACTGGGTGATGGATCAAGGGGCAAAGGCTATTAACAGAAAGACAAATGTAACAAATATCATAATAATTATCTTTATGTTCTATTGTATTAATCAAATTTGAAATAAAGGCTTTTCTTTTGAGAATTCCTACATTTCTGATATTTAGTTTAGGAATATACAAAACATAAATTGGCATACACAACCTGAGAGAGCCAATTATAAAATATATAATCAGGTTTCGACATTCCAAAAAAATCTATGGAGTAAGGCAATGATTCATGCACCTGAAGCCCAAGGATTAATGAAGAGCATACAATTCAAACAGAACTGGTCACTAGGTTTGAGGACGCTTAAGCTATTCTTTCAAGATAACTGAAGAGGAATACTCCAGTCATACTGCAACTAATAAAATCATGTTCAAATTTCAAATTCCTTTAATCATTCTGAAAAATCCCTTTCAAGCAACTGGAGGGTGGTTCAGAACAGTTTATGTCAAATCAATTACAAGAAAATCTCCTGCTTCTTTATCCTGTATCATACATGCAGTTTGCCTTTTTCCAAATGAAATTCACATTCATATACTACAGAAGAACCATATTATTATTAAAACTAGGAAATGACTCATATACACAAAAGGTTAATCTCTCTGTAATAACATATCTGTGCAATGCACTGGCTAAAAGTCTTAGAGCTTCCAAACACACTGAAAAAATGTTTTAAAAAATTAAAATAAATAAATAAATCAATACGTTTGCTAAACTAACCAGTTACCCAACTCCCAAAATTGAAGATTAGGCTAATTTGCCTTTACCCAAATGGGGAACAGAACATTCTAAAATACTTTATATCTGCATGATTGTCCTCTGACAATTCAGGAGTGGGTACAAAAGCAGTCATGTGAGAGAAGTCATGGAAAACTGTTTTCTGCCAAGTTATCATCATTATCATCATCATCACCACCATACAGAACAGGGAAACTGAATTTTAGCTGTAATATACTTCAACTGGCATTCACACACACACACACACACACACCAAACAACGTGTGCAATATATACTACATGGCCAACAATATGTGGCCAGAAATATGTGGAACATCACACCCATATATGCTTGTTGAACATCCCATTCCAAAACCATGGGCATTACTATGGAGTTGGTCCCCCCCTCTGCTGCTATAGCAGCCTCCACTCTTCTGGGAAGGCTTTCACTAGACTTTGAAACATGGCTATGGGGATTCAGTTCCATTTGGCCGCAAGAGCAAAGGTCGGGAACTGATTTTGAGCAATAAGGCCTGGCTCGCAGTTGTCATTCCAATTCATCCCAAAGGTGTTTGACAGGATTGAGGTCAGGGCTTTATGCAGGCCAGTCAAGTTCTTCCACACCAAACTCAGCACATCATTTCTTGAAAGTAATTGCAAATGCAAATGTTTCTTAAATGTATTTTCAAATACATTTTGTAATTTAAATACTCAGTATTTGTAAATGCTGATTTTAAAATAATTGCTAAATAAGTATTTAAAAGTAATTGAAATTGTGTAAATAGGTATTTGACCCAGGTCTGACACATGGCTTTACTCATGTGATTTTCAGTTTGCAGTCCATTCAGTAATAATATTTAGCATTACAATATGATGGGAGAAAAAGGTTCCCACCCAAAGGTTTGGTTTATCATTCAGCTATAAGTACAGTACATAGCCAAATCGCTAGTGAAATATACAGTCTGTACCTGTACCCATGGTACATTTACAGTTTGAAAGACAGTCTTATCCAGAGACCTGCAAAGAAGTAGAGCATCAGGCTGTAACATCGTAGTCGGCAGGATTCGAACCTGCGCGGGGAGACCCCAATGGATTTCTAGTCCATCGCCTTAACCACTCGGCCACGACTACATTAGACAAACCCATACAAGCTGGTCTGAACTGGGGGTGGAAAGAGGACGATAAACAGCACTGGGAGGGTCACCCTGGTGTGGGAAAGCTTTATCGGCATGACGTACGTACATATATATCAAAAACATGAGCACAACAAACAATAAACATAAACAACTTTCTGTGTGTGTGTGTGGTATGTCTGCATGTTAGCTTGCGTAATGTCAGGTTTAAATTAAATAAAACAGTGAATACAATAATCTAAAAAATATCTCTCTCTCTTGCAAGATTAATAGATCGCTAGCTAGCTAGCAAGAGAAATAAATAGCCAGAAAGAAAGCCAGATACAGAGATCACTAGCTAGCTAGCTGTAAGAGCTTCTCTTAGTCTTATGTAATAGCTTCTCTTTCTCGCTAGCCAGCTAGCTAGCGATCTCTTACTGTCGTTAGCAACCAGCAGAGAACACTTGGCAACCACGCAGACAAGGCAGTCAAGTGGACACCAACTTCCACATCAAGGAACGTAACCGGAAACATAACCCCGGAAGGGAATAGATGGGATGAAATTTGTAGGGGGGATAAAATATATTGTGACAGCACCGCGGGGTCTTTGATCATGCCTCTGCTGGTGCGTGTCCTCGGCAGTGATCATGTTGTGTACGGCCGGTGTATCAGGAGAAGTTGGGAGAGGAGCTGGCCATGGCGCTACAGTAGGAACGGGCTGAGCACTGGGCAGTAGGTTGGATATATGTAGGTAACCCTCACACTCAACACCAGGCTTTACATATGTGATTTTCAAGTAGAGCACAGTTTGCTGTCCATTTTGTAATAACACAAACATTAGCTAGATATAACTTGAAATACACAGTTTGTACCTGTACCCACAATGCATTTACAGTTTGAAAGACACTCTTATTCAAAGAGACCTGCAACGTTGTACAGCATCAAAAGCTGGCAACGTAGTCGGCAGGATTCGCACCTGCGCGGGGAAACCCCAATGGATTTCTAGTCCATCGCCTTAACCACTCGGCCACGACTACACACAGACAACACATACAGGTTAGACATGCAGAGAACCGGGCTGTATCCATTAAAAAACTGTTATAATCACTGTTTTCTTACAATGTGTGTCTGTTCATAATTAATCAATATACCTTGGCAGTGATCTTGTTGTGTACGGCCAGCGCATCAGAAGTTGGGAGAGGAGCTGGCCATGGCGCTACAGTAGGAACGGGCTGAGCACTGGGCAGTAGGTAGGATATATGTAGGTAACCCTCACACTCAACACCAGGCTTAACATATGGGATTTTCAGGCACAGCACAGTTTGCTGTTCTTGCTGTAATAATATTTAGTATTAAACTATGATGGGAGAACTAGGTTTGCTACCACTCAGCTAAAACCTCCAGCTAGTTGGAACTTGAAATGTACAGTGTGTACTTGTACTCACAGTACATTTACAGTTTGAAAGACACTCTTATTCAAATCGAACAACAAAGCAGTTCAGCATGAAAATGAAATATCATAGTCGACAGGATTCAAACCTGCGTGAGGAAACCCCAATGGATTTCTATTCCATCGCCTTAACCACTCGGCCACAACTACATAAGAGAGGCCCACACAAGCTGGTCTGAACTGGGGGTGGAAAGAGTACGATAAACAGCACTGGGAGGGTCACCCTGGTGTGGTCAAGCTTTATCAGCATGACGTACGTACATATATATATATATATATATATCAAAAACATGAGTACGACAAACAATAAACATATGGAAAAAAAACAACTTTCTGTGTGTGTGTGTGTGGTATTTCTGCATGTTAGCTTGTGTAATGTCAGGTTTAAATTAAATAAAACAGTGAATACAATAATCTAAAAAATATCTCTCTCTCTTGCAAGATTAATAGATCGCTAGCTAGCTAGCAAGAGAAATAAATAGCCAGAAAGAAAGCCAGATACAGAGATCACTAGCTAGCTAGCTGTAAGAGCTTCTCTTTGTCTTATGTAATAGCTTCTCTTTCTCGCTAGCCAGCTAGCTAGCGATCTCTTACTGTCGTTAGCAACCAGCAGAGAACACTTGGCAACCACGCAGACAAGGCAGTCAAGTGGACACTAACTTCCACATCAAGGAACGTAACCGGAAACATAACCCCGGAAGGGAATAGGGGGGATGAAATTTGTAGGGGGGATAAAATATGTTGTGACAGCACCGCGGGGTCTTTGATCATGCCTCTGCTGGTGCGTGTCCTCGGCAGTGATCATGTTGTGTACGGCCGGTGTATCAGGAGAAGTTGGGAGAGGAGCTGGCCATAGCGCTACAGTAGGAACGGTCTGAGCACTGGGCAGTAGGTAGGATATATGTAGGTAACCCTCACACTCAACACCAGGCTTTACATATGTGATTTTCAAGTAGAGCACAGTTTGCTGTCCATTTTGTAATAACACAAACATTAGCTATATATAACTTGAAATACACAGTTTGTACCTGTACCCACAATGCATTTACAGTTTGAAAGACACTGTTATTCAAAGAGACCTCCAAAGTTGTACAGCATCAAAAGCTGGCAACGTAGTCGGCAGGATTCGAACCTGCGCGGGGAAACCCCAATGGATTTCTAGTCCATCGCCTTAACCACTCGGCCACGACTACACACAGACAACACATGCAGGTTAGACATGCAGAGAACTGGGCTGTATCCCTTAAAAACTGTTATAATCACTGTTTTCTTACAATGTGTGTCTGTTCATAATTAATCAATATACCTTGGCAGTGATCTTGTTGTGTACGGTCAGCGCATCAGAAGTTGGGAGAGGAGCTGGCCATGGCGCTACAGTAGGAACGGGCTGAGCACTGGGCAGTAGGTAGGATATATGTAGGTAACCCTCACACTCAACACCAGGCTTAACATATGTGATTTTCAGGCACAGCACAGTTTGCTGTTCTTGCTGTAATAATATAGTATTAAACTATGATGGGAGAACTAGGTTTGCTACCACTCAGCTAAAACCTCCAGCTAGTTGGAACTTGAAATGTACAGTGTGTACTTGTACTCACAGTACATTTACAGTTTGAAAGACACTCTTATTCAAATCGAACAACAAAGCAGTTCAGCATGAAAATGAAATATCGTAGTCGGCAGGATTCGAACCTGCGCGGGGAGACCCCAATGGATTTCTAGTCCATCGCCTTAACCACTCGGCCACGACTACATAAGAGCATCCCACACAAGCTGGTCTGAGCTGGGGGTGGAAAGAGGTCGATGAACAGCACTGGGAGGGTCACACTGGTGAAGCATCTGCACCACAACTCAAGGCTCCCCTTAGATTGAGTGCTGGACCAAGAACTGCACCTTTTCTTGTGAGAATAGGTCTGGGAGCAGGAGCCAATCACGAGGCCATCTGGCCCGACCCAGCAAGGGAAAGGAGCCTCCTGACTGGTGGATGGCTATTTGTGATGTGGGTGTCCTTTGGACAAGCTGACCCCAGTTTGCACTGCTGCAGTGAAGCCAAAGAAAGTGAAGAAGTGCAGGGACAGCAGGGTCTTCGGACAGTTTGGGCTCAGGTTTAGGCAGGGCCTCTGTCTGAGCTGTCTCTCACCTCCTCTGCTGGTTCTCCCTGTGTAGCACCTCCTGCGCTTCGCTGAGTCGATTGATGTAGGTGGTCCAGTCCATCTTGGCACATTTTGAACACTGTCCATGTTCCAGCACTGACTCTTTAGTGTGCTGGACACCCATGCAATTCAGGAAGAACTTGTGCATGTCATTGGAGGCGATTTTGGGATTACTGTGGGCCTACCAGGATAAGGTGGGAGAGGAGATAACCATGGAACTACAGGAGGTAGGATGTATGTAGGTGACCCTCGCTCAACACAAGGTTTACATATGTGATTTTCAAGCACAGCACAGTTTGCTGTTTTATATAAATATGATGGGAGAAACAGTTTCCACCGAGGTCAAAGGTTTGTTTTATTCAGCTGTAAGTTCAGTTCATAGCCAAGTCGCTCAAATCTGTTCGTTTAACGTTACTAAGTGTACATGCAATCAATGCGAGAGCTAGCTTGTCACCCAGCGGGGAAAATATGTACAGGCCTATAGCTACTATCTAGCTATAACCTGAAATATAGTTTGTATTTGTACCTATTCTAGCAGATGGATACACAATCAAGGTTAGACAGCTAGCAAACATTTGTTTCCTAAATAGTCGGCCTAAACTTTGTTGGCTAACCAACCGACCAACAGTGATTTACGAACGAGCTAGCTTGCTGTTAAGAGCACAGTGTAACACGACGACTGCATCATTACATTGCTTTGCAAAAGTAATTCCAGAACATTTTAGGCTACGTTTCAGGAGCTCTTTATGACTTCTTGATCTGTTCAACGATTTTTCCTCCATCGCTTTGTTAGTTAGCGTATTGATTTTTAGAGCTATAGCCAACTTAAATCTTTTCAACACGAGCAGATGCGAAAGGCATGAGGTAAACCATCTAACATGCAAATTAACTTCTTACCTTTAGCTAGCGATTAAACTAAATTGTATTATTATCCCATCATCTTTCTTCCAAACACCCAGACCGTAGCCTACCTGTGGCGTCTTCAAATCTTTGCGCGCTACTGTTCTGGGACTGGGAGCACTTATCTCATTGTTTGTTCAGGGACGCGTTCTCTCGCTTTTTTTTCACTCCAGAGGATATAGTCACTTAATTTATCAGAAGCAGCCAATGTGGATGCAGCAACTAATTCTCAATCTGGATTTTACCGTCATTCCATTCGATTCCGCTAGTATTTTCGGGTATCTCCGATCAAAAAATAAATAAATACATTAAATTAAATAGATTGGCTATGGGAGAAATTAATGGCTTTTTCATAATTCCTTTAAAACAATTTCTGACATTTGGACGTTTGTTTGTATATGAAAAAAGAATACTTGTCTTCACCCATTTTTTAATCATCTAAAAATTCAATGTAATTTAGAAAAGCTTTTTAAAAACCCCCTACTGAAATAGCCTACTCTACCACACACATAGACATGCGGGCGAATCTTGCCGGATTCTAGCAGTGACAAAGAAACATTTGTCGTAGGCTCAGTGTTCGAATTACGGGCGGATTTATTAAGACTTGGACCCCCCCGCCCCCCCCCCCCCCCCCCCCCCCCCCCCCCCCCCCCCCAAAACAGGTAAAAACAACAGGTCGGGGGTGTCGAAACATTTATATATCCTTCTTACCTGTAATCGTAAATATTACAATATATTTCCCATCAGTAGCGTCACCAACCCTTTCTTCCAAACCTAGACCTGTGGCGTCTTAAAATCTTTGTGCGCTTGTCTGTATTAATATTAATACTGCCAATGCAACATTCGAAATCATGCACGGGGGACTTTAAATCATAAAATGTTTTAATATCTAAAATGTAAAATACAACGAAATAACACAAAACAAACAAAGTTCTGACAGATAAAAATAAATCACATTTTTCTTGTTTTAGCTTTAGTCATATATGCAGAAAAAATAGTCTTCAGGAAAATGTTAAATCTTTAATGTTCATGTTAAAAAATAAATGATTCAGTACTGTGTGATCCAATAGAGCTACGAACAAGCTAGACTGTGAGTTACCCGTAATACCACACTTGTTACAATTTGATGGACGCCCAAGTGATTTACGACGTAGAGCATCAAAACACCGCGTCATAGTCGGCAGGATTCAAACTTGCAGAAGATTTCCAGTACATCGCCTTAACCACTCGGCCACGACCTCAGCGACTTGTGCTGGATCCACAGCAGTTCTTTTTTTTTTTACAAGTTTCTGACTGCCTATGTTCATAATTTATCAATATAACGCTACTAAAAGAGGGACCTCCCTCTATCTTCTGAGTTGGAGTGGGTAGCCATTGCTACACTGCCAATTTCGCTCTAACACAATTCCAGTGTTGCTTTATTTCTAAACTCCCTTTCATACCCGTGCCAGCACTCTCTTGTCAATCTGTTCACTCGTGTGTCTAGGGCCCAGGTGATGGTTCCCAATGGAACACCACAAAGAAGGGATACGACATTATGTTAATAGTACTGTCGCTGGACTGACTCGCTGTTGGTAGCGAGTCGTATCTGAGTATTTATTTATTTTTGTGGTGACAACAGTAGCTACAAAATGTTAAAACAACCTTCACTAGACCTAAGCAGGAGAAAAAAGATTTCAGTTTTTAAATCGCGTTTGCCATGTAGTATGTAAAAATGGACACCATTACCTATGGTCCTTCATTAATCCTTGTTGGGATTGGTCCACTTTATAATATACACCTACCTACCTGTGCTTTCTGTTGTGTGTTTTTTTTTTTTTTTTAAAAGAGTGCAGCTATTACCCACTAATTTATGAGAACAAGCAAGAATATTTGGGCAAGACTTATGGTAGCTAAATCAAGAGCTACACTTCATGGAATATTGACCAAAATTGGCAGTTCCTTTTCCTGCAATAGTTGATTCATTGAGTCATACACTAACCCCACTGTTACACTTCTATAACCACACCCCCAGGCTGTTCTAACCCCACCCCTAGACTACTCAAACCCTGCCCTTGGCTAGATTGCCACCAAATCAGTATTCTACAAGTCACAGTCTTCCTCATTTTGAGAAAAAAATAATGATTGATGGCTCAACATTAGAACTGCCCCAACTGGGACTTTAAATGAAAGACTGACCGCTGCTCGACAATTTATGTATATGTATGTTTAATAGCCAATCCATGCTTTTGTGACAGATGTTATGACAATTTATTGTGCAAACAGACCTTCTGTAGGACACAGAATTTGACTAACACAATTTGGCTAGTGAAAATAATACAGTACTTTAGGAGTGCAGTCAGTCATTCAGTGTTCACCACTTAAGCAAAGTTTTTTTTATATTCACTGCCAAATCTTTTATGCCAGTCAGGTTTTGGTAAATGGACTGCATTTATATAGCGCTTTTATCCAAAGCGCTTTACAATTGATGCCTCTCATTCACCAGAGCAGTTAGGGGTTAGGTGTCTTGCTCAGGGACGCTTCGACACGCCCAGGGCGGGGTTCAAACTGTCAACCCTCCGACTGCCAGACAACTGCTCTTACCTCCTGAGCTATGTCGCCCCTTCTCTGCTGAAATCTAGAAACAACTTATGTCTGGTCATTCCCTTCTCCAAGAGAAATTATTTCTAATTTTCCCTCAAAGGAATTTTCACTGACAATATTTTCAGTATTCCATGTACTGCACCTCAATCATGTCATGTGCATAAACATTGCAGTGTTCATCTTTCATCGATTTTTTTTAACAGCAGGACTTAATTTCTTGTAAAATCAGCCTGATTGCTTTCGAAGAATTGCGGGCTACTACGGAAATTTGTAAGTACAGTCCCATCGTTCAAAAGTGATTTTGAGAAGTGTGCCCAATTGTCATCGTGTAAGCACTGCCATTTGAGATGCCATTTTATTTTCGGGAAAATACGTCGGCGTCCAAATGACAACCTCGTACAGTGGTCAAACGTGCAGGATTATACTGTGGGTCAGTAGAACTGAGGATATAAAAATATGCCTCACTGGTGCATTTCTGGTGCATATTACACCACAATACAGAGCAGAACCTGGCCGAGATTTACCTGGTCTTGCGAGCCCAGTTTTCACTCCAGTAAAACAAGGCTACTTCTCGGAGCTCCTGTAGACCCCCCCCTCCCATACATTTTCAGCCTCTGACCAACATCCACATTCCCACCTCTAGCAGAAAAAACATTTCATCCCTCATTTTTTCATCATTCCCTCATTTGTCAGACAATATTTCCATGCGACAGTGTAATTAAAACCTCCCTTTTACAGCTGCTTTTAAAGCCTGGCAGACCAGCCAGCAGACAGAACAGCGGCTCAACAGACACAGACATCGCAGCGGCACTGTAAAGATCTGTAAAAGCATGAGGGGCTCAAACCTCTCCTTTCTAACCTCCCTGCTGTAAAAGTTGTGGTGAGCAGTGACTGTGAGACAAATGTGATGCAGCCCTCTCACAGACAAAATTTATCACCCCTTACGATCTGCAAACTTTAAACCGAACCTGCACAACTCAACACAACCAGACAGGTTAATATAGCCAGTGGGCACAACTCAGGGGCACAGTTCAACAAAACTGAACAAACTTTACCTATCTTCTCTACTAGCGGTGGGACAGTGAACTGAAGTTTCATGAACCTCATCATGGGTTGAGAGTCACTCACAGACTTGACTGAAACAATCAAATGGTTTCTCTCTCCAAAACAATTGGCTTTATTTAGTGAGTCACAGACATGCGGCAGCTCTCCCCATCTTTGGTTTCATGAAGATTCGTTTCCCCAATACTATTCAAATAAAAACCTGCCACAACAGATTTTTAGCCTTCCATTAAAGACCAGAGGAGGGCGCTGTTCCATTATGTATTCTCCGATGCTAGTCGCATCGGGACCTGCCATTCAGGCCGGTTTGTGATTGGTCCATCAACAGACTGCACAGTCTGATGAAGCTCCTCCCTCTCCAGTGATGTGGGACAACCACAAAATTGACCCAAAGCCTGTTATCCCAAGCTTCTACCTCTCTCATTCCCTCTCATCTTTTCCTCTCTCGACCCATCTCTTACAGTCTCTGCTTCGTCCTGGCTGATCTCTTCCTGGAAGCCATACGTTTGCGTCCCGTTGCTGCCTTTTCTTCCTTGGCAGCCGCGCCCTCCTCCTCTTCCTCCTGCTCCCCTTGTCCTGTAGGGTCTTCGGGAGGTGGCTCCCGCCCCTCCTCAGACGGAGTTTCCTGATGTACTGGGACGGCCCATCTCCTGCTCTCGTCCCCCAGTGAGTCTCCCTGCAGGGGGCAGGAGGAGGGGGAAGGCGGGGAGGCTGTTGCATCTTCGAGGGTAAGGTCCACCACCTCCGGGGTGTGGTCCCGGGGCACCGGCTGGCGGTCCGCGGATCCCGTGGCGGTCGGCCGGCCGACGGTGATGGAGAGATTCGGCAAGGCGGCGCCGCCCGGCTTCGCGAGGCTCGAGCGGGAGCCGCGGGCTTTCCCGGGGTCATGTGACCGCACCGTCCTATCAGGGGCGCTGGGACTGGCTGGCTCCGGAGAGAGGCCGCTGGGATCGGGCGAGGCGCGGCTCACAGTCTCCTGATCCTCCCCCTCCTCCTCATCCTCATCCTCTTCTTCTTCTGTGACTGCAGGCGTTTCCTCTACATTATCGCTGCAGGTATCCGGCTCACCTGTGTCCTCCTGCCTCCTTAGGGCCCTGTACTTCTGTTACCACGGCAACAACAAGAGCACAATGAAAAACACTGAAATATGCAAGTAGAACGTTACATGCATACGTGCACACGTTCATATATAAGCTTCTGTATAATGGGGGGGGGGGGGGGGGGTGATTAAATTCCAATTCCATTAAAATGCGAAACGAAAACAAGCATAAAAAACGCTGCGCTTTCCCCGCCTACCTGCAGGTTCTGGAAGTGTCCGCGGGACTGGCAGTGCGAGAGCCGGGCCGTGGACTCAAAGTGGTAGAACTTGCGGCAGAGCCTGCAGAGAAACCCGGCCACGGGAACCACAAAGCTGGAACCTGCGAGAGACGGGGGCCGGGCGGGAGAGAGAGTGAGTGAGTGAGTGACGGGCGTCCGCCGTGCGGGCCGACACTGCCCCCGTGTGGCGCGAGCGCGTCGCCGCAGGAGGCTCACCGTACTGCGTGTCCGGGTCGTACTCCTCGTCGTCCGCCATGTCCTCCAGCGCGACCTCCTTGCGGGCGGCCTGCCCTCCCTGCCGGAACAGCAGGACAGAGAGAGGAGCAGAGAGAGACGTCCTTTAAAACGACTCGCTCTCCTCTCCCGAGAGAACGCGCGCTTGTTTTGTAGGATGAAACCTCCCAATACAGTGCCTGTTCTTCACAGATATTCTCAATGCTATGGAAATATTATATAATTATTAAATTAAGAGCACGTACACAACCATGTTTGGACGGATGTTATTTTCCACTTTATGTTGTCCCCATTTTTGTAAAAAAGTGGGGATTGTCAGACGAGCCCTTTGCCTTTACCTGGCTTTGTGAATGTCCCTGCTCCTCCTCCACCTCTTCCTCCTGTTCGTTGGGCTCTTCCTCGTAGTCTTCCTCTCCCTCAAAGCAGCCCACTGCATCCACGGTGATCAGCTCCTCCAGCACCTCCGGCAGGCCCTCCTCTCGCAGCTGTGAGGTCACACGCGCAGCTATCGGTACAGTTATCGGTACCGGTGCAGAGTCGCTGCTCCGCTGCACAGGAAGTGGCCCCTATATCAGGCTCGATCAAGAAAGTGAGTCATTTGTGACTTCAAATGAAGTGCATTTAATATACGTATACATTTGCACACCCACATGTATGTGCACACAGGCACGCACACTCGCATACACACGTGTGTACGTGCACATACATGGGCAAATACGTGCTCGAACACGCACGCTCGGGTGCTCACGCACACCCACACACAAATGCGTGCACACACACACACACACACACACACACACCTCTTCCACCCTCTGCTTGTGCTCTGGGGACTTCATGTGCTCCACAAACTTTCGGGGCGTCCTGAAGTGACGTTTGCAGACGGTGCAGAAGGGGCGGGAGGAGTGCTTCGACAGCTGGAAGATCAGCGGCACAGTGCAAGACACTGAAAATATTATCCTCATCACAGTATGTCACAGTCCAAACATCACGCTGAACACAGCATGACAGTTACAACATCCTCTAGACTGCAGTATAACAGTGTTGCCTAGTCAAATGTCAAGTCGCAAGAGCATACTAGCTAGTCTAGGATCCAATTTATATGAAAATATTGGGGGTGGCTTGTCTCCTTAGGGTTCAGCATGCTTTTCAGAATCTTGTCTCCTTAGGATAGAGTTCAGAATGCATTGCTATCTGGCGACCCCGGCTGGTCAAACCATATATTGCACCCAAACCCGTATCTTCCTCCAACTCCGTTCGATGGGAGCTTAGCTGTAACCTACGGTGTGAAAAGAAGCAGCTGGCACCCTGCCCCCCTCCCACCCACCTTGTGCTCCTTGGTCCTGCGGTGCTGGATGAGGTCACCGTAGAAGTGGCTCTGGCAGGTGGCGCACCACCGCTGCGGGCCTAGCCTCTTTTCCCTGCAACACATCACAGGTCAGAGGTCACACAGGTCATCTCCACCAGGACACACCTCATTTCACCACTTCAGCGTCCTGACGTCAGTTCTCTCGACCGAAGACCGCCAAACCCGTGCAGACCAAAGCGGCTCGCAGCCGCCAGAGCCACAGCGACACGGGCACGCTCACCAACCGCGTTCGCAGTGCCAGCCCTCTCTCCGGTAAGATAAAGCTTGCCAGCCGCCACAGATCGAAATGTAAGCGTATTCACACACAGAATTCCCCAAGGAGAAAATGCATCTGACTCTAGATGTCTGAGCAGGTGTTCAAGTCTCACTACAGTTTAGAATGAAGTGGCAACATCACTTCCCATATTAAAGAAATTAATAAAAATATTACTTTTTCCCTCCCCTCAATGGCTGACAGCCGCCTAATTCATTCCAAAATTCTGCAAGCAAAAATAATATATCACTGATCAACTGACAACGTCAAATAAAATAAAAAGGTTACAATATAATAATTAATATTACTCATGGTTGCTTACATTGCAGACATTCTCATTTGCATTGACCTCCTAACTTAAGTGTACACCAGTGCCCAAAGAGAGTTAATCCTGAAACCTTCTGGTAACATACCATAGTCCTTATTTTACCCAACAGTCCCACCCTGGTGATTACAGTAACTACAACTACAATGCTATGATGGCTGCCCAGTGAAACGCTCTGAGTGGGCTGTATAAGCCTGGGCTGACAGGGTGCGGGAACACCTACCCGTCTCTGTGTACGCTCTCCAGGGACTCCCGGACCCGTGGAAGCAGTGTGACCAGACAGGCGTTGCTCATGTGCTGGATCTCCATCATACGCTGCTGGTGGGCCAGGCCGTTCATGTGACTTTGAAAGTTCTACAGAGACGGGGGGGCAAAGAGAAAGACTGTCAGTCTGTGTGTGTGTATGTGTGTGTCTGTGTGCGTGTGTGAGAGAGAGAGAGAGGGAGAGGGAGGGAGAGAAAGAGAGAGGGAAAGGGAGGGAGAGAGAAAGAGACAACAAGCATGTGCTGGTTGGCCGACTATTTTAGCTTCTACTGCATTGTAAAAAAAAACACTTATTTAGGTCATCCAGTGACTGTAAAACCTGGTACATAACACTACATTTTTACATTAATTTTGATTTATTTAAAAAAAACATTTGTCGTCTTTTCTGTCTCATTGACTGTATTCACTGCTTCTACAAACAGATTAATGTATAGTTGCATTATCCTTGGTGCAACAACATCCACATACATTTCAGGATTCTCTTTCACAGAAACATTCATTCATTCATTCATTCATTCATTCATTCATTCATTCATTTATTTATTTATTTATTTATTTAATTAATAAAAAGCAGGGTGTGTCCAATACCCCGGTGCATCTTACCATACTGGGTTTTACAGAAAAATCATACATCATTCACCAATATCCCTCCCTGTCCACCTCTGCTACCCACGCCCCCCTCCAGGATGCAAGTGACTCCACCTGCTGGTTGTGGCAGGTGGTGCTGCAGATGTAGCAGAAGAACTTGCTGGCTGCATCTCCGTCCGAGTCCCTGGCCTCGCCCTGGCCCGCCCCGCCCCCTGACTGCTCCTCCAATCCCGTGTTGAAGGCCCGACTCTCGCTGCTCTGCTGGATGGTGACTTTCAGCGTGGCCCCCACGCCGACCATCTGGCCCAGCGCACAGGAGACAGAGACACACTCATTTAGTACATAACAAACCATCCACAAGTACAGGGTACTAGCCTAGTTGCAGGCAACTGAAAAAGAAATTAATAGCAAGTTCTTTCTCTTCTTACAGAATAAACATAAAAACAGTGTCTGAATAGCACTCAAACTGCATTTTAAATGTTCTATTGAAATAAATATAAAAGGCAGGAAATATGCTAAATGGGTTTCTCTGGGATTTTGCACAGTGCCACCAGTTGGACTGCTCTGCTGTTCTCCTCAGTACGTTCAATCAAACTAGAAAACTTAAGTGCAGTGATTACTGTTGCTGCTGACACTGGGTTAACAATGCCCTTAAACAAGAGAAATAAAGACTGGGCCCCTCTCTCAAGCTCACAGTCATCCTGTTTCCCATAGAGCATCACTCACCTCAGGCGCTCTACACTCCTCAATAAACTCGATGGTCTCTGGCCCAGCCATGCTTTCCCCCTCTTCCAGAGTCACAGCATCTGCCAGCCAAGAGAGAAAACACATTTATCAGAGCAGCAGGGAATGCAGGGAACCACACAAGGGGGGGGGGACCAAACTAACTACAAACAATATAGAATGCTGGTCTTTGGCTGTTGACACAGTGATGTCGTCGGAAACATCCCTTAAGGGGACAGTAGAGCAGGGCTCCAAATCCGACACATATGAGATGTTACGTTGTGTCTCTGTGACCACAGTTGAGCAAAGCTAGCAATTTCAGGATATATCCGTGTCCAGTTTGACCACCAAAGGGCAGAAATTACAAAGCGGCTTGACAGAAATGAAACAAAGCAAAGAAATTTGGAGTCATATTGCAAGGAGGTAGTGTCTTGCCTCAGAGGCACACACACACACACACACGCGCACACACACACCCACACAAACACAAACCGGCAGGTTCCTTGTCCTCAGCAGGGGCTTTATAATCTGAGCTCAGGGCTCCATTTGTCTCCGATGGCTCCTCCATCAACCTTTCAGACCCGAGAGGAAGAGAATAGGGAAAACACATTAAAGACATAGCTCTGCTTCGGTTTGGTTAAGGAACTGGGCTTCATAAATCAGAGGTTGCAGGGTCAACTCTCAAGTGGGGATGTGCCCTTGAGCAAGGAGCCTAACATAAATGGTGAAGTTGCACTGGACAAGGCAAAGGGTAAACAAAATATAATCAGGGGTGAATGAAAGAAACAATTCCTAGCCTAAAAATATTTCTGGGGAGTGGGGGCGGGGGGTGGGTACAATAAAAGTAAACAGATTAATTCAGTGTGAATATAAAGAATACAGCACCCTTTATCGAACTACTGCGATAAAAAATCGAAAGTGCAACATGTCTGTTGAATAAACAATAAAACACTTTATAATGCTTCCTTTTTTCTTAATGCATGAAATGAATGCATTGAAAAATTAATTGTGGAGATACAAAATAAAGATAAATGATGCCCTTTAAAGGCCTGCTGAACAAGTAAAATTAAAGTGAGGTGCACAGTCTCTTATTTCCTCTTATTCCCTCATTCCTTTTAAGGTATTCTCTCTTTGGGGAAGAGGAAGACAGGACTGGTGTAACAGTTGTTACAGGTCCCCCTGATCTTTAGTGTAGTGGTGGAAAGTCCTCTGGGTGGAGCTAGTGGAGCCTCTGGGCACCTAATGTGCAAGCCTTAATCTAAAAATGACACGATACGGAACACAACAGACTCCAAAAAGGGTGTAGAATCTATCACTACAGACAAACATGGAGCAATTGTCTTATATTTTGCATAGGTTGCCTATATTTGTTTATTCATTTAAGCATACGTCACTCTGCGGAAAATACAAGATTTTCACCCCATACTTTTCTTTGGCTTCTAGGCTCTTTCCCATGCCACTGTGGCCTACACAAAACGTAATTGTGGTTAAACACATTATAATAGCTAGCTACATCGAGATGTTAGTGATATTTACTGGACGTGTCATAATTATTATTTTTCAGCAGTGAAATGGTTCCTAGCTTGCATCACTTTAGAGTAAAGGTTTGACGCATCGTGTGATGCTACTATGACTGACATAGCATTAACTGCCTGGCTAACGTTAAGGAAAGGAAAACGTCTGTCCCAGAGCACACCGAGTTAGTATAATGAAAAAGTTGTAACAGTTATCCAACAGTAAGTCATCACTGGATGATAACTGTGGCGACAGAAATAATACCCAGTCAACCCGCCAACAAGCTAAACTATGAAAACGTTATCGAGACCAGCATTACCTCTCACAAAAGCTCATAGATGATGAATCAGACATTTCGACATCCGTATCACTAAGTAGTAACATTTCATTTAATAATGACAGCGATTTGTTTGACTTTAAGTTACATAAAATGGTTGAAGAGCAGTTTTACCTATTAAAAGTGATAGTCATTAATAACACTTGTCCCAAATTGAATGAGTAAACAGAATGACCGCTGATTTGTCCTACACCATCCCTCTCGCATACCACTGTTAATTGCGAAATATTGCATTGGACAACTGAACACGATTGGTTAAGACATCCCAAACAAAGCTCAATGGGCAGTGGTTGTGGCTGCTTATTCCAATTGCATTACAAGCTAAGACCATATTTCCGTGACGTAAAACAGCCATACAACAGACATCCCCATGCGTAATGTCATGTAATTTAAATGGGGCCTTTTGCTGTTCTCACCAGCAGCATATGATGGAGCTCTAGCACATGAGCAAGACTCCTTCGACCACATACAAAAACACACACACACACCAACCAAAACTAGCAGTTTTTCAGGTTTACCCTTCAATCCTCTGTCTCTTCAGGGCAGGCTCTTCCTGCAGCTGGGCTGTGGGCGTGGTCAGTCTGTCTGCAGCCACTGCGCCCTCTACAGGCAGGAGAAAAAAAACAAGATGGGCGATACAACAGCGCTAATGCAGAGATTGCATAAAAGCGATGGCAATATGATAATGGCTTCAGTCTTCCTCCAAGCTGCAGCACACTACACTACTCACTGCAATGACAAGAGCTAGCAAGCTATACTTCAGTAGTTTAATTGTAAATAAATGACTGGAAGCTTGCAAACTATCTAGCTACCCATTTTAATAAAGCACTCTGTAGCAATGTACCTAGCCAGCTAATATGAGGCTCTCTTGCTAGCTACACCAACGTCTTTTATATTATATGATAAGCATACAATCGAGGATTTGTTGTGACAAACAGCTGAACTACAGAATATTTGGTCTCACTTGTTGATATAATTACTTTTATGTACCCATAATACTCTTAAGGTATACAGTACCTTATTCTTTTTCAGGGGCAAGATATATGAGCCTGGGCCAAAAATTATGCACTGACCCTGGGTCAGTCCATAGGTGTTTTAGGACACTCCACAAGTTCATATTGTACTCTGGTCAGTCAATTGGACCGTACCTGTGCTGACAGCCCTGATGTTGTTTTCACCCTCTGTGTTTTTAGCACCAGATTGGCCATCCGTTGTCACGACTGCCCTCAGCTCATTCTCCTTTTTCCTCTCCGACTGTTGCGATGCAAAGTCCTGAAAATCAGCCAATCAACCACTCAAAAAATCATTCAACCAATCACAGGCAGCACTTACTGTGAGTTGAAGCTGGTTGAATGCAAATTCAGTCAATTCAGGAAATGCTTTCAAATTCCATTCATTAATTGAAAATCCTCAAAGTGCATTATAGGCATTTTTCAAATCAAAATTAATTTCTATCATTTCTTATTTTTTCATAAATGACTGAATTGAAATTGAGGTGGACCTAATGTTCCAGAAAGTTGGAAAAGTGTTTTCCATTCTGTAAAACACGATCACCTTTTTAAATCCCCTGCTAGGCTAACATACAAAGACCTACTCCTAGGAACAGAATATTATTGCCTTCATAAATACTTTGGCAACACTATGTAGCCATACAAAACTCCAGAGATGCACATAACCTCTTTTGTAAGCCCCTAGGAGTCACTGACAGGACCTCTATGGTGGCAGAAGCAGCAGTATGGAAGCGGGACTCGCCTTGTTATAGTGCTGGGCATGTGGGTGAAAGTGTCGCCGGGGGAAACCCATATGCGGAGACTTTATGGCCACGCCCATGGGGGCCGGTCCGAGGAGGGAGGGCCTTGATCCTGCCGAGAAGAGCTGTGTAAACTGCTGCCCGCCCATCGCAAACCCCCGCAGGCTTCCTACAATGTGATGGGGGGGGGGGGGGAAGAGATGGGAGAGAAGGAAGTGATTCAATCAAAAAGAATCCACAAAGAATCCATGGCGTGTATGATTACCTTGGTAGACTGCCAATATTTGTTTAAATAGCTTTGCATTTGGTCACGCTGCTTGCAGCTGTTAGGACTGCATATTGCACATGCACATCTGTGTGTGCAGAGCTTCACTGTAATGCTTGTTGCGCTATGTTGCGAACAAGGGCCATGACTGCGAGCTCAGAGGAGTGGGATACGAACTGCAAGGGGAAGTGTTGGTTTTTACGATGGGACACCGTTCCTCAAATTACTGTGACATTAGTTCCCCCCAGCATGACAGGCGTCTACAAGCAAACGGTTTTTATACCAATTTGAAAGAGCTCTCCTCCAATGGTGCTAGCTCTCTACTGCAGCACTGTGTGGCCTGTAGTGTATGAATTAGTCACTGGCTTGCAGGCGGGTGCAACAGGGTAGTGCACACTAGCCATAGTGCTCCCAGCATGCAGGTTCACGTTGCTTAGAGGTAACTCCGGATACAATATCCTATTCCAAATTGGGATAAGGAAAAGGGGGACATTGTTTTTAAAAATGTAATTTGTAAAATCAAACTAAATAAACTGGGAACGACGCTAGGGAGTCCCCAAGCCAGCTGCGCTGGTGACAGGAAAGCAGCTTTTTCACCTTGCATCTGCTGCATCAGGAGAGCCCCCTGCAGCATGGGGTTGGCAGCCATGATGGTAGCCTGGGAGGCGGAGCACAGCCTGACCATGCGGGGGGGAGGAGCCTGCGCTGGAGCAGATATGGGCCTGCCATTTGTCACCAGGAGATAGAGAGGAGGACAGGCATGTTCAATACTGCACATTTAATGATCTGATGTGGATTTTTGTAGCTGTTGAAGAGTGCCCTGTAAGGCAGTTAATTGTGTGACTGGGTACAATAGGAATAAACAGAGCAGAATAAAACTAAATACTAGCAGCAGGGTTGAGGTCCATTATAATTTAAACCAAATTTCATTGGATTCAATTAAAACCTCATGAAGTTGGAAGTGATCATGAATTGAAATTACAGGATTTTATAAGAATTGGAAATGTAAATAATATCCATCTTTGGAAATGAATTTTTTTTGGAATGCAGATTTTAAAGAGAAATCAACCCGTCGGACCCAACCCGTTTGTGAGGTGTAATTACCTTAGCAAGTTTAATTACACTGTGTATAGTGTCCCTGCACAAGAGGCAATGACGCAAATATATAAACTAGCCAGGTAGACCGAATTTGCGATCCCCTGAGCCTGAGCGCATCCCCTTACCGGCCGACTTGGTGATGATGATGGTGCGCCATTGGATGCGACGAGGGTGGCTGCTGGTGTTGAAAGAGTTGCTGGAGTTGCCGCAGGTGCTGCTGTAACTGCTGCTGCTGCTGCTGCTGTTGGTGGTGGTGGTTGAACATCTTCGCGTTTTAGCTTGGAGGCTATTTTACTGCTATTGTTGATTTCCTGGTGGTATATTTTCCTTCTAACTTGTATGATAATTCGCAATAAATTTATTGAAGCCAATTCGTAATACCTAACGTTAGATCTATCTGCAAAAACCAGTTAAGTACACTTTGTTCTAGCTACGTAACATGCTTTCGCATTCTGCGATCCAGTTGTCAATCAAAAGAGAAATAAATAGATCCAAATATAACACTGATCCCTAGCTAGTTTTCTGGCTAACTCTAGCTAAACCTAAACGATTTTAATTAATCACTGGCTAGCAAATGTGACAGCTCATTCTCGACCAGATCCACGAGTAAAACACACCCCCTCTCTAGCACTAGTCTAGCCTACTACGTTAGGTGATGTTCGCTAAGCAGTAAACTACACTTTCGAGTTTCATGAATGGATCAAACTAAATAAATAATTTTACCAACAAAAACAGTCCGTACTACCTCTGACTGGGTTTAGCTAAATGCTGTCCAACATGTATCTTCTCAAAATAAATAAATACATAAATAAAAACAATTCAACACGCATTAGCCAGCTTTAGACTAGACTAATGTTCTGATGCTGGTTTGAAAAGTTTGCTAGCCTAGCTAACGTTAGCTTGTTGCTAAATATTCTATTTATGAAACTCTACCAGCTAACAAGTTCATGCTGATTAGTTTACCAGTACCACATTAGATAGATGGTTGGTACATGCAAACCACCTGAAAGGATTTAGACTACTGCGACTAAGCCTGAGAGCGACTTGAAGTTTATAGCAAGCGAACTTTAGCATTGAATCGCAAGTTAGCAATCGACCGTCAGATAAAGCAGCAATACCATTACATTAAACTTACAATGGTTAAGTTCTGAATGAACCTACTCCTTACCCACTAGTGTAGGCTGTTCTGTTGATATAACGTTACATAATACAATATCGCCTCCGTAGACTACCACTACCTGTCAGTTTTCATTTGCAGCATACGTTCGCTGCTGTATGCAATGTTCTCACGGAGTATAGTATTTTCACACATCGCCCTCTGCGGTTCGGAGGTTGAAACCATACATTGTTTATTATTTGCTTTCTGCGGCAGTGCTGAGTACGTGTTCTTTGCGTGAAATTAAACAATATGACGTTGACGTCAGTGTTAATAAACAGGGATTTACAAATGATTATTACAATTAAATTACATTAATTATATATGTGCAGTTTACTTTAACATCGTCGTTTTACACCATGTGTAATTTGTTTGACACAGGTTTTGCAGCGTGTAGCCTATGGCACCGCGATTTCTTTTTGAAATATGTCCTGAAGGAAATTGTTTCTTTAACAGCAAGTCGTTCGCAGCTAGTATAACAAGCTAACGATTATTCGTGACCATGGGCAGATCCTCGGCACTTCAACATAGTGACATAATTACTGCCGTTAAATTGTTACCTTCTCTGATAGAGAGTTGGCTAGGGTTCGTGGTTCTGGCAGGCTACCTTTTACATGTCAGGGTGATTGCGTCTTTGATTACAGTTTATATATTTGTTCTATTTGTTTTGGGAATGTATTTTGGAACACGTTTTACTGACCTGTCCAATTGTTCTTCTTTAATGAACACCTGAAATATTGACAAACAGACCTTCACTCATACGCATTTGACTTCTATTGAGAGGCGTATTCTGAGCACCATTCCCAATGGTTGTCCTTGAATGATCCACGTTTATCGGACGACGACCAACAGTGTCTCTTTATGGCTTTGTGTGTCTACAACCATTGAGAACTAGGTACATTATGCATAACAAAGGATCATATATGACGACTGGTGTTCCCTGATCAGTAGGCAGAGCTTCAGCCGTCATTGTTGATGGGGTGCACCCTATTTTTATACAGTCTATGGGTGCACCCCAGGTAATAAGAACCCCACCTTTCCCTTTGCCAGGGCTCTCTTCCTTCGTTATGTGCCTGTGTTGGAGCCATGGGCTGCTTTTTCACTGTTTGATTTGTTCTATTTGTTTTACACCTCACATGTACACAGTAATTTACATCCATTTGCACACGCTACTGACAATACTGACTGCCCCACACCACTTTGTTTATGTCTAATTTCTTTAATAAATTAATTTCTTATTATTTGTTGGCAACATGCAACGTGTGGTCTCCCTCCTTTTGCCATGGCTTTTGAGCTGGCCATGACATAATGTTGTCACTGTATGGTTCTTTATGGCCTAGTTTTCTAGGTTGACATTTTATAAGGCTACTACATCACCTGTATTTAAGCGGTCTCTCTTGTTAAAGAGATTTTTATTCTCAATGAGACTTTTACCTGGTTAAATAAAGATTTAAATTAAATAAATAAATAAATGATATGTGTGGAGAAACACATTCAATGTATTCATTTTTGGTATTTTTTCTAAACATGTAAACAAAAGATAATGTACTACTGTATGTGGACAGCCCTTCTAGTTAGTGGGATCGGCTACTTCAGCCACATCCATGGCTAACAGATGCATAAAAATCATACAGCCATAGAATCTCCATAGACAAACATTGGCAGTAAAATTAGTCATACTGAAAAGATCAGTGACTTTCAACATGGCACTGTCATAGGATACCATCTTTCCAACAAGTCAGTTTGTCAGATCTCTGCCTATACTAAAGTTTCTCCAGTCAACTGTAAATGCTGTTATTGTGAAGTGGAAACATCTAGGAGCAACAACAGTTCAGCTGTGAAACGGTAGGCCAAACAAGCTCACAGAAAAGGACTGTTGAGTGCTGAAGCGCGAAGCGTGTAAAAATCCTCTGTCCTCGGTTGCAACACATACTACTGAGTTCCACACTACCTCTAGAAGCTACGTCAGCACAAGAACTGTTTGTGGGGGGGCTTCATGAGATGGATTTCCATGGCCGAGCAGCTGCATACAAGCTTAAGATCATTACATTACATTAAGATCACCAAACGTCGGCTGAGTTGGTGTAAAGCACACTGGAGTGATTAAGCATGCTTCACTATCTGACAGTTTGATGGACGAATCTGGGTTTGGTGACTGCCACAAGAATGTTACCTGCCCAAATGTGTAGTGCCAAATGTAAAGTTTAGTGGAAGAGGAATAATGGTCTGGGGCTGTTTTTCATGGTTTGGGCTAGGCCCCTTAGTTCCAGTTAAGATAATTCTTAATGCCACAACAGAAGAGTGGAGGCTGCTATAACAGCAAAGTACTACTGTCCATGGTTTTGGAATGAAATGTTCAACAAGCACATATGGGTGTGATGTTTAGGTGTCCACATACTTTTGGCCATGTAGTGCATATGAACTGTCATATGTATTTTCAGATTTATCGAGCAACTTTCAAATGATGAAAAGGAGATACAGTATTCCATGTCAGATGATGAAACAGAATCCATGTGGAGATATTATGCATGAATTGCATTTATAATTCCATTTCATTTCATCCATGCAGACCTGGAAGCAGTTGGCTAATTTTATAATAATTAGGCTACACAGAAGTTTATGATAATGATGGTATATAATATGCATTTATTGAATCGTTTAACTGTTTCTAAATCCTTTCAATTAAGTCAATTAAATGGACTGCTGTGTTCAATAATAGCCTACAGAGGGTCTTACAATACATTACCCAGCATTCCAGAATGTCGTTCACTCAGGCTAACGCTACCGCCCCCTGGTGGTGAAACAACAGTTACGCATCTCCATGTTTCGAGGAAAGCGTACCTTCTCGCTTCCAGCATAGTGGCAGGGACGGAGCCACAGGGAGGAGCGGTGTACACCGAGAGGACAGGAGCAGAGGGTAATCAATGAAGGAGCCTGCAAAAATAAAATAGACTAAAAGCATCTGAACGCCTAGTACAGCGGAGAACAACGAGGGGGTAGCGCTCTGCGTAAGGGCTATTCCCCCTCTCTTACATTTCTTCGTGCTGTGAGAGAGGCTACTTCACTGAAAAGATGGGCAACCGGGGAATGGAAGACCTGATTCCTCTGGTAAATAAACTCCAGGATGCCTTCTCCGCTATCGGACAAAATGCCAACCTGGACCTCCCACAGATCGCCGTTGTCGGCGGTCAAAGTGCTGGAAAAAGCTCGGTGTTGGAGAACTTCGTGGGGAAGTAAGTGATTTCACGTATCACTGCGTATTGATTCTGGATATACTGGTTTATCCGCATGGTTATACATTAAATATATACATTACCCCCCCCCCCCCCTTCCCACAAACACAAACACACACACACTGCAAACTCCATAACACCTACATGCATATACATCCACAATGTACAGTGACATGAAAATTATATCGAGTCCTGCAAATGTAAGAAAATGACGACAAAAACATTGTATTTCGTTTCCTCAATGAAATCACTCCCTCATATAAATGGTTGAATAGCCAGGAGGGAATCTATACTGAAATTATTTCGTTATATAAACATTGCCTATGAATGCAATACAGGAAAGAGGACTCATTAGCACCTTTTCACGTGTAGCTTTCCAGTCACATTTTATTTATTATTTTTTTTCTGCTTCTGCATCCTATTATAGGGTAGCCTAAACCATTAAAAACAAATACAATTATGTAATTTCATGCAGTTTCATCAGTATTAATGCATTGTTTTGTATTTTGTTTTGTATATATGTATTTTTAAGTAGCATCCCCAGTGACAGTAGGCTAGGCTATTATCTTCAACGATTACATGATGGGATTTTGTAAATGGAGGTGTCTCTCAGATGGTTAAAATGGGTTATGCATATTCAGTGGTCAACCTGGAATTTCATAGCGTTCGAAATCGCATCCCTTGGCTAAAAGCTGTAACATAGCCGTTGACACAATGTTCGACCAAGTTCTCACGAGATAGCCGCAAATTGAACGGTAAAAATTCCCTGCCGAAAATTGTTTTCAATATTATTGCAATTGTGCAGTTATGTGTAATATTATGCGCAATTGATATTATTTATGGTAAATTGTAGCCAATCTATGATATTAACTCGATGCAAATGTGGAACATTTTCAATAAATTAACAGTAAAGAGTAGACCAAATTATTTCCCCCATTCATTGACGCAATGTGGATATAAAGCTGGCGTTTGATAATGCAGCGATGTGCCGCCGGCGTGCTTTATTTTTGTCTCTTGCTGGTCGCATTCTGGTCTGCTCCTAGCCCTAAGACAGTGGCCTGGGTGAAAGGTGCACTGTCATATTCTTTATTATAGCTTCCATTTTGCCATTATTTAAACCAAGCACTAGCAACCACAAACGCGTATTGTGCGTGGGTCAGTAATAACCTAAAAGAGGAAAACAATGGTTGCTCGAAATGACGGATAGCCGCAGTCCGTGACAACGATGGCTACGTTCATGTTCCTCGCAGATATAACACAGTTTTTTTTTTGCGTTGCCTCATGACCTTGCGAAAGGGTGTGGGGGAAGAGAGAGAGAGAGAGAGAGAAAGGGTGTGGGGAAGAGAGAGAGAGAGAGAGAGAGAGAGAGTGAGAGAGAGAGAGAGAGAGAGAGAGAGTGCCTTGCGCCATTCCAAGAGCCGAATCGTGAGTGCTGCAGTCAGTTTCTGCCCCTTCCACCATACAAAAATATATTTTTTTCAGTACCGCTGCATTCACTGTGCTTTTAAATCCAGAATATAAAGCACAATGATGAATATGAATTGTGAAGAGCTGGAGCATGAAATTAAATTAAATGGCTGTTGAAATATCTTCATTTGACAACATATAGAGTGCTGTTTTTGACTGCTCTTTTGCACACCCTGTAAATAATGCAGCAATGTCTTTGCATGATATATGGTTGTGATGGTGGGTTTGCTGTCTAATGGCTGTTTTGTATTTTACAAATGCACTGGAGTGAAATATGGGATACAGGAGTGCAATGCAGCTTATTTTTAATGTGTCTCAGGTCATCAGCCAAAACAAATCACCTGTGACATCATCAGGTTGATTTTACAACACGCACACTCTCTCTCTCCCCCCGTCTTTCTCTTTCACTCTCTCTCCAATATTCATGTCATCTGTTGGCCTTATGTGGTGAAGACACGCTCCAAATCTCTGGCTATGGTCCCATAAACCACCCTGACCCTTTGGGCTGTTTGGGCTTTGACAGTATCTGTCAAAACGTGAGCAGCCATCTTCTGGCTTGCCACAGGTCACCAGCCCTCTGATCCCTGAAGCTCTGTGCTCGCAGCAGTGTACTGTAAATGCTAGAGTCCGCTCGGTTTCAGGCACACATTTGTCTTCTTATACGTCTTTCTGTTTTCAGGCCTGTCAAGGTAGAGCGTTGTTATTGTTCATGAACATGACTTCTGTCAATCTCTGATATGTCAACTTTATTGTAATACCAGTTGAAGCATGTGAGAGTTTGTGGCTGAATTTTCAGACAGTATTAATCAATCGCATGCAAAGTAAGGCCGCACACTAGGTCCTTCATCCGCTCAGTGATGTCGTCCTGCATAAGCGCTGCCCTAGTGTAACATGTGACTTTTTAAACACGGAGTATTTGCAGTTACAGGTAATTATACACATTAATACACAACAAAATAAACCTGCAATGTAAAACGTCTCACGTATTGAGCTGGTTTTGGATGCGCTGTTTTTACTGCTTTCACAGGCTTGGAATGCCAGGTCGTATTTGTAGGACCGTAACATCCTTCATGGATTTGGAAGTGTGGAGACAGGCACCCATGTCCTCTGAAGTGTGTGCTGTCAGCTGCCTGTTCTTTTAGCTCTGCCATCCACTCGCTTAGCTGCATAGCCCTTACGTTGGGGATGCATTCTCCATGTTCAGCTGGTGTAGGCGGAAAGGCAATGATGAGGTCGGGGAAACCTTTCCAAACAAAACCCTCACTCCCTTCGCAACACAATGACCAATGGTACGTCACCCCACTGGACTCCTGGCCACAGTGGTTATTGCCATGGTCAGGACTTGATTCCAAACTATGGGGTGCATCACTGCAGTAATTGTGTTCCCCTTAAACATTACACTGTTCACTGGTAACAGTCAAATATTGGTAAAAATATAAAGATTATCCTTCAGTTTTCTGTCAGTTAGTGTCTGCCTGTTATGCAAGTAATCAAACCAATAATATTCCTGTTATTCTGATGCCCGGTCACCTTAGGCAACTGCGTGTGTGTGTGCAGTACATGCACTCAATAAATATAAGAATCTATGAAATTGTATTCTTCAACTGACAGCGAGAATTGAATGTCGCTATTACACAATACCAATGAAGAACATATTGCATTTCAAGTGACTACTATGCAGAAGGTGTCTTGACATGAAGCAAGGTGACGTAGAATTCAGCACAGAACCCTGGCAACAAATGTATTTATATTTAATGGTAAACGTTTTTATATGTTTAACATTATAAAAATACATTTTAAGTGTTTTAATTTTATTATTGCCACCAATATTTATGTGCATTGCAAATGTCTTTGTAAAGGTCTATCATGGGAATGCACCACCTGCGGACCTATATGCTAAACCCAGTTCTTAATCACTGTGGTACAGTGTGCTAGTTTTCTGCAGAGGTAGAAAAGTCAGGGTCAGAAAGTAAAAGTGTTGTAGTCTGTATCTCCCGGTCACTTGTCTCCCCTGTATTTGTGTGATTTCACTATTCGGGTGGTTCCGGGTTTTCGTGGTTTCCCCCCCTTCCTTCCAGTCTCGTTTTTACTTACTTCCTGCTTATATCTAGTTTTACTAATTTCTACTAATCCTTACTAACTTATAGATTGTAAAGTACTAACCTCATTAATATACTAACATGTGAATATTACTAATGGACTAACACACACTAGTTTTGGGTTTTTGATAGTTTAGATCACTATACTAATACATTAACCATTCTCCCCTTTTCCATGCTGCGCTTTAGCTCCGCCCCTTTTCTTTCTAGCCTGCTCTAACGCTGAGTTCTGCAATTGCCTGCACCTGTCTCTTGCTCTGACTGCACCTCTCTCTCTCTGCACGCGTTTTTACCTGCTATACCCAGGCCGTCTATTATCATTGTTGTCTATGTGATTCCAGTCCGCGTTTTGTCAGCCCCCTGTCATTTAATTAGTTATCCTAATGTTCTTCACCTGGATGTTGTTTGTTACTCCGCCCTCACTCACTTAACCCCTCCTTGATTGTTACCTTCCCCAGTGTATAAATGTCAGTCTTTTCCACCAGCTCCTGGTCAGAACGTTGATCGAATTCACTGTGCCGATGTTTAGTAAGCCTTTGATTATCGAGATTCCTGAGACACCCTTTCTGAACGACTTCGAGTTTGCCTGCCCCTTTTGGTTTGTTTGCTTTCTGGTTTGACCTTCGCTTTGCTTTGACTTCTTTTGCCTGTCCCTTTGTACCTTCGCCGATATGATCTCTTGGTTTTTGATTTTTTGCCCGTTTACCTCAATTCTTTTGGGAACTCGATTTTGCACCGTCCTTTCTCTGATTACCTGGCTTCGAACCTCGGACTGAATAAAGACAACGTTTTTCGGATTTCCCTGGTCTGCGTTTGGGTCCTTGCACAGAACATCACAAAAAGTCCTCTCCAGTATTTTGTTCCAATCAACTGGAATTTGATAATTAGCACAATTCTTCAGCCAGGAGGTAGAACTAATTAGTGAAATTAGCTGGCTGAGCTTATGGGTGGAAGAAACACATGGCAGAACATTTGCTTTCTGACCCCTGGACTTTCCACCTCTGGTTTGCTGTGGTTGTGGTTCATGAATCCTGAGAGCAGATTATGGGAGAGGAAACAGAGGAGAGAAGGAAGAACATACACACCTTATTTTCACCACATCCTCTATTCTGAAAGGAACGGATGGCTTTTTTTACCTTTGTTTATGGATAGATCAGATTACAATGGACTTGTTTTGCACAGAGCATGTTTATATACAGGCTCCCTCACTGTTATGCACTGTTATGTATGCAGCCCACACCCTGTTTATTAACAAATTAAAATGTGAATTTAATGTTTTTGTTTCATTAAATATCCCTATTTGTGTGTGTGTGTGTGTGTGTGTGTGGTGTTACACAAAATTGCAGTGTTACCTGTCAAATTCTGTTCTTTGTAGCCAGAATAGAATGATGTAAGTGATCAGTGTGGTTCAACCCGCCCCCCGCCCTTCTGTTTCTCTTCTCTCCGAGAAACAAAATCCGGAGGGCTGAGAACCAGACCTCAAACAGTTACTCATTTTCCAGGGTTCCAGGGACCATAACTCTAAAACGAGAAAGCAAGTGTGCTGATTATGTGTGCTGGGTTTGAAGTACTGAATCCCCTGCAGCTACTCAGAGATTTACTGTTCTGAAGCGAGATAGCATGGTAGGACATTCACCATGGTCCCTTCCAATCACTCTGTACTTTATAATGACATTTAACTGCAGGTTGGAGCCGGTTTGATTGTGTTTTTTTGTGGTATAGCACTTTAAACTTTGTGGCACCAATTTAGTGTTTGGAACTGTTCACAGTGGAGGACTTTATTGCGGAGTGCGTTGTTTAACACGGAGCATCTGACGTGCTCCGAGAGACGAAACAGCAAAATGAGCCCTGTGGGTTGTGCAATTGCAAATGGCTGAAAGTACAGGTAACTGTTGCCTTGTGGTTAACCTACTGTAAATGCTGAACCCTAATGCCGGCAACTGTGAAAGCTTTATGCGAAATCTAAAATGGTGGTTTTTTTATTTTTTCCTCTGTTTTAAAAATGATTTCATGAGGATTCTATATATATATATATAATAAATGCAAATACAGTTGTAATAATATAGAATCAAGTCTCACAAGACAAGTAATGACATTACTGGGTGAGTCTGCTAACAGAACAGTCAAGGTTGAAATGAAAGCTTACTGTGCTTACAGTCTTGCGGTTTTTCATTTGAGTGAATTCCCATATTTTGAAAAACAGAAATACTCTAATTGTCGAATGACATTAAAACAGTTCAATCCTGACCAGGGGGAACATATTCTTTCGCCCAGTCCAGACAATTACCCATGAGTCTGAAGGAGTAAGTGGGAAGGAAAGATACACTCGGGCAGATTGATCAGCCAGGCAGCAAATGTCTTCCACTGCTCTGCAGATATTGTCAAGCTCGTTGTCAGTAATCTCCTTTTGCTGTGCTGCAGTGTGTATGCCAGACCATAGGTTTTTTATCTCCATTTGTCAGAGTACTCGCTGAAGGCCTCATAAATCTTTCTAGCGCTCTCCTTCTGTGATGTCAGCTTGCCATGCAAGTAATGGTACAGAAGAGCAGTATGTACTGGTGTGGGATCCCCACAATACAACAGTCATGCACAGTAAACTGTCCACTGTTGGTGTATTCAACTCTAACAGAGCACATATGTGTCCAGTAGGGACTGTTGAATAGTTGTAACAATAGCGTTAAATCAACTAATCATGTTAAATCAATAATAGTGTTAAATCAACTATTAGACTTCAATAGAACCAAATAATAGTTGATTTAACACTGAACATTTTACTGTGTGGAAACATATGCATTATTTAATTTTTCTCTGGTGTTGTAAACGAGAGAACGAGATGTTGGGAGATGACTATATGTGTTGCAGAAGATATTAAAATAATTTCTAGACATTTTATCTACAATATAGCTATGTTTAGTGATTTTAGGTTAAATCATTGTTATGTTACATAAATATGTATCATTATAGCGGTCATTATTACAATTATCATTAAGCCTTGATTTTCATCAGGCTAAACGTATGTTTGTTTTTGTTCAAACAGCTTCTGGTTTATTGTGTGTTGAATATATTTACAAAATCCAGTTCATGCCAATAAAGCATGTGAAATTGAACTGAATTGAAAAGAGAGAGAGAGAGAGAGAGAGAGAGAGAGAGAAAAATAGAGAGAGGAAGAGAGAGCTCAGTGTTCAATTATTGCATGGACTCCAGTCTGAGAGTGATTACATTGTGTCGTGGTGTGTCATGTGGGAAGGGTTTGAATGATTAGCTCGTCAGGAGAAATATCCTTGCTGCATTCAGTAGAGACCCCACAGTATCCACACAGCCTTCATAGGGCGCTAATCACTTTTAATGGCGCGTAGCGCGTGACTCATTGTGTGTATTGCGTGGGTGTGGGGAATTGGAAACGCGGGTTGATTTCCTGCAGTGCACGGGCGCATGATTCTGGAAGGTTCCCTCTACCGCACTGACATTGTGGATCGTTGAACATTTTATCACGTCGCAGGCAGATGCAGGGATCCCCTCCCAAGATTATTCTCCGCACGTACAGCCATTGCACAGGGTGGGGTGGGACAGAGTGAGGGGGTGGGGGTTTGATTAAGCTTGCAGTCAGGGAGATAACTGTCCAACATCCCCCACTTCAGCCAAACAAATGTACGTGATGAGCCTAGGCCCCAGGCCCATAAATGAAGGCAGTCAGAGCCCTGTTCCCCAGAAGGTAGGCTCTTAAAAATATACATAACATTTAAAAAACCCTCCTGAGAAATGTGACTGTGTTCACTGTTATTACTGTTACTGAAGGTTATGTCCACGCACTATGCTAACGTGTAGACATCTCCCTCCACCTCCATCCACTTCTGATTCTCTCTCTCCTTCTCCTATCCCCTACTCTCCAACCAAAAAGCAAAAAATAAATAAATAAATAATTTTCAGAAGAAATAATGTAATGCTGTTACTACATTCATTGCACGGGTTTTAGTTTTGCTCTTTAGTGCATTTTTGCTTGTTTTCATCCACATAATTACCTGGAAAATTGTATTGATTCAGTGAGGTGTCACTCTTGATTGAGAGGATCCTGGATTATCCACCCTAGCGCAGATCTAGCTTGTGAGTGTATGTACATGTGCACATGCGTGTGGGTGTGCGCATGCGTGTGGGTGTGCGCATGCTTGCATGTGTGTGTGACAACTACATGCAAAGCGTAGATTACCACACTGGTGTGTCTCATCAATAAGGAAAATAATGCATGAGTGCGAGGCACAAAAGGTATGTAATCACAGGTCAGTTGAGCACAAGTCCTCTGGTGCTATAAATAGATACTTTGCAGAAGGAAAAGAAGCAGAAAAAAAGACGTACATACCAGGCTGAACCCTGTCAGATTGACTGGATGTTGTAGCAGTTGAATAGACATACGTGATGGCGTCTATTAATATTGAGCATTCCAAATTTTGGAATAAATATACAGGAGGATAAAAGATAAGGAAATTATGAGTGTTATTGTGTGTGTTTGTGTGTGCGGGTGTATTGGTCTATGTAAGTGAAAGTGTTAAGACACGTAGGTGTGTTTGTAGGAGTTTGTGCATTTTAAGTTTAAATGCAATGATTAATCAGTAGTTCTGGTGTGAGCCTCCCTCTCCCATATGGCTCCTCCACCTGCCCAAATTTGGGCAGGGGTGGGGCGGGGGGGGGGAGGTTGTGGTGGTTTAAGGGTCCTGTAGTTATTGCCATCTGTCTAATTCAGGGTGTGGCTGGGGTGGGGGAAGGTGTACAGGTGAAAGAGAGTGTTGTGCAATATGGCTTGTGTTTAATACATTTAGCACAAAAAATGTATTAAACACTACAAACAAAATTTTACCTGTACGACTAGCTCAACATGCACCAATTACATTGACTTACAACATGGTCTGAACCAGAGACTGTAAAAAATGGTCTGAACTGACAGATAAACAGTAAACAGTTGACAGATACTCAGAAATTGCTGTGTGTGTGTGTGTGTGTGTAGTTAGAGCCATTCTCACCTGGAGGTTGTTTGGTTGAATTTCCTGCCAAGTCATACTGAAGACTTTAAAAATAGTGCTAGGTATTCAGCTAGTATGACCCGTGAGAGACCAACATCCTGTCTGTGGGGTTTTGCTTGTACAACAGCCTCAGTCCCCACAGAAATAAATCTATTTATACAAGCATGGACCAAGAAGTTTACAGCCACACAAACATTTATGCCTAGTATGCAGTGTAGCTGCTGTCACATAAAGAGTCATATCTCGTGAACTGACCACTTAAACTCTAAAGGGCATTTTTTGCATTTCCTTGGACCGTACACATGCTAATTGTCCATTGTCCGCTAATCGCTGGTCGAAGTCTGAGCTGCCAGCTCTGAGCTGCATTTTTTTCTCTCACATTTATCAGTTGCCTGTCGTTAGTATTGACCCTGTCAAACAATTGTTTCAAGAACCTAATAAAATGGCAGCGCCACAATGGACAGTGTACAATAGGACGCCTGTGACTAGTCCCCTTAACACGGTGCACATCTGCAGAGGGCGACTGCAGTGAGGCGTGCACCAGGGGTCAGAGGACACTGTGGGCCCCTGTCAGAAGTGAGATGCAGGGGATGCAGTTCATCCCACCTCTTCCTCACGGGGCGCCGTCGCCTTGTCTGACGCACGCCGTCAACAAGCGCTTTGTGCCCGAGTGTCAAGAGCAAGGCGCTGCGTTGTGGACCTGGGGAGAAAGAGAAATCCCATGACGGCAGTAAAAACTAAAAAGGAATGCGACATTAGTGCCAAGGGGAAACCGTAATCTGTGCGATGTGCGTTTGCTATCATAAAACAGATTATTTGTAAAGAATTAAGTGCAAAGGCTAAGATGTTCCTGTCTGGTTCTCTGAAACGTGCAATATTTCAAAAGATCATTGAAGTCTTAACAGTGGCTCTTTTTTGAAGGGGTTTGCGTTCACACGATCCAGCAGCTCCAGAAGTCTTCTGAAACAGAGAGGCCTGTGTCATTCTGGCCCGACTGTGTAACACCTCTCTCACTCATGCTCCAGGTCTTGAACACACGTAGCATTGTGTGCTCATGATCCGGTGTGTGGCGCCCCTGTTGTGCGCACACAGCTCCTCTTTTAGGAGACAGGTCAGCATTTTTGCATTACAACTTTCAGCCTCACTAATTCTGGGCAATAGCGTGACATCATAAAGCCAAGAGGCAAAATTGTGGCAGGCCAGGGATGTGACGTCACAATGGCTGGCTGTACCATTCTGAGGAGGTATTGTGACATCACAGAGCACGACTGTACGATAGTAAAGAGGTGGTGAGACATCACAAAGCATGGCTGTGCCATTATGAGGTAGCAGAGTGACATCACAAAACACAGTTTTAACATTATTGGGTGGTAGCTTTGTGGCACAATGGTCACAGAGCTAGCCTTTTAAGGGTTGCAGATTAAAATCGAAGGTAAAGGCCACATATGTTGTGCCCTTGACATGTAATTCAACTTTATCAATCTGTACGATATTGAGCCTGAATATATTAATCGCACATTAATAAAGTGTCCCCAGTATCTCCCTCTGTTAGGCTCTGGGTACCGTCATCATCTGGACATAGTGTGTGTCTATACATGTATGCCCCTACAAGCCATCATGAGAGAGTCTCTGCTGCTACCCAGCGGACATGCTTGCCCATTCACTAGTAATATAATACTCCCAGCTGGTTGAATGGGGGGATGGGGTAAGAGTGGAGCACACCCTTGTTTTCATTGTGACTCCTGTGTAACCTCGGGCACAGACTGAGTGGCATTCAGGATGATGCTTGCTGCCTCAATGCTGAGCCTCGTGAGACACAAAACCTAGAAGAATCACTCCAGACTGTCAACGACCGCTAAAATGCATCACATACCTTACACTACGAGTCAAGCAGGTTCAGTGCCCATTCACACAGTCCTGCAGGTTGGCCAGCTGACTTGGGAACAGCCTCAAGAAGACAAGGAGTCATGCCTCCCTGAGGTGCCTCAAAATGTATTTATCAACTGTATGACAAGTTTTTAGGTGTCCTTTTATTCATCAATTGTATGACAACTTTATGGCTACCCTTTTCATAAGAGGCTTAAAATTGACGTATAGCCAGAAGTGAATCTGCAATTAATTTGAGATTACCATCCGTGAGTACATTCACTGTTTGCAAAATGGTGAAATTTTTGGTGGATGGATGAGATGGTGAGATTTCAGGTGAAAGGGCGAGACGATGAGGTTTCAGGTGGAGGTGTGAGATGGTTCTGGTGAATTGCCATGGGTTCTTTCCTCTTCTGCAAGCTTGAAGGTGGCCAGAAGAGAAAGAGAGCTCATTGCATGCCTAAGACAATGCTTTGCCCTTCATAAGGGTTCACACAAGAGCCGAGAATGAATAGGTTACAGAGTTTGGAATCGGCTCACCTGCAACCTGTCCCTGCATCTCTGCACCTCACCTGTAACTTGGTCATGTGCTGTAAACTGTCTGTGTCTCCACCTCTCACCTGTAAACTACACTCTCAAAAAGGAGGTTAATATCCAACACAGTTTTTGTGTTACTGCTTTTGTGTTACTTGCTACTCATTTTGTGTCAAAGTTACTACTTTTGTGTTACAAATATACAATTTATGTGTTACAAAGGGAGACTTTTTAACAGTCTGTCTTGAAAGTAACACAAAATGTGTTGTCCTTAACAAGGCAAAGAGGTAAGAAATGACACGTTATGTACTTTTAATAGGTAAATTGTTTTGAGAGTGTAGCTGAGTGTAGCTGGGTGTAGCTGAGCATCTCTACCCTGCTTTAAACAGGACAGCCCCATCTACTTGCAGGACATGACTGGATTCTATGTGCCTGCTCGATCAATCCGCTGTGCGGCAGGGCGCCTTGTAACCCCTCCCACCACCACGCTGTATATTTCACTCTAAATCTCCCCCCCCCCCTTTTCATGACACTTGTTACATGTTGCCCCATCCCAGCACTTTTGGTAATTTGTATTTGTCCTAATTCTTCTATTCTTCTGCCTAGTTGGCTTTGCAGAGGTTAGGTCTGAATAGTGTTCACTGTGTGAACTAAACTGTGCTCTTGGCTAGAAATAGCTGTAAAATAAGTATTGTACCTTACTGAACCTGTGTTCAGCAGTTGTCTATGACCATGAAATGCACTTTTTGTACGTCGCTTTGGATAAAAGCGTCTGCCATATAAATGTAATGTAATGTAATGTAAAAGTTGACCCTGTAATCTTACTCAGCATATGTGGTACCCATCACCTGTTATTTACGGTAGTTATTTAACCACAGGAATGTCCACATTACAGTTTACACCTGTGGAGCCCCATGGGTCAGACTGATGATGCAATGGAAGGCATCATTTGTTAGAGGGTGAAATCCAGAAATGGCTCAGTTGAAATGGCAGCTGTATGGTCTAGTGCAGGGGTGGCCAACTCACGTTCCTGGAGAGCCACAGGGTCTGCTGGTTTTTGTTTTTACTCTGCACTTAATTGATCAATTAAAGCAGATGATTACACAGTTAACTCACCTCATCTGATTTCTTTGGTCTAAATGATTGTTGTATTTAAGGTGAAAACAAAAGCCAGCAGATCCTGTGGCTCCCCAGGACCAGGGTTGGCTACCCTTGGTGTAGTGCATTAAGCTGGCAGTATACTCAGTAAGAAGAAAGAACTTCAGGTTTGAGAACCACAGGCGAACATGTCCAGGAACACGGTTGTCGGTATACTCAGTGAGAACACCGCACCGTTTAAAGTCACTCTACGCCGCTGGGGCGTGAATAATTATGAATAATTACGAGGCAGCTATTAACCGGGGCTGGAATCTCGCCCAGACCTCCGTCTCGCGGCTTCACCATGGATGTATTTAAGAGAAGGGCTAGATCACAACACAAAACAAAAAGTTTAATGTGTTTAAAGTGGCTTTAGTTTATCTAGCTATGCAAAAGAAGAAAAAAAGGTGAAGGAGATGGTACGTTCGCCCTCTAAATCAGAGTAGGACGGAGAATGGAGAGTTTTGTCTGTACATTTGGCAAATACGGAGTTTAGACGAGGGGGTCCACTTTCTCTTATTTCCGAATGTGTGCTAGGCGTTTTGATGACTTGCTGAAACAAGTGGCACCATTCATCAAACATGCGGGAACTCACAGAATTCCCATCTCTACAGAAGAGAGACTGGCGTTGACTCTCCTTACATTAGCATGTGAAGTCTGCCCTCTGAACTGTCAACCGTGACGTAACCAACCATGTGATATTTGGACCAATAGCTGAGAGGGGGAGGTCGGAGAACAAGAAAGACATTTTCTAAAAGTTCTCCCTGGAGGCCATCGCACACTGCACCGTGAGAACACACAACACTGCGTCTTTTTGTTCTTCAGTTGTTCTTATTGCGTCTTTTTGCTCAAAAAGTTGTACTTCTTACGAAGTAAACTGCCTACTTTAGGATCTGGGGTACATGTTCAAACCTTCACTTTAAGGATATGTCCAGCTATACAAATTGGTAGTATACCAAAATGTAGGGCATTTTGATCAAGGGAGTCTACTGAGCCGCTAAATATTGTAATGTAACTTAGTCCAGTGGGGATTCATTCTCACTTTACCACCAGCGGTCTCTCTGCAGGGGGTAAACGGTAAAGATAATTAGATGAGTCGGGAGACTCAGGGCTCGATTGGAGTGAAAAGCCTGCAGTCATGGGGTCCCTGCAGGACCAGAGCTGAGCTATGCTGACCTGCGCAGTGAGTGACTGACCTGCAGGTCGGTAATTAACTGTTAGCTTTTCCTCAGGAGCACAGTCAGCTTTTGCCGAAGCATAGATTGTACCAGATCAGGCTGGCAGGACAGGGTCACCTCTGGCCTGGAGAAGATGAAGGCCTCTGTTTTTTAAGACATCTGTATTGGAAGCTTGGAAGCTGAGCTCTGTAAAAAGTCTAGGAACTTTTAGATTCTCAGTGTTCCTTTCCCAGCAATTTGATATGCCCCATCATTACATTACATTACATTACAGGCATTTAGCAGACGCTCTTATCCAGAGCGACTTACACAACTTTTTACATAGCACTTTACATTGTATCCATTTATACAGCTGGATATATACTGAAGCAATGCAGGTTAAGTACCTTGCTCAAGGGTACAACGGCAGTGTCCTTACCCGGGAATCGAACCTGCGACCTTTCGGTTACGAGCGCAGTTCCTTACCCACTGCGCCACACTCCGTCCCACGCCCCATCATCACAACAAATGCAAAATTGAGAGGGCAGGGCTCTTGGCAAACATTTTTATCAATATGTAAAGAAGTTTAAAAAATTTAGGAGCACACTAATGACGCCCAATTAGTAGATGTGCTCCTAAGTAATTTTTCCAGTTCACATACGTCAGTTTTCAGAAGCAAGCTTTCCTAAAATGGAAGCGCTGTAGAGCCCCGGAGAGTGTATGCAAGAATCATTGTCCTTGAAATGCAATCCACAGCCACTGCTTCCTTTCAGTTTGCTGTCCTCCAGCTGAGCTGCAGGGTGCAGGAGGACTGTGCGGTGTAAGTGTAGGTGATACAGGAAGTTCACAGGTGCTCTGACCAGAAGCATTGCTATTGAGCAGTTAGGTCAGTACACTACAGCAAGGATGCTGAATCCTGGCCCTCAAGGCCAGTAGCACTGGCTTTCATTCTTCCCCTCTAACCAGGACTGATTTACACCTGAGACACCAGGTGAGTTAAATCTTTGGCCAAATAGTGGCGTCAATCAACCAATTAACGATCAAGTATTAACTAGATAGAGTATCCCTGGACTATGGCCTATAGTGAATCACCCCATGTGAGTCTTGTCTAAGGTCAGCACCAGGAGCTGGTTTTTGCTTTTGTCATTGCTGGTACAGAGTGTTTCTCTTCTGGAAGTAGTGACGCCATACGGTATCAGGCAACATTAAGAGCATAGGTTGCTTATGCACAAAACAGATGTCATTAGAGAACAAAGAGATAGGCCCTCGCAGATAGGGTGGACTTGTGTACCCAGTCAAGACCCCAGAGGGTATTTAAACCAGGCCTCTGGGACTAGAAGGCCAGTGCGGGGTGGGTTGCTGTACCGCAAACTGTTGTGTTGTGTTTTAGTGACTTTCCCACTGGCCAGTGTGATCACAATAAACTTTTTCTTTCTTCCGTAAAGTGTTTGTTGTCTTGGTGAGCTCCTGCATCATCCTGACTTTGACACCACGGGAAGAAGCTGGGTCCTAACATTATGTTGAATACTGTACCCCACCCCACCACTGGACCACACAGCTGCCATTGCAACTGAGCATGCCTGGCTCAAATGTTGATCTCTGGCAGCTGTATTTGAGACATGACACTTGGAGGCTTGTGGTAGCAGGCTAGTAACCTGTATTCTGTCTGATTGTCAGGTTTATTAATTTGCAATATACTGTTGACACCTTGAGCAGGTACATTTTCTTTATTGTGAAAGCCAGGGGGTAAGTAAGGTGAGGGAGTCTGATTGGGGGTATAAGTGCAATGAGACTTAAACCCAAAAACTTATTACAAGCCCAGCTTCTTAACAGCTGTGTCACATTGTCTTTTGTCAAAGCTCAGTCTCTTAGGCCCTTATTTCTCTTGCCTTTATGACAGGCAACATGTCTTCCAGTTGTACTAAACCCTCACCATTGTTAAGCTATTACAATTATATCATATTTGTACATGCTGCGTACTTGACAAGTGACAAATACTAAAATGCAAAATGAATGAATGAATATTATAAATATATATTTATTTTGTTTCAAATCGTTTTGTTCGTACAAAGATTAAAAGCCATATGAATTGTCTGTAGTAAATATGAAAAGTACCCAGAAGAGTAGAAAAATAATTGAATTTACTAAAGTGAATAAATAAATTGGACATAAAAATCAGCCTTTGATTCCTATCAAGCTACAGGCTTTAACTGAAATAATGATGATGGTGATGCTTTCCTTGGATTTGCAATGGAGAACAAGCACCAGGCATGGCGGATCCAGCTCCCTCAGCTATCTGCAGCAATATCTCTACACGCCTCCACCATTGGCAGAAAAAAGGTTCAACTCCTGGTGACCATACGTATCCCAGTGGCGTGTTGCAAAAAGCCTCTTCTGTGGAATTGAAGAAGGGAGAGTACGGTGGCAGAAATGTAATGAAGACATGAATGCCCAAAGAAGTGCGGATCAGTGCAGTGCAACAGAAGGTGAAATTCTCTCAATCGTGTGTCCAAAACAGCTAGCAGATGGGCTGGGTTGTAAGACTGAATGTGACATGGTGTTTGAGGACCGATGTCTAAGCGCCACGCGTTGTTACATAACCTCCGCAGTAGCCAGGGATGGTAGTTCGAACTAGGCTCTGTGCCCAGTCTTGCTCATGTTCAAACCGTGGTTTAACCATTTCTTGTGAGCGTTTAATTACAACTATGCTATCCTTTTCTGACTTCATAGTCGACTCAATCACCAATTGTCGTTGAGTGTAGGAAGAGGAGTGTGAAGTGTTTTGCAAACTTGTGAACTGGAGTTTGCGTGAATACATACAAGATGAGCTCGGAATTTTGCAGACACACTGCTGCTGTCAACACGCGACCAGCTTTTGATCATTGTGCCCATAGTCACGACTCCGGGTTATAAATAATTGAGAACAACTGTCTACCGTGAGGACAGAGCAGCTGCGATTTCAATGAAAGATGGATGCAGAATGCATTTATGAGAAAGATGGGGAATCAGGGAAGAGTGGATAATATGAAATGATTGGGTGATGAAATGGAGGGATATGACAATGCAAATGACAGATTGCTGCAGTGTGTGTGTGTGGGTGTGTGTGTGTGCGCATTGGGGGCATATTGGGACACAGCAGTCAAGGCAGTGGTTTACAGTGTGGATATGAATATGTGTGCATGGGAGAGAGTATGAATGTGTGTGTGTGTGTGTACGTGGTACAGAGCGTGTGACACTGCAGTGAGGTTCTCTGAACGCAATGCAGTGCCTATCCTCACCTACGCATGCGGCAACAGCGCAGCACAGCACACGTTTTTTGTAAAAACAGCGCAGTACAGCAACACTCCCACACACGCACACACTTTTATCTTCCCCAACACCACCCCAGCACTAACAAACACTGCCACTTTCACTGTAGCAACTCCTCATTTTCAAACACAAACGTGCACATGCACAATCTCACACACACTCTGTTTTATGTTTACCTGTAACAGCCTTATCGGGCTGAGGTTAAACTCTCATTTCTCTATAGATTCACACCGACGCACAGTTGCTTATTTTAAGTATGAATGTTTCCTGTCCACACTCGGTCAACTATGGACCACAAATGCACACATACACATACACATGCGCATAAAAACGCGTACAAACACATACTTGCATGTACAAACACATACCCACACACACACCCTCACACACACATACACACTCACACCCACCCACACACAACACACGCACGCACACACGCCCACATTAACATACCCATAGCAAATTGCCATGCCATCTTTCTCCCTCCCTTGAGAAGAGGGAGAAGCAGAGCTGCTTCCATGTCTCCAGCCCAGTGTGACCATGTGACCTGTTGCCATGGCAGCAGCTCAGCTCGGCTCTGCTGGTTCATATGTCACCATGAGGCCAGCGGGTGGTCTGGACTTTGCTGCAGCCTGCTGGGCCACACAGCCTCCTCTGTGTGCCAGGATGGGTGGCAGAGAGGCAGGAAGTGCCAGCACGCTCTCCACTGGGCACAGCGACCGTGTCTGAGTCCACTTCTCCCACAGAAACACAGATATCGAAATTCATGTATACACAAATTGATCAATACATAAATCTTTTTATTTTGCATAGATACATTTTTAAGATATTTTTTTCGATAATTATTTACAGAGAAATATATTTTTATTTGATAATGATATTTTAGCGAAATAATCAGTCATATACTGAGGGAAAAAAGAAACGCAACACTTTCTTTGTGACTGATATTTGACCATTCATTTGATAATGAACAAAGATAATTTAAACAATATCATTAACATAAACAATGTAAATGAACAACAAGTAAGCAAAATAACACTTCATACATTTTACTACAGTCACACTTCAATAACGTGTGTGGCCACCTCTTGCAGCCACTACTTCTTGGCATCTTTGTTGCATAGAATCAATAAGTGTCTGTGTCTGTTGTTGTGGGATGTTCTCCGATTCCTGTAGAAGTGCACCACGCTGTTGCTGTGCATTAAGTGGAGGATCGTGTCTTCTGATGCTGAGATTCAGCACATCCCACACATGTTCTATTGGGGAGTAGGAAGGCCAAAGCAGCACCCGTACACCTGCATCCCGAAGTGCATCTGTGACCACTCCAGCTGTGTGTGGCCTGGCACTGTCCTGTTGTAAGGTCAAGTCATGTTGTCTATGTTTATTTACTTATTCAAGACATTGTTGCGTTTCTTTTGTCCCTCAGTGTATATTTTATCTGTAGACAATGGTTTTGAGTAGTCATTTTTCTTACAGGTCTCTTTTTTCATAGATTTTACAAAGTCGCTTGTCTTCTTATTGGCAGATGTGGCACACTCTTAAGATGTTATCAGCCTTGTCATTACAGTTTGAAAAAAAAATTAGTTTGCAAATATTCTTCAGTGAGTAAACAGTTGACAGATACTCAGAGATTGCTGTGTGTGTGTGTGTAGTTAGAGCCATTCTCACCTGGAGGTTATTTGGTTGAATTTCCTGCCAAGTCATACTGAAGACTTTAAAAATAGCGCCAACTGCCTCAGTGCTAGGTATTCAGCTGGTAGGACCCGTGAGAGACCAACATCCTATCTGTGGGGTTTTTCTTGTACAACATCCTCAGTCCCCACAGAAATAAATCTATTTATACAAGCATGGACCAAGAAGTTTACAGCCACACAAACATTTATGCCTAGTATGCAGTGTAGCTGCTGTCACATAAAGATTCATATCTTATGTGCATTCCCTCCAGACCTGGGTCAAATACGTATTTGTTTTGGATTCAAATACTTTTCTGTGCTATATTGATCTTGCCTGGTGTAACTGAGCCTGCCAGTATTACCAGAAGGCGGGGTTCGCACTATTTGAGAGTATTTCATTGGTTTCAATACACCAGACAAGATCAGTAAAGAATAGAAAAGTATTTGAATCCAAAACAAATACGTATTTGTCCCAGGTCTGCACTCACTATGACAGACTATACAGAATAGCCACTGGAGAAGATGGTAATGTGCAGCTGACCCTGGGAAGTAGAGATAACTGAAAAAGCAACCAGTTAAATTCCTGCATAAAAAACACATCTTGCCCCAACAGCCTTCTTTTTTCCAATAATAGTGTCTTCCCAACTGCTATCCCTCAGCAGAATGGAAATCTAATTTCTATGGAAGAGTTCTGGCCAGCAAGATGATGAAGTGTTCCGCAAGTCTGTGTGAGAGATGAAAACCGTAGCAGTCGAGGGGGTGCTGCACCAGGAATAAATCAAATTAGGTTAAAATTGTATAGTGTTTGAACACTTGAGTTTCTTTGACGACCATCAAGCCGCCATTATCTTTCAATAAAAAATCGTCTCCGCATATAAAATAAAATACAATTTTATGGTATTGCTTCACACAATCTGCTGCTTTGCGCTAATGTTTTGTATGCTACCGTAAATTTGAGGAAGGTGACCCTGGTCCCGGAGTGCAAAAGATATTTCTGGTTTTCATTCCATCCGAACTGCTCAGTATATAATAGGCATTATATATAGTTTATATGGTCCCAATAATAATAATAATAATAACAACAACAACAACAGCAACAACAACAATAATAATAATAATAAGATCCAAAACCATCATCTGAACCTCTATACACATGAAAAATGCTCTAACAACACATGCAGTAAATATGTGTGCATATACTCGCATACACACATAAAAATACACATATATCACACAGATATCTCAGTGTCACAGGTGTGGCTCCTTCCGTCACCCATTTCTCGTCTGGGTCTGAGAAACAGAAAGCAAGGATTGATTTTCTCGTGTCTGTCTCAGGGACTTCCTGCCCCGAGGATCTGGCATTGTTACCCGGCGCCCCCTGGTGCTGCAGCTCATCAACAGCCCCACAGGTAAGCCTAGCAGAGCGCAGCGCGGTCACACAAACTACATTTGGGCAGCAGAACCGGGGAGCTGTGAGCTGTAGAAGGCAGGAAGGTTGCCTTTTGTGCCTTGATAATGGTGCAGAACCTGTCAGCTGCCATTTTCCATTCAGATCTCTCCTTAGCAGCTGGGCCTGTATTAGGTGTGTTGGTAATATGGGAGTAGTCCTATTGCCATGGAGGCTTTCACAAACTTTGGATAATGTAAAATACATTATGTTTGTAACAAAGTGACAAGAGAATGGTTTTTAAAATCAGTCTTTTGTGTTGTAAATAACATGCAAATGAAGAACGTTATTTCTGCGTGCTTTTTAAATCTTGTATAACAATCAAAAAATTGTGTTATACGACAAACCTGCCAAACCTGAGTCAAGACAAGCAATTTCTGCAAGGTGTCTGCACTGTGGGGGTTTTCCCTTCACTTCAAGACAGGCTTAATAGAGCGAAGCACTTCTCTTTCAGCTGTATTTGCTCCCTCGGTTCTGTATGCACCAATTAAACAGCACACAGTAGACAGCGAGTTGAATGACCTGCATGTTTTTATGCACGGAAAATAAAGAAAAACAAAATGGCTCTTTGTCTTTGTGTAATACTGGGATTTACAGCAAGGTGTCTGGGGAATGCTTAGTCTCCATGAGCAGACATATGAATTCCTATGAATACAAGATATATCACAAGTATAATGCAGGTAACATAAATATTCCAACATTTTCAACTTGTCTGCATACTGGGCACTTGTAAGTGCATGATGGTCTTAAATATGAATATAATATTCCTTGGAGTGGACTACAAATAATGAATACATAAATATTGAATATTTGTATTAATTTATGGGATCCTGCAGCATAATGGATTGATACTATTGAATACAAATGGATAAAGTGCATAAAAAGAAGAAAATCCAATTCAGTGGAGTGACAGGGGACACTGTGTTGTTGAATGTTCAGAAGGAGGTGGTAGACTGAGGTTTATCATTGGGTCTATAAAGATTGCATGGCATTTGTTGAAAAAACACAGATGTGATAGTTAAATTTCCCCAAACTATGTTCAAAAAAGATCTGCAGTCAGTGTTCTCAGTTAAGATAAGGCTTCTTCAGTGAAACAGTGTTGATGGTAGACTTATATACTTACTCTGTAGTGTCACCACAGATTTACAAGCTATTTAGAGAAGAACTACCAATCAGAGCCTCTATTTTATGAATGTAGCAACTGAATTCTGTGCACCAAGGGCTGCAAGAAGAGAGTAATCTTTAATAAGAGAGTAATTCTATTTAGAATACAAATTTCCACAAAAACTTCCAGTCTACATCTGGCCACCTAATAACCCACCTACCTCTGGCTGGCTAGCTATACAATCTCTTGAACTTTCTACCCTCTTTGGTTCCCCAGATTCTCTCTACAATAGGAGTTGAGTTCCCAGGTAGACCAAATGGGTAAGCCCACAATGTGCTGAGATCACATTGTGGCTGAAAGTGGGTGTAGTTCGGCTTGCCGTGTTCAGAGTTGGGGCAGGGCCCTGAACCACCGGGATCTGTTTCCTCAGAGTTTGCAGAGTTCCTTCACTGCAAGGGGAAGAAGTTCATCGACTTCGACGAGGTGCGGCAGGAGATCGAGGCGGAGACGGACCGCATCACTGGGCAGAACAAGGGCATCTCCCCCGTGCCCATCAATCTCCGCGTGTACTCCCCTAATGGTGAGAACCCCTCCAACACACTATCACATACGCTCAAAACACCCACGCATGCACACACACACACACACACACACACACACACACTCAGGTATTTGCATTCCACTCACATACAGTACCCACATATAGACATTCATGCAGAAATATGTGTAACTCATATACATACTGTACGTACAGGTCCGTGCAAATGCATACCACTCAAACAGATACACACACACACACACACACACTCACTCACACACGCACACACACACAAACATACAAACACAGTCTGTAGACATTTCTTCTTTGTATATATATCTTAGCTAGGTAATTGTTTTTAAACTTAGACAGGTAATTTCTCCTGGAAAATACAAGAATAAATAAGTTGGTAAAAATGATTAATTTATTAGTGTCAAGTGTAGTAGAAGCAAAAGTGAGTGATGTCACACTCAGGAACTTGAATAAAAGTATAATTTGTTTCCTTGATAGGGACCTTTGGTCTTTAGTTTGGTCTTTAGTTTACCAAGCTAATCGTATCTTATGCGCTGTGTTGATGAAATAGCCGTAGGCCAGAGGTTCAGCAGACGTACTGTACCAGTCTAACAAAGCTCAGCTTACTTGCTGTCAAGCTGCATGGCAAGCCCTTGACCGAATCTCAAATTGGCTAATCCTGAGATGCTGCTTGACTTTTGACCCTGAATGGCACTGCAGTGGCAACTTCCTCATCTGCGTGAAGTCTTGGAATAGTACTGGACAATGAGCTGTCCCTTGCCGAGAACATCACAGCGTTGTGTCGGGCGTGCAGATTCTTCCGTTACGATATCAGGAGAATCTGCCCCTTCCTCACCACTTACTGAACCCACCTCTTAGTCCAGGTGCTGGTCATCTCCGATCTCAGCTCTGCAAATTCTGGTTTTCTGCCTCGTCTCAGGATTTCCTTTCTTTCCAACTCCTTCCACGCGTACCTCTTTTTCTCTGTCCTCCGTACCCTCGGTCGTTCCTGCTCTCATCCCTTCCTGTCGCTCTTCTCTCGCCCCCCCCTATCCAGTCCTCAATCTGACTCTGGTAGACCTGCCGGGGATGACCAAAGTTCCCGTGGGTGACCAGCCGGCCGACATCGAGCAGCAGATCAAGGAAATGCTGATGCAGTTTGTGACCAAGGAGAACTGCCTGCTGCTGGCTGTGTCCCCTGCCAACTCTGACCTGGCCAACTCCGATGCCCTCAAGATTGCCAAAGAGGTGGACCCGCAGGGTGAGCCGGGAGGGGAGGGGTGGGGGAAAGACAGAGAGAGAGAGATAAGTTAAGGGAGAGGTATCATATCCTTGTGTATCCTCTGTATATTTTCTTATATAATAGGTCATATATATATGTATGCATATATAGGTATATGGGAAATTACAGTACTGGCACAAATTATGCATGAAGAACAAGTCAAGGGATTTTAGAACCTTTATCTGTGCCCTTTTTTGTTGTTTCTCAGAGCCCTTTTCATCTGTAAAAATATATTTGAAACAGTTATCCTCTTGACAAATGGTAACAACATAATATGATCAGAGGTCATTTGAAATAAAGGATACAAGCCAAAAAAGGTTTTCTTTGGTAAATGGACTGCATTTATATAGCGCTTTTATCCAAAGCGCTTTACAATTGATGCCTCTCATTCGCCAGAGCAGTTAGGGGTTAGGTGTCTTGCTCAAGGACGCTTCGACACGCCCAGAGTGGGGTTTGAACCGGCAACCCTCCAACTGCCAGACAATCGGTCTTACCTCCTGAGCTATGAGCTTTGAGCTTTGCAGGAATATTATCATTCTATAAGTAAAGGTACATGTTCAAACTGATTATAAAATTTCCGACATTAAGATACATTAGAATGCTCAATTATGTAGGTACGAACTAATACATATAGGAAGGTATAATGTCGCTATTTCTTCATTTTTTTGACATTTATTTCATGTTTTATGTTGATATTTCATTTATTACATAAAACATGTATTATGCCAAAAAGAGAAGATAAAATGTTGCAAAATATTGCATTAATCATCAAAATCTGTTTATAAATACAGTGTTTCCATTCTATATTTTGTGCCAGTACTATATATGTGTGTGTGTGTGTGTGTGTGTGTGTGAGTGTGTGTGTGTGTGTGTGTGTGTATGTATTCATGTGCACTTTTGTGTATGAATAGATTTGCATGATGTGCATATGTATGTGTGCGCACAGGTTTGCGTACCATTGGTGTGATCACTAAGTTGGATCTGATGGACGAGGGGACTGATGCTCGAGACATCCTGGAGAACAAGCTGCTGCCACTGCGCAGGGGTGAGCCGTGACCTCACACACCGTGTCGTGTCGTGACAAGTCCTTCTACCCTACCAATACTTGAAGAGCGTGCACGATCTCATTCGTACCTGTGGCCTGTACGCACAAATGAATGAATCTCTCCAGCCTGGACTGGATCTATAGCAATAACAAGCCAGCACACACACACTCCCTAATTTCCCTATCAATGCTGCCCCCTGGTGGCTGCCCAGGTGTAACTCACTGCAGACGGGATCTGTGGTTTCCAGCAGGAAGAGAGGACACAGACGGGGGAAACCGTGTCTTCATTCCTGTGACACAGGCAGAAAAATGTTTTGCTCTCCTCCGTTGAGCCTGCTGTTTAGTTTCTGGTCTCTGCGGTCAGCGAAAGATCTGCTGATGTGATTTTTCCCCCTTGTTCCATCCAGGGTTGGGTCACAGCCCAGATTTGGCCCTTTAGCACTGGGCTTCGGTCTGTTTTCTCCTCACCATTTTACTTGTAAAAATCCCTGTGCAACTGCATTTGCTCCTCATACATAAAACGCCTTTTCAAAACGTTAAGGCCTGAATTCAATCTACAGTTGCTAATTTTAATGCAAATATGTGTTTTCTTTCTTGTCTTGTTTTCTGTGTAATCACTAAGACTAAGTCACTAAAATGAAGTTTGCTGAGAAAAAGTGTAATATTTGCATTTTTTGTACGCTGATAAAATACAGGCCCAATGTTTTTCAATATAATATTATTAGATGGAAAAATGGATGGACAATAGTAAGGTAAAACTGTACATGGTAAGACTGTATTGTTGAGGGGAAAACTAAGTATCACTAAGGAAAACTGAGAGTTCTTTGGTATCTCAGAGCTGGGTCATATTCTTTCCTTCCCAGACAGTTATGTTTTTCCTTTCGTAACTATGCCTATTTAAAAACAATCTATGTATATATATATATATATATATATATATATATATATATATTTATTTAAAAATATACATAAGCACACACATATATAATATGCTGATAATACGGAATATGCTAATATGATGGCTCCCTTGAACTGGGGCCAGACTTCTGGTCAGGCAACCTTGCTTTGATGCAGCTCTTATGATTTATGATTGCAGTGCTCCTGAGTGTCCTTCCCTCTTAAATTCTCCAGCACACCTGCATTGTCGTATGTCAGGGTTTTCCTGTCCTACACAGCTTCCTCGTGCCTTGAAAAAAGAATGAAGGTGCCATCTCTTGTCTCTCATTTCTGTTCATTTAACATGATGATCTGGCAATCGAAGCAGGTAGGGCTGCAAGGGACCGGAGCCAATCAATTGTAGCAGACAAATCGGTGGCCATATTGAGAATCACATAATGTGTGTTCTGAAAGACCATTTCCTGCAACACTCCTGCAACACTGGCTGTGTCCGAATTAGCCTTCTAATTATTGGGTCTTCAAAGTATGTGCTGACTGCTGTGTGGTTTTAGTACCCGATGGGCAGTATGTGAAATAAATCCTCCGTACTGTTTTCCACCCTTACTGTGGAATGGCCTAAGATGTTCCGCCCTTAAGGCCAACATCATTGTTGTTGTTGAAGAAAATATTCAAAGCTGGGCCTCATTTCTAATCCAGTTAAAGTGGATTTTAAGTACACTACATTTTAAAAATATTAAGCAATTTAAAGGGATTTTAAGTATTCTTAATTTATAACAAAAAAATTTAGTCTACTTAACAACCTTCTCACCTAGTGTACTCAGCAACTATACTCAATAGTTCCATGATTTTGACACGGCCACTGTCTCCATCACTGCACTGAGGCATTGATTCTCTCTCCTGTGTCCAGAGAGAAGACTGCCCCCTACTGGGCTGGCAACAGCAGTTACAGAAGCTATTTGGTTTTCCCCAGAAAGATTCCCATCCAAACACAACCAAGCCCAACTCTTCTTATTTCTGGCAATAGTTTTATAGCAGGATTGAATTACAGTGTGATTTTCCGACTAGAATAGAATAGAGTAAAATTGTATTACTTTATTTTTGCAAGGGGGGATTTCAGGTGAAGCAGCCAGCGTGAACGAATAAACAATTTACATAAATTATATTAAGAAATGAAATTACTGAAATATGAGAATTCTAGTTTACATTACTATTATTTACAAATTAGACATGAAGAATTCTATTAAGAAAATTGTATGCATATGTTACATAGAACAAAAACATTAAAAACTAAAATACATTTTGGATTATGCTAAGTCAGAAAATTAAATCGAACATTTAAATAAAGTTGTGCTGTGTCAATGATGAGGCAAACAGATGTTGGCACTGTTGAGTGCTCTCCTTATTTTAAATGATAGGGTCTTCAGTTTGGAACAGATTTTCCTAAGAGACTGAAGAGTATTTTTAGTTTAGATCCTAGTTTGCATAATTGTAATGCCTGGATGATCTGACTGAGTGAGAGAGTTCCATGTGCCTGTCCATAATGGTGGCTCACTGCTATACTCCTTGTGGCCTTGTGCTGCCCCCTATAGGCTACATTGGGGTGGTGAACCGCAGCCAGAAGGATATCGATGGGAAGAAGGACATCGCGGCGGCCATGGCTGCCGAGAGGAAGTTCTTTTTGTCGCACCCGGGTTACAGACACCTGGCCGAGCGTATGGGCACGCCCTACCTGCAGAAAGTCCTCAACCAGGTGAGCAAAGCAAAACAAGACAGGTAACGCCATGCACAGAGGTGAAAAATCCAGGTTCAGAAGTCCTCCCCAGTATTTTGTTTCACCTGGATTTGCTAATTAGCACAATTAATACGGTTATTCAGCCAGGAGGTGGAACTAAGTAGTGAAATCAGCTGGCTGAGTATATGGGTGGAAGAAACACATAGCAGGGCTTCTACTTTCTGATTCCTGGACTTTCCAGCTCTGGCATTATCTGATCTCTTATGCCATGAACAAAGTCATTGATTTTTCACACAGTAATGATGAACAAGGATAACTAAAATCAGCGTGAATGCATTTGGCCTTTAAAATCTTTTCTTTTCTTGAGTGCATATTTTACTTCGAGACTTCTGAAAAAAGACTGTGTAAGAAGCCTCATTAACTGAGGGGCTGTGCCTAAGCCAATCCCTTACCTCCTCTTGTAGCAACTGACCAATCATATCCGAGACACCCTGCCTGGCCTCCGTAACAAGCTGCAGAGCCAGCTGCTGTCCATTGAGAAGGAGGTGGAGGAGTACAAGAACTTCCGCCCTGACGACCCGTCCCGAAAGACCAAGGCCCTGCTGCAGTGAGTCTCCTGTGGCCGCCATCTTAATCATGGCTGCTACCACCTCTGCTACCAGCACTCAAACCACTGCAACTGCTATAACCTCTCATACTGACACACTAGCCGCAACAGGCGTTAACACAAACAGAAGCCTGGACAAAGACATATAACTGGTGCGATAACTTTTTAAATACGAACAAATCATTACAACCACTATAGCTTTCCTGACACAAGCAAGAACTGCCCTCCCCAACATAAAACTGTTACATGTGTCACAACGATTGTAATGCACATGCAAGTCATTGTGAGCTTTCACAAAGTCGTGACAGCTGCCGTGGTCCCGCCACAGAAACAGGTGGGACACAAGCGCCACAGCCGCTGATCTGGCATAAGCCATACGCACGCGTGTAAGCGCACACGCATTCTCTCTCCCACTCCTCTCTTTTTTCGTTCTGCAGTTCACATGGTAAATGGACTGCATTTATAGAGCGCTTTTATCCAAAGCGCTTCACAATTGATGCCTCTCATTCGCCAGAGCAGTTAGGGGTAAGGTGTCTTGCTCAAGGACACTTCGACACACCCAGGGCGGGGTTTGAACCAGCAACCCTCCAACTTCCAGACAATCGGTCTTACCTCCTGAGCTATGTCACCCCATATGATGGTAGGCTTGGAAACTAAGGTGAATTCGCAGTGCCTCATGGATGTGGTTTTGCACTGGAATATGGAGTAGATAGATTTTTTGCGGTTGAGAGTGCATGTCTGCAGGTCGGTAGATCGTTGGTGGGTGGGTATCTGAGAGTTGGTAAACACCGTTCGTGCCACATCTATAGCAGGCTGCGGGGCTGAATTGTGTTTTGGCCTACGTTTGAAGAACGGCCTAGCCATCGGTGCCGATGACACAGAGGCTCTCTGTGTGTACAGGATGGTCCAGCAGTTTGCGGTGGACTTTGAGAAGCGCATCGAGGGCTCTGGGGACCAGATCGATACCTATGAGCTGTCAGGCGGAGCCAGGATCAACCGTATCTTCCACGAGCGATTCCCCTTCGAGCTGGTCAAGGTGCGAGTAAACACATGCATGCACGCACACACACACACACACACACAACAAAACTGCAACAACATTGCTCTTTGTCATTCTTATTGTACTCAGTGAAGTCAACTATACGCATGTTTATGGAGTAGTGAGTATACCACCATACTCACTTTGTTCCAGAAGAGCATTATTATTCTGATACGTCTGTTACAGTGGTTATGTTTTTTAAAAATCATTGTTGAAGTATATGACTGACTGTTTTCATCAGAGGCTGAAAGAAACTCCATAGAAAGCTGTGTTGGAGTGTGTTTAGCGTGTGGGCCCATACGCCAGCCGTGCACTTACTCGCTGTCTGTGTTTATTCCTCTCTGTCTGCAGATGGAGTTTGATGAGAAGGAGCTGCGCAAGGAGATCAGCTACGCCATCAAGAACATCCACGGCATCAGGCAGGTTCCCCCTGCTCCTCAGAGATGGCCTCCCCTCTGGCCTGCCTGCTCTCCCCACTCTCTCTCTACCCTACCTGCCCCCTCTCTGCCCTACCTACCCTCTCACTACCCTACCTGCTCTTTCAATGCCCTACCTGCCCTCTCACTGTCCTGCTTGTCCCCTCTCTATCTTATCTGCCCTCTCTCTACCCCATATGCCCTCTCAACCCTACCTGCCCCCTCTCTACCCTACATGCCCCCTCTCTACCCTATATGCCCTCTCTCTGCATTACATGCCCCCCTCTACCCTATCTGCCCTCTCTCTACCCTACCTGCTCTCTCTCTGCCCTACCTGCCCTCTCTCTACCCTACCTGCTCACTCTTTGCCCTACCTGCCCTCTCTCTACCCTACCTGCTCTCTCTCTGCCCTACCTGCCCTCTCTCTACCCTACCTGCTCACTCTTTGCCCTACCTGCCCTCTCTCTACCCTACCTGCTCTCTCTCTGCCCTACCTGCCCTCTCTCTACCCTACCTGCTCACTCTTTGCCCTACCTGCCCTCTCTCTGCCCTACCTACCCTCTCCCTACCCTATCTGCCCTCTCTTTGCACTACATGCCCCCTCTCTACCTTACCTGCCCTCTCTCTACCCTATGTGCCCTCTCTCTACCCTACCTGCCCTCTCTCTACCCTATGTGCCCTCTCCCTACCCTATCTGCCCTCTCTTTGCACTACATGCCCCCTCTCTACCTTACCTGCCCCCTCTCTACCCTATCTGCCCTCTCTCTACACTATATGCCCCCTCTCTACCCTATCTGCTCTCTCTCTACCCTATATGCCCTCTCTCGGCACTACGTGCCCCCTCTCTACCTTACCTGCCATCTCTCTGCCCTACCTACCCTCTCTCTGCCCTACCTGCTCTCTCTTTGCTCTACCTACCCTCTCAATGCACTACCTGCCCCACTACCTGCCTTCTCTCTACCCTACCCTCCCCTCCCTCCTCTGTGTACTGGTTCTGGGCACAGTGAATGTCACACTCCAATATGTTTAGACATCTCATGAGGACAAGACTGATAATAAAATTGCTTCTGTATTTGTACAGTAATGAGAAATTATTCACAGGCCATTTCATGCAATATTCTGTACTTACGGAATGCTGCCTTGGTTTTTTATTTCTTTAAGCGACAGTGTTATTTTCAGAGGTTAGCGCCCACAGAGGTCTTGTTCTCATCCGATGAGCAGTACTGCTGCTGAAACATACATAGGGTTGATTGAACAGTGATTCTCCAGGGTCCAGAGAGAGATTGCTGAGTGCGTGGGGTGGGGGGGGGGGGGGGGAGGTCTTCCTGCCAACAGAGTAAATGTGAAGGGGACCACTTGGCGCAGGAATCTGTGGGCTTCACTCTTTCTCTCTACCTCTTTCTCTCTCTCCCTGTTTCTCAGTCCCTCTCTCATATTCTTTCTCTCACTGTCTTTCCTTCTCTCTCCCCCTCTCTCTCAGTCCCTCTGTCATACTCTTTCTCTCATAGTCTCTCCATCTCTCTCGCTCTCTCTCTCTCTCTCTCTCTGCATCAGTATTCTCTGTTTCTCTCCTTTTACTTCTCAGACTGCTGTGGTCCCACATATGGAAAACGACACTCCAGCAAGGAAGTGAAACTATTTAGGCCCCCCTCCTTCTCTTTCCATTCACCCCCTAGCCCCCCCCCCCACCCCCCCCCCAACCCACGGCCCTGTTTTTCAGACATATCAGAGGCCCTGGGGTGGGGGATGGGGTAGAGTACTGCGAATAGAAATAATAAGAATACATCAAAACACATATAACCTGTAACTGAATGTGATGGAATGCATATGATGATGTGATGAATGTGAGTGGTGTATGTGTTCACATGTGTTCCTCTGGTTGCCCTCAGTTCATATTGGAATGGTCTCAAAAAAATACTTCCTTCGTAGAGTGTGATCTGACTATATAATGCAAAATGAGGGAAATTCCTTTAGGTACCAGTTCTTACTGTTCGAAGTAAGAGCCGTCAATCTCTCGCTCAAGAGACCACCCAGTTACCTTTGCTGTAATATTTTATACAGAGAATCAAAAGTTTGAGCGGCAGTAATCAAACAAACAAAAAAAAAACAGGCTCATTAAAATGCCAGCGTAAATGTTTATGGGATCAGAAGAGAACACAAGGCAGGTTTCTCCACTAAAAAACATGTAAAGTCTGTTTCTAATTTAAGTTCCTCCGAGCTGCCTGCTTTGTTTCTGTCCAAACAGATCACATGGTCTACGTGTTCAGACCATAGACTGTAGACAAAGTCTCTGTGATGTCACCCATTGACTCTTCATGGGTTTGGTGAAGAGCGTTTTGAAGCTAGGGAAGGGCAGTTTGTGGCCGCCACCATATTGTACAAATTGGAGGCAGAGACTGCGCAGTAGGGACATGAAGCCCAGTCATCCACTAAGCGCGTGAGATGCAGTGACTTGGCAGTGACACAAACTGTCCCTGATTCGTCCACGAAATATTACAGTCTTGTCCCACAGTAACTGAACACATCGGCACATGGGGAGACTTTGTACAAAGAAAAAATATCTCTTGAAACTACATTTTCTTGTGGGAGAAATGATTGACTTTGTATTTTGACTGCATTGTTACCATTGACTTACATTGAAATATGTGACTGAAACACTGATACTGGAGCCAACTACTTACTTATGTTCTCTCTTTTCTAACCCTTTCTCCTTCACCCCGCTTGGCTGTTGGTTACGCTCATCAGAACCGGTCTCTTCACTCCGGACATGGCCTTCGAGACCATCGTGAAGAGGCTGATCGGGAAGATCAAGGAGCCGTGCCAGAAGTGTGTGGACATGGTCATTTCTGAGCTGGTCAATACCGTCAGACAGTGCACCAGGAAGGTGAGGCACCTGCCCTTCAGTTTATCACCATCATCTTCCTCTTTCTCTCTCTCACCCTGTGGCTCATTCTGCGTTGAGATTTGGGTGTCTGCATGCTGAGGTGGGGGCTGTGTGACCCTGAATAACATCTGTAGGTCTTTAACCCTTTGAAGAGTGGGGTTTTTTTTTTTTTGTTGAAAAATTTAAATCAGTGTTCTAGAACTCCGTTGCTTTTTGTTGCCAGTAGTGATTGTTACATCAGAATTAGAATGTACAGTTAAGAACATTTTGATCACATGTTTGTGACTTCACAGCTTCAAGGGTTAAAAGACTGGATTGTGCAGAAATATCCTCACTAGAGTGCTAATTTACTCTTTCATTCACTGTGCATTTTAAACACACTGTGTACTTTATTGGTTAGTGCTCCCTAAGTCAGAACTTGTACCGTAAGTCTGGAGGTCTGAAGTTAAGTTAAGGGATTGTTGAGTGGCATTACTCTGTGTTGAGCTGTAGTGCCTCAGGGAAAGCTCTCCGGAGAGAGCCTTGGTGTTTTTAAGTATTTTCCGGTGTTTTCTGAGCAATGAAGCTGCGATCTAGCCGCAGGCATCCTGAAGTGCAAGCGTTTCGTTTCAGCCATTAAAAGCTGACTGTCGCATGGGAAGCCTTATGTCCAGATGCAAGAGGCACAGCTGTGTGCTTTGGTTCCAAGAGGAATCATAGTAAGCAATGGCGTGATCATTTTTCGGCCATTCTGGCTCTGTCCACCCTGTTATCAGCTCTCTCCCAAATGATTTCCCAAATATTTGTTTCATGTGCAGCCCATCCAATTCAAGCAAAATGCCAAATACAGCATTATAGTTTCAGGCATTGGTCTTCATTAGCCCAGTATAAATATAGCAAAATAAAGATTTCAAATGAAATCCTGAGTTTGAATAGTTGGTGTTGGAGCTACATATATACTTGTTCTGTTTATTATTCCGCATTCATGTTCCTCTTTTTATTTCGACATAACCAGTGAACATTTCTGAGGTGAAAGTTGGAAACACTATTTAGTGTTGCATTATAGCCATCGATGGATTTTTAGTGAGTGCAGTGGAACGTGACTGGAACTATCTGCTACCCTTATCTGCGCTGCAGGGACATTGCACCCCATGCACTGCGGTGATGCTGCACAAACTGTGGAGTGATAATGTTGTGCCCGCTGTGCATCGGCCCACCTGTGTCACACTGTGCTCTGCTCTCGCACCCACAGCTGGCCCAGTACCCCATGTTGAGAGAGGAGATGGAGAGGATCGTCACACAGCATATCCGTGACCGCGAGAGTCGCACCAAGAACCAGGTGAGCCACATCTGATGCTCTCACCTGACATACATACCCAGTGCGCTCACCTAGCATACATACCCAGTGCACTCACCAAACATACATACCCAGTGCACTCACCAAACATACATACCCAGTGCGCTCACCTAGCATACATACACAGTGCACTCACCTAGCATACATACCCAGTGCACTCACCAAACATACATACCCAGTGCACTCAAATAACATACATACCCAGTGCACTCACCAAACATACATACCCAGTGCACTCACCAAGCATACATACCCAGTGCACTCACCTAGCATACATACCCAGTGCACTCACCTAGCATACATACCCAGTGCACTCACCAAGCATACATACCCAGTGCACTCACCTAGCATACATACCCAGTGCACTCACCTAGCATACATACCCAGTGCACTCACCTAACATACATACCCAGTGCACTCACCAAACATACATACCCAGTGCACTCACCTAGCATACATACCCAGTGCGCTCACCAAACATACATACCCAGTGCACTCACCAAACATACATACCCAGTGCACTCACCAAACATACATACCCAGTGCACTCAAATAACATACATACCCAGTGCACTCACCAAACATACATACCCAGTGCACTCACCAAACTTACATACCCAGTGCACTCACCAAACATACATACCCAGTGCACTCAAATAACATACATACCCAGTGCACTCACCAAACATACATACCCAGTGCACTCACCAAACATACATACCCAGTGCACTCAAATAACATACATACCCAGTGCACTCACCAAACATACATACCCAGTGCACTCACCTAGCATACATACCCAGTGCACTCACCAAGCATACATACCCAGTGCACTCACCTAGCATACATACCCAGTGCGCTCACCTAGCATACATACCCAGTGCACTCACCAAACATACATACCCAGTGCACTCACCTAGCATACATACCCAGTGCACTCACCAAACATACATACCCAGTGCACTCACCAAACATACATACCCAGTGCACTCACCAAGCATACATACCCAGTGCACTCACCAAACATACATACCCAGTGCACTCACCTAGCATACATACCTAGTGCACTCACCTAGCATACATACCCAGTGCACTCACCAAACATACGTACCCAGTGCACTCACCTAGCATACATACCCAGTGCACTCACCTAGCATACATACCCAGTGCACTCACCTAGCATACATACCCAGTGCACTCACCTAGCATACATACCCAGTGCACTCACCAAACATACATACCCAGTGCACTCACCAAACATACTTTGCCAGTGCACTCACCAAACATACATACCCAGTGCACTCACCAAATACATACCCAGTGCGCTCACCAAACATACATACCCAGTGCACTCACCAAACATACATACCCAGTGCACTCACCAAACATACATACCCAGTGCACTCACCAAACATACATACCCAGTGCACTCACCAAACATACATACCCAGTGCACTCACCAAGCATACATACCCAGTGCATTCACCTAGCATACATACCCAGTGCACTCATCAAACATACGTACCCATTGCACTCACCTAGCATACATACCCAGTGCACTCACCTAGCATACATACCCAGTGCACTCACCTAACATACATACCCAGTGCACTCACCAAACATACATACCCAGTGCGCTCACCAAACATACATACCCAGTGCACTCACCAAACATACATACCCAGTGCACTCAAATAACATACATACCCAGTGCACTCACCAAACATACATACCCAGTGCACTCACCAAACTTACATACCCAGTGCACTCACCAAACATACATACCCAGTGCACTCAAATAACATACATACCCAGTGCACTCACCAAACATACATACCCAGTGCACTCACCAAACATACATACCCAGTGCACTCAAATAACATACATACCCAGTGCACTCACCAAACATACATACCCAGTGCACTCACCTAGCATACATACCCAGTGCACTCACCAAACATACATACCCAGTGCACTCACCTAGCATACATACCCAGTGCGCTCACCTAGCATACATACCCAGTGCACTCACCAAACATACATACCCAGTGCACTCACCTAGCATACATACCCAGTGCACTCACCAAACATACATACCCAGTGCACTCACCAAACATACATACCCAGTGCACTCACCTAGCATACATACCCAGTGCACTCACCAAACATACATACCCAGTGCACTCACCTAGCATACATACCTAGTGCACTCACCTAGCATACATACCCAGTGCACTCATCAAACATACGTACCCAGTGCACTCACCTAGCATACATACCCAGTGCACTCACCTAGCATACATACCCAGTGCACTCACCTAGCATACATACCCAGTGCACTCACCAAACATACATACCCAGTGCACTCACCAAACATACTTTGCCAGTGCACTCACCAAACATACATACCCAGTGCACTCACCAAGCATACATACCCAGTGCGCTCACCAAACATACATACCCAGTGCACTCACCAAACATACATACCCAGTGCACTCACCAAACATACATACCCAGTGCACTCACCAAACATACATACCCAGTGCACTCACCAAACATACATACCCAGTGCACTCACCAAACATACATACCCAGTGCACTCACCAAACATACATACCCAGTGCACTCACCAAGCATACATACCCAGTGCATTCACCTAGCATACATACCCAGTGCACTCACCAAACATACGTACCCAGTGCACTCACCTAGCATACATACCCAGTGCACTCACCTAGCATACATACCCAGTGCACTCACCTAGCATACATACCCAGTGCACTCACCTAGCATACATACCCAGTGCACTCACCAAACATACATACCCAGTGCACTCACCAAACATACTTTGCCAGTGCACTCACCAAACATACATACCCAGTGCACTCACCAAACATACATACCCAGTGCACTCACCAAACATACATACCCAGTGCGCTCACCAAACATACATACCCAGTGCACTCACCAAACATACATACCCAGTGCACTCACCAAACATACATACCCAGTGCACTCACCAAACATACATACCCAGTGCACTCACCAAACATACATACCCAGTGCACTCACCTAACATACATACCCAGTGCGCTCACCAAACATACATACCCAGTGCGCTCACCAAACATACATACCCAGTGCGCTCACCAAACATACATACCCAGTGCACTCACCTAGCATACATACCCAGTGCACTCACCTAGCATACATACCCAGTGCACTCACCAAACATACATACCCAGTGCACTCACCTAGCATACATACCCAGTGCACTCACCTAGCATACATACCCAGTGCACTCACCAAACATACATACCCAGTGCACTCACCTAGCATACATACCCAGTGCACTCACCAAGCATACATACCCAGTGCACTCTCCAAACATACATACCCAGTGCACTCACCAAACATACATACCCAGTGCACTCATCTAGCATACATACCCAGTGCACTCACCTAGCATACATACCCAGTGGACTCAAATAACATACATACCCAGTGCACTCACCAAACATACATACCCAGTGCACTTACCAAACATACATACCCAGTGCACTCAAATAACATACATACCCAGTGCACTCACCAAACATACATACCCAGTGCACTCACCTAGCATACATACCCAGTGCACTCACCTAGCATACATACCCAGTGCACTCACCTAGCATACATACCCAGTGCACTCTCCAAACATACATACCCAGTGCACTCACCAAACATACATACCCAGTGCACTCACCTAGCATACATACCCAGGCACTCACCAAATATACATACCCAGTGCACTCACCTAGCATACATACCCAGTGCACTCACCAAACATACATACCCAGTGCACTCACCTAGCATACATACCCAGTGCACTCACCTAGCATACATACCCAGTGCACTCACCTAACATACATACCCAATGCACTCACCAAACATACATACCCAGTGTGCTCACCTAGCATACATACCCAGTGCACTCACCTAGCATACATACCCAGTGCACTCACCAAACATACATACCCAGTGCACTCACCAAACATACATACCCAGTGCACTCAAATAACATACATACCCTGTGCGCTCACCTAACATACATACCCAGTGCACTCACCAAACATACATACCCAGTGCACTCACCTAGCATACATACCCAGTGCACTCACCTAGCATACATACCCAGTGCACTCACCTAGCATACATACCCAGTGCACTCACCTAGCATACATACCCAGTGCACTCACCTAGCATACATACCCAGTGCGCTCACCAAACATACATACCCAGTGCGCTCACCTAGCATACATACCCAGTGCACTCACCAAACATACATACCCAGTGCACTCACCAAACATACATACCCAGTGCACTCACCTAGCATACATACCCAGTGCACTCACCTAGCATGCGTACTGAAATGCTCCTGTGGCAGCCACTGAAATTCTATTTAATGAAAAAGCCTATTTAATGAAAAGGACTTTTGAAATAAATTGCTCTATTTTTGTCTCCCTTCGTATTAGTTTTCAAAGAAAAGAGACGGCTGAAAACACCTCCCTACTTCACAGAAAAAGAGCTATTCTGTATTTTCTAATAATCATTCCTAATAGCAGAGCATGTGAGTGGAGCTGAGCATTGTAAATGCTGCACATCACTCCAACCCTTTGGAAATAGCATGAAGAAAAAAATGATATAAAAATATATAATTAAAGATATATGATTAATTTTTTTAATATTTTACTTTTAGGCCTCTGTTAACCTGTTCTATTTTATGGTTATGATTTTACTAAATCAGTGTACACTTAAATAAATAAAGGGAGTTATTAGCTTTAATCAACTGGAAGTTAGAGACAGGTGATATTCACCACGCACATAAAAACAACGAGTATCTTTCTTGGGTTTGTTCTCGTTGTTTTACTGCATATTTTGTTGTGCATTCTTGCCCTTCTTTTAAAATTCCTTGTCAAAAATTCACAGTTTTCATTAACGTCACTGCATTTGTCCCCCTCCATCTCTGTCCTGAACTTTTATCATGGATATTTTTGATAATTACCACAATGTGATATTATTTTCTTGTGCTTAGAAAGAAAATTCAGTTTAAAGTAAGTATGTGACTGCTTGGCGACTGAGCCAGTGTGTTCCTGGGCTCTGAGGGTGGGAGTGGTATTAGAGTGGGAAAGTAATGGGAGTAATATTACTCTTCCCCTCTGCACACCCTGAAAAACATGCCTACTCAGCTTGCATGCCCTGTGTGATAGTCTGGGTTGGGTGGATTTTCATTAACTGTTTCATATCTAGATAGCCTGACAGCACTTCCGTTTATCAAATATTTCATTGATGTTGAAATATAACTTTTGCTACCACAAGAGTCTTTTAATGATGATCAATTCTAATGATGTGTGTCAGAGTTCTTTATCAGATATTCAGAGAAACCTCTCAGCCCTATCTACAACCAATTTCAGTGAGAAAAACTCCAGAGAGCATATAAGAAACAGCAGATGACATTGGATTAAGGAAGTAAAGTAGACTCTTTGTCCATCATATCTATATTTTGCAAAATGCAATGATATATCAGAAAGCGTGACCCAGCGTTGACATGAAAGCTTTTAGCCTGGTCTGGAGGGCCCAACGTCTGAATCTAGGTCGCCTTTGTGCTGATGATTAAAGCTTTATCTGGGAAATGTCTTATATGATGTGCAGACCTCTTTGGTGTGTTGTTGTTGCTAGGTGATGCTGCTGATTGACATCGAGCTGGCCTACATGAACACCAATCACGAGGACTTCATCGGCTTTGCCAAGTATGTGTGCCAGTCCCTGTGCCCATTGAGCTCATCATACTGTTCACAGAAACATGGTCGAAGGCTGCGGTGAACATACCAACCTGCCTCTCGCTGTTCTTTGCCCACAGTGCCCAGCAGAGGAGCAACCAGATGAGCAAGAAGAAGGCCTCTGGGAATCAGGTATGCCACAGCGACATGTCGCCATCTACTGGTTTGGAGTGTCACTGCAATATTTGGATTAACCAGACCACACCCCCCCCCCCATCTTTATCCTGATTCGTGTCATCTTGAATTCAGGTCTTCCATGTCTTCTTTCTTATATACACTCCTCTCTCATCCACGCATTCTTCTGTCCATCTCTTCTTGCTCAGTTCCCCTTCTTAAACGTGTATCAATGAGTTCTGCAGCTTCACCGCAGCTGTGAAGTTACAGCTACTGTAGCTTGTTTTTAGGCTGTGCCCTTCACTCTGGTCTTTTACGTGTTACACTATGGGCCTGATTTACTAAGACCTTTAGCACATGAAAAACCTTTTAGCTCATGCAAAACCAATAACTTGACCAGTAATTGCTCATGCAATTTTTTTGTTGTTGCACCAATCGTTGGTTTTTTTTTTTTTTTCAGTTTTGTGTGTGCTAAAAGGTTGTGCACATGCCAAAGATCAGGACCTATGTGTACTGCTGTGTTTTATATAGTAATGTTCTTTTGTTGTGTGAAAATATTTATGTCCATCTGGTTGTACTATGTATGCTTGTCTGTAAGTGGATGATAAACTAACATCTGCCAATGAAAGCATATAAATGGAAATGCGATCATCTCTATTCACAATTCATTGAGTACAGGCCATACAGTCTGTTTAGTCTGGTCATGATCCCTGCAGTTGCTGTCGCCAGTTGGGGTGGGGGTGGGGGGGTCCATTGTGGAATATTAGGCTGCAGAGTATAGAGTCTGCAGTTCTTGGCTGAAAATCATAAGACGTTCCTCCACATCTGCTTTACTATGTTTTGATTTCTTTCTTTATGACATTCTTTAGGGCAGTCAATTAGCTCTTCTTTCTTCTGTTTTTCTGCGGGCCTTTGGCCACCTGGCACGGTATGCTAAGCTAACAACCATTATATGGTCTAATTTTGGCATGGCCATAGAGTGTAGATGTGGTCGCGGTCACACACATCTCCCCTGCCCGAGGTCACTTGGCACTGAGCCCCTGAAGAGGGCGATGCCCGCGCCTGTCCTGCTGTAGGACCGCGTGTCCTCACACTGCCGCCGTGGCTCAGGGGAGATTGGTGTTTTTTGGTGGGTGTGGTCATGTCACTTGCGGTTCTCTGATGCGCGATCATTCCAAATGCCTGTCAAGGTGATGTCACCCTAAGGTGTAATACTATGGTGGGTGCAGTGCTCTCATTGGAGGAAGGGTAGGTGGGAGGGGATGGACAGACCCCTATTGGCTTCAGGATGTTGATGTGTCAATGACGTCATCACCACTGAGAACTAAAACCCAACGAACAGGCCTGTATAGATGATGGTGGCATTTCGCCAGTCTTTTCTTTGTGATGGGTCTGCTGCACTTGGGTTCTTGCCTTTCTAAATGTTCTCTTTTCCTTTCTATTCATTCATTTTCCAATCTACAGAAGCCCCCCACTTGCCTGCTCTGCTCACTTCTTTTCATTCTAATTGCCCATTTTACTGTTCTGCTGGGTACCATTCTTTATTCTTTTCCACTGGGTTCTGCTCTGATTTTGTTTCTGTTTCTCTAATGGATCTTTCTTACCCCTTCTCTTCTCCTTTGCTTTGCCTCTGTTGCTATGGCAACTCCTCCCTCAGGATGAGATAATGGTGAGTAGGCCAAGCCCTGATGTGTGTGTGCCCGCGTGTGTGTGTGTGTGTGTGTGTGTGTGTGTATGTGTGTGTGAAGAGAGCCATCCTGCTAATTTAGATGAACAGAGGTTATTTCTGTTTTTTTCCTGTAACACCCTGTTTCAGTTTTTATTTTAGACTTGAAAATGCAGCGAAAATAGTCAAATAGACTTCCCATTTGAGCGGGTAATCTGCATTGCCGCAGGCTTCTCTTGTGAACAGAGAAAAAGAGAGAAGAGGAGATAAAGCCCGATTCTTGTTTTGTAAGATCCCTAATCTTCTCTCCCATAGGCCATTTAACCAAATAGTGGCCTATACTGTGGTTACTTATATTTAAATATGCTTTCTTACCTGACGCTCTGTAACCAAAATGACTGCATTCTAAGGAAAAAGAAGAAAGCTGTTTCTCATAGAGTTTGCGGGAGCCTGGTAATGTATGGACTCACAAACACACATATGCATAGACACGCATGAACAAACACAGATGCACAGGCTCTCAGAAGCAGTGGGTCCAGTCCTGCTGAGGAGAGGTGAGAGGAGATCGGAGCTACAGGTGTGTGTGTGTGTGTGTCCAACCCCGACCTGACCGCCGTGTATCCCTCTCTTTGCCCCGCCCAGGTAATCAGGAAGGGCTGGCTTACCATCAACAACATTGGCATCATGAAGGGCGGGTCCAAGGAGTACTGGTTCGTGCTGACCGCCGAGACCCTGTCCTGGTACAAGGATGATGAGGTGAGGCTTTCTTTTGAGCGGGCGGGGCAGGGGTTTGTACGCAAGGCGCGGACCCTCACAGGTCTTTCCATTTTATGACATATAATTCAGCCACTGCTACGAAGGCTACAGAGCTGGACAGTCCAGGGGTCAGAAAGTAAACTTCCTGCCATGCGTTTCTTTCAACTATGAACACAGCCAATTGATTTCACAAATGAGTTCTACCTCCTGCCTGAAGAATAGTGCTAATTAGCAAATCCAGGTGATTGCAACAAAATATCAGGGAGTACTTTTATTTTCTGAATCTGGATTTTGCACCTCTGGAAGGCTACATACGTGGCTTTGAGTGAGCAGTGAGTTAAACATGGCAGAGATAGCACACAAGGAACAGATAGGAATTGCAGAGTGAAACTGAGAAGGTCTCACATGGCTTGGATATGTACTGGTGCGTGTGTGCTGTGTGTGTGCATGTACGATTTTCTACGTGTGCTTTTGATATGAATGTGTTCCTCTGTGAACGTATGTTTGCGTGCGTGTGTGCTTATGTATGTATGCTGTGGTCTGGCAGATGTACAGTACTTCATCAGAGTACACGTGTGGGTGAGGCGCATAGCGTGTTTACACTTTTTAGAAATTTCACTAAGCGAAAAAACTTGCACTGTTGCGCAGACTTTTATTTCTTACCGTAGAATTGGATATTTGAGAATATTAGGAATGATCCTCTTTGTTTTCTATTTTGAGCTTATTTCTGAAAAAATTGAAAATAAACAAAAAATTATTATAGCCAAACATGCAGGCAGCAGATATGATAACTGTAAATACAATTAACAAAAAAAAAAAACTAAACCGAAAAATAAATACGTTTGTTTTCTTAATTTATAATCTTGTTATAATATCACCTTTTGGATGTATATGTAGAACGGTTTTTTCTTTTAGTCCCGCTCCTCCTCCACAAACAAACACACATACACACACACAAGCACGTGCACACGCACACATGCACATACACGAGCACGCACTCAAACACACACACATGCACACACGCGCGCACACACATACCTTTTTAAATAAATAAAATAAATAAAACACTGTTTTAATTCATAAAGTGAAGCTTGTTGAATTTAGCAGCTGTATAGAAATGCACATTTCCATAGCAAGCGACTGTCACTGTTACCCCCCCTCTTTAGTCCCCCTTGGTAGAAAAAGGATTGCTACATTCTGTGCCATTCTGGAGAAATCGAGTGAGCACTGCCACTCTCTGTCTCAGTTCCCCAAACACGAGGCATACCGCAGGGCCTTGAGTTTATTTACTTAACCAGACCTGGGGGGGGGGGGGGGGGGGGGGATACGCATTTGAGAATCTCTTACGAAATGAATGGGGAGATGAAGGGGTGTGGGCGAAGGGCTTTGGGGGCTGGAGGTTAGCACAGGAAGAATCAAGACCTCATTGAGTTAACATGTGTAGACCAGATCTCTACCCTGTCAGAATGCTGAACCCAGCCTCCTTGTTCTAGACCAGGCCTGTTTCTCATAAACCAACTTGGTTTCAAAGGCTTGAGAAGGGGGAGGTGCAGCGTAAGGGGGCTGCAGTAGATGGGGTGGGGGCATTGACAACGGGGTCGCCAGAGTGGCCAGTTACACCAAAATGTGAGAAAATAAACTGGACTGGAAGTGCCAAAGAGAAAAAAACAAGTTTGTGGGGGGTTTAAAATGGGACCTGGAGAGAAAATCTCATAATTTTATAGGGGAGCCATTTAAAGATGGTGGATTTTTAGAACTACTTTTTTGAGGGGAAGCATCGCAAGAATCTGGCAGCACCCGTTCGGGGTGTCCCTGCTGGCTGGAACATGCTAATAGAGACCAGGTGGGGGGGGGAGGGGGAAATGCTGATGCTGGCTTCCCACAGGTGAAGTGACATATTCCTGCTCTGCCTCTGTGTTTCTACTCAGACACAGGATTTACGCCCGTACGATGTGCCCTTTTTTTACAGAGCAACCCGTGCATGACCATTCAAGCACTGTGTGTGTGTGCGTGTGTGTGTGTGTTTATGTGATATCTCAGCCCAGGGTTGTGTGTGTATATGTGTGTGATATCTCAGTGCAGGGGTGTTTGTGTGTGGCCGTGCATGTGTGGTTTCGTGTGGGTGTGTGTGTGAAATAGGTCTGTGAGGACAGTGGGGCTTTGTTAGCTCTCCTGCTAAGGATTGTTCCTCTGTGAGCCTGTACAGTTCCTCAGGACATGACTGTGCTGTGTGTGTGTTTTTACACACAGGGTGAGGTCAGGACACTCGTCCCACTGACCCACTTAGAACACACTGGGGAAACCCCCAGAAGTCTACATACACACATACATTTAAATGTACATGAACACACACGCATACACACACAGACACGCACACACACACATAGTACACAGAGCACAGGCACGTACACAAATACACAAATGTATACACATACATGAGTAACAGACGTTTTAAACATGTCACTGAAAATTGCACTGATTGCACGTAGTTATAGCCAGTAATGTTTGCTTGGCTGGTCATTGGCTGCCTGTGTTGAGCATATTGTGCAGAATTTTGCAGTACATAGCGCTGTCCTGCAATTCGCTGATACCACACTTGTCTCACCTTGTGTGGGCTGTATCTTTCATATTTTAGAGTTTAGGCTTCATGTCATTCGCAAAGCAATCCACAACTTCACCATTTTGATTGTACATAGACACACATTGTCTGTACACAGACACATACAGACACATACAGTCACACACACCCACATATGCACACATGCATGCAAACACACACACATACACACACACACACACACACACACACACACACGCATGCACACACGGATATACAGTATTTGCCCGGTATGTGCCCGCTCACAAACAGATTCAGATATGCAGACGAACAAATAAGCACCATTGCACAGTATTTAATGAGTGTAATATTTGAATGGCATCAAATTGATTTCCACCGGAACGTGCAGACCCGAAGCGCACGAGCAGAAACGCACACGTGCACGCTCGCCCTCACCTCCGGCCTAACACCGCGCAGAGAGCCAGGACCGCTGTTCAGACACACATCAGGCACATGCGTCGCCCGCTCGTTTCCCTCCCCCTCCCTCCCCCTCCGCCACAGCTCCAGACACTAATAATAACCTTGATTTAGCCAAGCTTTGGTGAGGGGGGGGGGGGGGGGGGGGGGGGAGGTGGGGGGCATATGGTTTCCATTACCAGACATACCAGGTCTTTGAATGCAGCGGCCAAGAGCTCCCCCAATTCTTACTGCGGGAAAGGAGAACAATAAACGACCTCTGTCCCATAAGGCAAAGGCACACACACGCTGCACACGTGTGTACTCGCACACAGGCCCGCATGTGAACATGGCATGTGCTCGCAGATGCACGCACGCTTGCTCGTCCCGTACCCAAACACGACTGCACACGCATCCGTGTGCACAGACACACGTACACGCTTGCTCATGCGCAATCGCTCGCTGGCTAAACGCACCTTCATCCACTGGAGAGACGGACAAAAGCGTGCACACAAACTCACACGTACACGTGCACATGACACAATATCACTTATGCAATAAGTGAACCTGAACACACACACACATGCACACACACACAGAGGCAGTGATGGAGAAATGATTTTTTGTTCAGTGTTCAGATCACTGTTACAAAGACTTGTCAAAAGTTGTGTATCATTCATTTCACTAATTGTGTCTCATAATTTGGCCTAATACACAGTTATGCCAGTGAGACATCAGCTGGTGCGTCAATCTGATTCACACAAACTAGAATGTAGAATAGTGTTTAATTGCAAAGCACATAGTGCTATTCTCAGAACAAGTTATCGGAAGCACATTTTTTTAATGATCATTTAATACATTTCTCTCTTAGGAGCTCTTTGGAAAAAAAGATGAGTAATATTTGCGATTGACTCTGTGGAAAAGTCTTCCACTGGTTCACCAAAAGGACTGCATCAATCAGCGTTTGCCAGGCTGATTCATTGTGTAAACAGTCAGTCGGTCCAAAAAAAATGAAACTCCCCCTGGGCACAGCCCTGTGCAGGTTTTTATACTGCCACAGAACCTGCAGGGAAGAAGCGAACTTCAGTCAGCGGTGGTTTTGTGCGTGCTGGTCTGCCAGACTCCAACTCCCTCAGCTCCCGTACTGCAGGAAAGTCACTTATATCAGGGCCGTAAATAATATAAGGGAGAGAGGCTGTGTGTGTGTGCGTGTGTGTGTGTGTTCACAGTGTACTTTCTGTGCATGTGCGTAGTGTACCTTCTATGAGTATGTGTGCCTGTGTGTGCATGTGTGTGCTTATGTGCATATGTGTGTGTGTCCACAGTGTACGTTATGTGTATGTATGCTTGTAGTGCACCTCATATGTGTATGCTTTTAGCATGTGTGTGTGTGTGGATGTCAAAACAATAGCTGCGCACAAAATGCGAAACTGGAATATATGAATGATTGGTGGGTTTAATGTAATTGCGGTTTTGTATGTGTAAGAGTGAAATAGATCTCCATTGTATCCTCTTCTTTCTGTTGCGCCTTTCAGAGAAGGTGTTAAATATTCATATTTAATGTATGTGTCAGCTCATTTTCAGCAAACCTTGACAGGCTGTCACTTCCCTTTCTATTAGTCATCCTTGCATCAACATATCCTGTTTAATTTCAAAATAAAGATGCAGCATTGAATAGTTTTGGGCAATTACTAAGCATTTACTATAGCATTTACTAAGATACTTTCGGATTCTGAGCTTAGAAAGCAAATACCAATTTTATGGTTTAAAACTAAATTATAGCTGTTATACTTAACAGTAAACAGCGTCTCTGTCTGTTGGGTTTCTGTATAACCTGATATCAAGTGCTGAAGAAATGGTGTGTACACCCTGCACTGACATGGGAACACAGCCGCACAGGTACACAAGTATCTAAAGGCCAGGAAGTGCACGTGAGGTGCAGGTTCTCATTTTTGTGTTGAAGAGCATTCAGGTGTCAAAAATAAGGCGGGTCAAGACGTTTCGTTGTGTTATTCATTTTATTTAATTTTGCTACATAGTATGAAGCTGATCACATTTAGACACACACACGCGCGCGCGCGTGCGCACACTCACACACTCGCAAATGCACACGCACACGCACACGGAAGGCAAACGATTCTGCTGAACGGCGAAGTCGCTGTTTTCTGTGCGTCTCGCGCTCCCCCACACAGCCTAACCAATGTGCAGACTACTGTACAACCGCTACGTCCTGAACAGGTAGTCTGAACACTGGGTAGGCGGGGCGGGCCGGGCTGCAGGTCCTGTCCGAAGGCCAAGGTTCAGGAGGTCAAACGATCCAGGGGTCAAAGGGGAGAAATTAACCAGAGATCTGTTCACAGTAGGCTCCATTTGGAAAAAATAAGCACATGCACACACATACACAAGCAAACGCACACAGGGTTGCACACACAAACATGGCCACACACACACACACACAAACGCATGCACACAAGCTGCAGTAATGATTACAGGGTTCGGAAAGAGAATCGAACTTCACTCCTGAATCTACAGAAATTACCACACTCCTCACAATCGCAAAAAATCTCACAATACTCACACACAAAATCACACACACACACACACACACACCAGCCATCCAGTCAAATAGTTCTCCAGCTTAGACAGTCCATCACAACCAGTATGCTTGACAGTACCCTCACCGCCAAAGCCCTAAAAATGTGGAAATTAGCCTTGAGAAGCCGAGCAATTCCCTGGCGGTTCGTCCTCTTGGCATTAGCACATTAGCGACCGTTCTGCGACCGTCCCGGTTCGCGCCGCCCCGGCGGCAGGTCGCTCTCACGCCCAGCCCCCCGCTCGCGCCACGTCCGTCTGCCGTCCCGCGACAGCGCGACCGGGGCGGGGGAGGGTTCGGCGTCTGGAGCTCGCCCGCTGCTCAGCGAAGCCGCTGCTTCTCTAGCCCCCGCTGACTCGCCGGGGTGGGGGGGGGGGTGGGGAACCGTACTTTCGAACCCGGATCTGGTCGCCTCCGAATCCCCCCCCCCCCCCCGCCGTCAAGCACCTCTCTAGCCTCCTCTCACCCGCGCTCCTTCTCTCTCACTCTCCGTCAGTCCCCTTTGTTTCCCCTTTTTAACAAAAAAACCCCAACTTTCTCCTTCGTAATTGAATTTGCCACAAAATGACTTCCCCCTCCACCGGGATTTATTGTCAATATTAACGTTCGCAGGCCTGTACAGATTGAACGTACAAAATGTCCAAGTTCTTTCTTGTCTGTCACGATAGCAATGGCATCATCCAAATCGAATCATCCTAATTTTAACTCAACTGAAATAAGCAATGATAATAATAAGCCATTTCAAGAGCCCCTCCACTCCCCAGATCATCCTCCAACGTGACCACCGACCTCTCTACCCCTATAATTTCGAGGCGAAAAACCAAAATCTACCTTCCAGTTGAGAAAGGAAAAGTTACGCGGGTAACGTTTCTCCTCCGGCCGTCCTGAGACTTCCCCGGGGGGGGGGGGGGGGGGCATGAGGAGCCGGGTCGCGAGACGGCGACGGCGAGACTCACCGCGAGGAGAAACGGAAGACAGACGCCCCGGTCACCTGCCACCCGAGGAGCCGCTGGAGCTGCCACTTCTCCTGAAACAGAGGGAAGACTGGGATAGCAAGAGAAAGAGACAGAGAGAGAGAGAGAGAGAGAGAGACAGAGAGAGAGAGATAAACGGAGAGAGATACCTCCATATGGGTCTGATAGCCCCGTCTGCTTGGACCTCTTGCTCTCCACCTCCACTCTCTTCCCCTCTCCCTCGTTCCTGGTCTCGCTTGCTCTTGTCTGGGGTTTAGTCCAGGGCCAGGAGAGAGAATGCAGGGGGATGGGGTGGGGGAGTGGGGGGGGGAGGGCTGGGGGTGGGGGGATGGGGAAGGAGGAGGAGAAGTTGGGGCGGAGCATGGTCTGATGGACAGAATTCAAAGATGATAATAGTTTTGGGGGGTCACCTCCTCATACTCCCCCCTATCCCCCTTTACACGCCTTTGCAGACTCTAAGCACACAGTTTTGTATCAATTCCTTTTGAGCGAGTCTCTTTAAACCTGGAAAAATAACAAAATTAAAAAAAATGTTTTCCTTCAGATTCAGCCGCAGCCCAAAAATAAATCATTTAAATTTAAATTCTTTTTTTAATGCGCTGCAGACAGAGGCCGTGTAAAAGCTGTCTGTGTCCTAACCATGTGGCAGAGGATAGACCTACAGGACTGACGTGGCACCGAGACGACTGTTAACTAACTTTCCCCTATGAGAGGGAGGGAGGAAGAGAGAGAGACACAGAGAGAGAGAGAGAGAGAGAGAGCGAGGGAGAGAGAGAGAGAGAGAGAGCGAGTGAGAGACAGAGTGAGGGAGAGAGAGGGAGAGATGGAGTTTTTTGCCTTTTCGTCCGTATTTCTGTATGTTTTTTTTTACCTCCTTTTTTTGGGAGGCATCAGGAAGTTGAAGGTTAAAGGTCAACAGGAAGTTGGATGTATTAAGTTACCTCTGGTGTCTATGTATACATGTGGAAATGTGTATATGTGTTTGTTATGCGTGTATGCATGTTTGCGTGAGTTTGTATGTCTATGCGTGTATGCGTGTCTGTGCGTGTCGATGAATGCGAGTGCGTGCGTGTGTGTGCGCGTGTGTGTCTGTGCGTGTGTGAGTGTGTGTGTGTGTGTGCGAGTGGGGAGGGTGACTTTAGGGGCTCCGTGTCTTTGTAGTGCTGAGAGGAATGTCGGCGTTTCTTGGCGAGGAGGCAGGCTTGTAATAACTCCAGATGTGGGGCCTGTGGTCTCCTGCCTCCCGCTCCTGTGTTTTTTCTCCTAAAGCTGATTTCCTCTCCCCGTCTGACAGCCCAGTGAATAAAGGGGTCTTTATCCAGGCCTTGGAGAGCCCCCCCCCCCCCCCCCCCCCAACAGACAAGGGTGGGTGGGGGTTCAGCTCCAAAAAATCAAGACCAAAGTTCACTTCCTCTCCAGATTTTTTCGGTTTTAAAATCGAGGTGGTGGCAGCCAGGCTGCACGGGAGGGTGATGCTGGTTGGCTGGTGGGGGTTTGCTGCAGGGCCAGGGGATGGATGGAGCTGTTGTGTTAGTGAAGTGTGCAGGGTCAGGCGATCTGTAGAGTGTGATGTGTGGCTTCTGACGCCGCTGTTGTAGAGACCGGTCGGAAGATTGAATTTGGTGACCCCATCTGTGCAGTGTCCACATTGGTTCCTGGCCATACTGTGCCCCAGACCATGTCTCTGTTTCATAGAAATATAACACTCTGGAATGGGGAGGGAGAGGGGCGGGAGGGGGGGAACACTAACTAGCATGAATTAAATTATGAAGCAAACCAAAAACTCTTACTAAGGAAAACTGGAACATTGAAACAAAAAAATACAAAGCAAGACTGTAACTCTTCGCTGCCAGAGATGCAAAGCAGACAGACCAAAACCTCATTACAGCCTTACCACACCTCAGCCTGGCCACTGAGAAAAATAAAAAAGGCCATATAAAAGGCCATGGCTGCCAGAGCAGGGAAGACCATGTGGTGACTGAAAGGCAGTGAGAAAGAGACAGAGGAATTCTCCGGCAATGGCAAAATTTCATTAATTCTTCTTCCTACTTAATGCAGAGAAATGCTGAGTTTTAACGTGACAGGGGTGGGGGATTGGAGGTAATGATTGTGTGAACAGTGTGTGTGTGTGTGTGTGTGCGCATGTGAGAGAGAGTGATAGAGAGAGTACAGTGGAGAAACATCTCTGAGAAAGTTACACAGATGAGAGAGTATTCCCCATATTTAAACGCTCACTTGGTCATACGTTAGCACACCATTAGCACACCCTGACAATGTAGCTACCATGCACAGCAGAAAGACTGTTACCGGGGATGTGTGCAGTGATGCACAGTTACCGGGGATGTGTGCAGTGATGCACAGTTACCGGGGATGTGTGCAGTGATGCACAGTTACCGGGGATGTGTGCAGTGATGCACAGTTACCGGGGATGTGTGCAGTGATGCACAGTTACCTGGGATGTGTGCAGTGATGCACAGTTACCTGGGATGTGTGCAGTGATGCACAGTTACTTGGGATGTGTGCAGTGATGCACAGTTACCTGGGATGTGTGCAGTGATGCACAGTTACCTGGGATGTGTGCAGTGATGCACAGTTACTGGGGATGTGTGCAGTGATGCACAGTTACCGGGGATGTGTGCAGTGATGCACAGTTACCAGGGATGTGTGCAGTGATGCACAGTTACTGGGGATGTGTGCAGTGATGCACAGTTACTGGGGATGTGTGCAGTGATGCACAGTTACCGGGGATGTGTGCAGTGATGCACAGTTACCGGGGATGTGTGCAGTGATGCACAGTTACCAGGGATGTGTGCAGTGATGCACAGTTACTGGGGATGTGTGCAGTGATGCACAGTTACCTGGGATGTGTGCAGTGATGCACAGTTACCGGGGATGTGTGCAGTGATGCACAGTTACCGGGGATGTGTGCAGTGATGCACAGTTACCGGGGATGTGTGCGCGTGCCTTTGTGAATCATGAAACCACACAACGTTTCTTTTTCTTACTGTTCTCTGTAAAACCTTTGAACATGTGGTTTTCTCAGTGCTATTGAGTGGTCAAAATATAGAGTTGATTGAGTGGTTAATACTAACATGTGATATAAAAAGCATAGTTCACTTTCTGTGTTTTTTATATTATTTTATACAAGAAAACATCACTGTACAAAATATTTTGAAGTTTCTTGAAGTGTAGATCACACGCCTGAATGCCCTGTAGCCACTCTTGTAAAGCAGATCATCTGAAACTTCAATGTGCACTAAGACGTGCACACAAAAAAATCAATAGAATGCACTAACACTGAAATAAATAGTGAACTTCCCCATTAAGAACTTCACGAAAGATATTTTGATTAATGTTTATTTGTTGAATATTCATTGGCTTCCAAAGAGAAAGAAATAATAAAATCAGCTGCCCATGTGCTGTATGAAACACTGTTACGAACACACATGCTTTCCCTCATACCCTTGAGGTGAAAAGTTCTGGCCTTTTCTACATTTTTTGTTCATCTACAAGTAATTAGTCATCTTGTGCTTGAATTTCAAATAGTGGAATAATCGGTCTCATTGCCGGTTTGTGCAGGCATATTTTAGTACTCTCCCGGGCCTTCCAGGAAGCTGAAGAAGTAGCATGTGTTCTAGGTCATCCAACCATGAAGGTCACATGATTTAAGCATTATCAAAGGTGTCCAGGTCCCATTTGAACTGTGGATCATCACTTGCTACAGTATTTACTTCAAAGACGGTGAGTCACAGTACGACGCCTAGGGGTTGTGTGAAATAGTGGCTAGAGTAAGATGAGGTCGTGCTCTCTTTAGCTCCTCGCGGTAACCCTTTACCAGGTGGGTGACCCGGTAAGCAGAAGGTATGTCGGATGCCTCTCATTGAACCTTCTGGAGCCACACAATCTTACCACAGTGAAGCGTGGAGCGGGGGACTCTAAGCCCAGGTTGCCATGGCATGCCGCGAAGTGTACTCGCAGGAGGAATTCTCTTTTTTTTTTTACTGGTGCGCTTTTCTGCTTGGATATCTGGCAGGGGCAGCTGGACCAGATTCCCCTCGGATGGGGAGTCTCCCCACTGAGCGTTGGGCTGGACAGATGCGGGCGGAGAGGATGCTAACGTCCGCGCCGAGCGCTCTTATTTCGTTTACCGTTTAATCACCGCGGTGAGCGGAGAGCGGATGCGAACCCCGTGAACCGCGGCTTGGCCTGCGCCCGCCCTGTGATCATTTATTGCGCTTTGACTGTGACGATATGAGAATTATATTGTGCTGCAGTTTGGATTTAGAACTCCCCCGCCCCCCCCAGCCAACCCCCCCCCCCCCCCCCCCCGCGCCCAATCGATGCCAAATTTGAAAACCACAGACGCGCGGAGTCGGGTTTCTCTGCGCCGCGCCGTGCCGTTCTGGCGGCCGTGAATCACCGGGCGGGCGGGTCGGACTCCGAGAGTGCCAGCCGTTCCCGGAGGTCCTGGGCGAAGTCGCGTCGTTCCCCCCCCCCCCCCCCCCGCGCCCGATACGCGCTGCGTCGATGCGAGCGGGGAGAGGCCGGCGTGCGGCGGGACGGGGACCCGGGGGGAAAGTTCGGCTGGGCGCCGGCAGCTTTCGGTTCGGCCCGAGAGCATTTCGAAAGGGCGGGAGGAACACTTAAGGAGCCGGAGGTCATTTTAAGAAAGGAAAAGAGGCGAGACAAAAAAAAAAGAAGCCCAAAAAAGAAAGCAGTTCTGAAAATGTCCCCTTGGTCCTCACCCAGCGTGGAGGTTGAGTGGTAATGAGAGGTTGGGTACAGTGTTATTTCGGCATTGCCTTATTGCTCCCAGATGCCCAGAGGAGCCTTTGATTTCGGGCTTCAATCTGCACAGTCACCGAGGCAGTCCGACCTCACCCCGTGTACCCCCCGACCCCAACCGAAAAAAAGAAACACACATCAGAGCACAGCTAAAGGGTGGCACAGTCTAGATGAATACAATAGCATTATTTTTCTTTTTTCCTCTTTTTTTTAGGTGCGTGTGTGTGTGTGTGTGTGTGTGTGTGTGTATGCGTGTGTATGTGTGTGTGTGTGTGTGTGTATGTGTGTGGGTGTTCATGAAATGACTGGCTGTGTGCGGACGCATGTGAGCGTATGTGCAAGATGTGATCTGTGTGTGGGAATGCATTTGATTATGGTGATCTTTGTGTGTTTTAAATTATGGCTGGCTGTGTGTATTTGTGTGCATGCTACGCAGGTTTCTGGCTGGACACAGTCTGCAGTGAAACCGGTTCATATTTTTTGTTGAGAAGTGCTGGCGTCCTTTAGCTGCACTGTGGAGGAACACCTGCACAATCATTTAGCCCCCCCCCCCCCCCATAACCCCTCTCCCAGACACGTCACCTTGCAATGACTGCACATAAACTATTCAGCATGTGTGTGTATGTGTGTGTGTGTGTGTGTGTGAGCGTATGTAAGAATTTGTATGTGTATTTGTGCATGTGTGTGTATGTGAGTGAGTGTGGGTCTGTGTGTGTGTGTGCGTGTGTGTGTGTGTATTTGTGTGTTTGCGTGTGTGAGTCTGTGTGTGTGTGTGTGTGTGTGTGTTTCTGGGCTGTCAGTACGTTCTGTTTCAGTGACTTCTGAAGTCTGTGGAGTCTGTCAGGGGAACATGTCAGATTGGTGGTTTTGGAAGGTTGCCCATTGTCAGCGTCTCCCGCTGCCTCTCCTTCCCTTCTCTCCTCTACTCCTCCCTCCATCTCCACCACTTCTCTTTCCAATGCTCTCTCTCTTTCTCTCTCCCACTCTCTCTCTCTCTCTCCCCATCGTTCTCTGGCTGGGACAGAGGAAAATCTCAGCCTTCTGCCATGAGTCACCAGTCTCCCTCCTTCCCCCCTTTGCGGGTTTGGTGGGGGCGGAGCCTGTGGTGGAACAGTGGCCAGGGTGCTCTCTACGCCTTAGCTGCCTCTGCCCCCTCTCGGGCCTGTAGGCAGTCTCTCTGGGTCTTTAAGCACCTCCAGTGTAAAGGAATGGGATAATAATGAACCTCCCGCTCCAGGACAATAGGCTCCGCCTCTCCCTCTGTCTATCCTAATCATTCAGGCTCTCCGCTTTCTGTGAGTCATGTGTCATGTGCAGGCTTTACTGGACACCGTGCACATTCCAAAACAACTGGGCTAAAATATTTTATATATATTTATCTCTGTACCTCTCTCGATAGTGTTTGCTGCTGTGTGTGTGTGTCTGTAGGTGTGTGTGTGTGTGTGTGTGTGTGTGTGTGTCTGTAGGTGTGTGTGTGTGTGTGTGTCTGTAGGTGTTTGTGTGTGTGTGTGTGTGTGCTCTCCAGCACTCTGTAGAACGCTGCTGTCAGTCTGGGGACATCTGGGTGCTGTGCTGGCTCTGCCATCAGATCTCTGCCATACTCTTCCTTGCTTTTATTTCAGTTATTCTCCTTTCAGGCACTGTTGTGTACTGATGTAGATCAGAGACCCAGAAACTCCAGCTTGGCCCAGTCTCTGTCTCTCTCTCTGTCACTATCTCTCTCTCTCTCTATCTCCCTCCTGCCTCAGTCTCAGACCTGTTTGTCTGCCCCCTGCAGGAGAAGGAGAAGAAGTACATGCTGCCTGTGGATAACCTGAAACTGAGGGATGTGGAAAAGGGCTTCATGTCCAGCAAGCACATCTTTGCCCTCTTCAACACAGAGCAGAGGTACACACCCTTTCTTTCCCTCTCTCACACACACTTGCAGTGGTCAGTCATTGCCACATATACGCACATGCCCACTGTAGGTGACACAAAGGTCTCATGATACAGTATATGGCTCATCTCTGGCCTGCAGGAATGTGTATAAGGATTACCGTCAGCTGGAGCTGGCCTGCGAGACCCAGGAGGAAGTGGACAGCTGGAAGGCTTCCTTCCTGCGCGCCGGAGTCTACCCAGAACGCATCACGGTGTGGTGGCATCAGAGCAGACTCGCTCACATTTAGAACTTCACCTAGTTCTACTCTGTGAAGCTTCATAAATAACACAGTTACACTGGAGCACTCCCATGAACACACACACACACACAGATAGCTTGCTAGCTCGCTATATATCTGTCTAGACAGACAGTCAGACAGAAGATAGATAGATAGATAGATAGATAGATAGAGAGATTGATTGATTGATGGAACAAAGTAGACTAAATGAGCAGGAAGCACCACAATGGGATTTTAGTTCTGGTCTCTTTGTGTACTGTTGTAAAATTCCCATCTCTCCCCCTCTCTCTCTCCACATCTTGCTGGGGTTCTGTGCGTGCTGACAGGATAAGGAGAAAGTAAGTGCCCTGACTCTCTCTCGCTTTCTTGAACTCTGTAATAAGAACGGACCTGTCGTTTGGAAAAAAGTGGATTCATACATGACTACACCATTCTGAAAATTAAAATTCTTTGGCAATGAAAGTTGGTTTCAGTGGTTAAAAATGAACTGTGAGAACACATTTAAGGATTTACTTTGCACTTTTTTATTCACCACAGCCGAACACAAGGTTAAACATTGTGTTCTAGCTGGAATATTACAAATATGAATCATAACTTATAAAAATAGATAGGCAAATGAATGAATAACTGTGTGGTGATTTGTTCCACAGCAGAGCGATGCTGGAGAGGAGAATGGCTCTGACAGTTTCATGCACTCCATGGACCCCCAGCTGGAGCGGCAGGTTGAGACCATCCGCAACCTGGTCGACTCCTACATGGCCATCGTCAACAAGACCGTGCGTGACCTCATGCCCAAGACCATCATGCATCTGATGATCAACAATGTGAGCAGCCCTGCCCTACCCCTCCCCTACGCAACAGCCTTGCCCCCACCCTTTCATCTCTCCCTCTCCTCTAATAAAACAGGCTTTATCAGAAGCCAGAGCTTTCCATTGTAGCCAGAGAATTTTGTAAGCATAAAAGCCACCCCCTCAGCATTTATTCAAATCTTATTTTATCTATCCTTTTTTTAACCAAGATTCACTGAGAAGGGCAGCACAGTGGTGCAGTAGGTAGAATTGTTCCATCACAGCAAGAAGGTCCTTGGTTCGAATCAATTTCCCGGCTGGGGCCTTCTTCTGTGTGAAGCTTGCATGTTCTCCCCGTGTCCGCATGTGTTTCCTCCCACAGCCCAAAGACATGCTGGTTATATTAATCGGAGTGTTAATTGTGAGTGAGTGGTGTGTGGGCCCTGTAATGGACTGGCAAACTGTCCTGGGTGTAATCCTGAATTTCACCCAATGCATGCTGGGATTGGCTCCAGCTTCTCCTGCGACCCTGACCAGAAATAAGTGGGTATGGATAATGGATAGAGATTCACTGAGAGTTAAGAATCTTTTTTTACAAGAGATTCCAGAAGGAATCACCATGCTATCACCATTTTCTTTACTTAGGAAGCGTTCAGTAAGCCAACAAGAAATATATTAATACTTACCTTACTTTTCAAATGTGTATACTGACAATAGCAACATTTCATGAGTAAAATATTTCTGAACAGGACGGCTTGAGGGCTGAGGGGGTGTGGCCTTCCAAAGTTCACTTTTGATAGGCAACCCACTAAATGGACTTACACTAGCATTTTGTTAGCGAGCTAGCAAAACATGGAGAGCTATATATAAAACAATACGGTCACCGAAACCGACCAAATTGTCACAGCATGGCGTTAGCCAGTAAAGTCATCTGAGCAATGACGTGTTCTTTACCACACAGCTACATCTTCCTTTTATATTACTTCAATTTTAACATACCCACACAGCCCCTTATACAGAAAGCTGTGGTCCCTATAGTCCCTGTGGTTCAGTCAGTACTGGTGAAGTGCAAGCAGGCGTATTAACATATTTGTGCCATGAGCCGAGTTTCCAGCACTGCTGATTGGGGGAAAAAAAAGCATTTTAGGTTTCTATCCTAGCTGATGAGATCATGAACAAGGTAGGTGAACCTTGTGTCTTCCAGGATAAAAAAACCAGTTCAAAATCTAAACAGACTTATATATTAACTGCTAAATATTGTAGTATTTGTTATCTTTATTTATAATGCAATCTTAAAAATTATGATCTATTGTTATTATTATTATTATTATTGATATTATTATTATTATCATTATTAATCCTACAGTTCTGTCTCCTCTGTCTGCCCCCCCCCCTTCTCCCTCCCTCTCTCTCTCCCTGTCTCAGACTAAGGAGTTCATCCACGCGGAGCTGCTGGCGAACCTGTACTCGTGCGGGGACCAGAACTCTCTGATGGAGGAGTCGGCGGAGCAGGCGCAGCACCGCGACGAGATGCTGAGGATGTACCACGCCCTGCGCGAGGCGCTCAGCATCATCGGCGACATCAGCACCACCACCGTCTCCACCAGCATGCCCCCGCCCGTCGACGACTCCTGGCTGCAGGTCCAGGGCGGGCCGTCCGGCCGCAGGTATGAGGGCCGGGGGTGGGGGATCAGGGGTCGGGGGTCAGGGGTCAGGGGTCGGTGGGTGGGGGCCCGAGTTTGCAGTCATGCCCAGTGCCATAAGATACAAGGAGTGAGACGCTGCTGGCGTGTTACCGTTGAGCTGTAGTCCCCAAACATCCTGAATGACTGAGAATATTTCCTGCGGCCCACTCATTATCAGATGAACCCTGTTGAAAAATGGAAAATGGAAATAAAATATGTTTAACATATCACAAAAAACTGTTTGTGCAATATAATAAGCACTGTGGATGTAACTAATGAAGTGTTTCATTTGACTGGTGTGAGTCTCTTTCTATGGAATGTGCACGATATACAGTACAGCATTTTTTCAGTATGTATTAGAATATATATCAGTCGCTGTTATTGCCTACTGGTGGGCAGACTCAGAGTTTGGAACCCACTGCTGCAGAAAACAGTATGTATTGCGGTTAACTGCAGAAAGAGATTATTTACAGGAGGCAGAAAATGTATGGTGATTTGTCGCCCCCAGGTGTTGAAAAACGGAACAGCTCAAGCTCATGAGTATTTTTTTTCTCTTGATTCTCCTGTGACTCCCAGGTCCCCGATGTCCAGCCCCACTCCGCAGCGAAGGGCCCCCCCAGGGCCCCCCGGCCGCCTGGGATCCCGAAGCTCTGCCCCCGGACCCCCCTCCGCGGGGGCGCCGCCTGTGCCCTCACGCCCAGGGGCCTCCCCGGACCCCTTTGGAGGACCGCCCCCTCAGGTCCCCTCCAGACCCAACCGCGCCCCTCCCGGTGTGCCCAGGTGAGTCGCACAGAAGTACCAGTCCAGCCGTGACTGCTACAGCCTACCTGGGATCAGGTGAGCTAGGCTAACGGGACAGCTGAAACGCAAGGAGATAACAGCTCTGGTCCTCAGTACAGCTGAGACCAGCGTGGGAGCATGAGAGGGGTCAGGTTAGGACACAACAAAAAAAGTTGGGGGTGGGCGGTGACGAGGGAGTCTACTGTTTGTTAAACAAAGGTTCTGATTGCTCGCCAGCGATGTCATAACACTGTGTGATCCATGAGTGGTGTGATGGTTTGGTTTCCCAAATGCAGCTTTTGGCTTCATGTGATCTTAAGTTAGTTGGACATGTGCTCACCGCAAAAATCAAACTTATTTCAAAAGAATTGAGAGATTACTATGAATGGCTGCTCTTTGTCAGCTGGATTTGTGAAACCAAAGTTTCTTGTATTTCAAGATAAAAGCCCTGAATTTTATGATGTTTCCTGTTTTTGGGCATTTAAAAATGCTACCATGCTATAGGTAAACTTTGTAGTTTTAACTTAACTTTTAAGAGCATTTATTGAAATTTGTGCATGGAATGAGAAAGCATAAAATTATTAATAAGTATTTGAAATTCGAACCAGTGAAAATATCTAGGGAATGTTGTGCATCTACTGTTTTACAAAGAATTAGAAATTACATGGACAGTAATGATTTACGAATGTTATTACTTACCAACCAGATGCATTTCCTTGGCTTTAATTTTTCATAGGCCCACTATAGTTGGCCTTTAAGCTGCCTGAGTGAAATAGTGCTTTCTGTAAGTGGGTGTGGAGGGAAAAGAGGCAGGAATACCGCTGGTGTAGAAGAGGCACAGCAGTGTTTTAAGACAAACCAAGGAGTGCTGGGATTTTTTTACTCAGCCTTGCACAGGAAGACCAGCTGAGGTCAAAGGTTACTGTGGCACAGAAAACAGTGATGCAAAGGCCTTCTACCCCTTCCTCCTCTGGACCTGCTTCCGCACACTGACAGCGTTGACCTTTCGTCCCCTTTCCTACAGCCTTCCACCTCCCCACACCTCCCCCCTTCCACCTCTGATCTGGCTATCAATCCATCCAAATGAATGGAATCTGCTCTACTTCTTCCAATTTTTGTCCAATAAAATGATATCATCTTACACTGACCTCACTACAACCAGTAGCGTTCATGTTGTCACACTCCTACAGCACAGGGGGCCGACAGTGACCTGACAAATACGATCATGTAACTGGTCTATTCCAGTTATTACACACACACACACACACACCAGTTATTATCCATATTATGGTCCAGTAGTTTAATTCTTAAATTCCCCACATTGCTCTGCTGAATGGACTGTGCAACCATTGCTTTTGAAAACTCCTGGGTAGTGCATGGAATTCCCCACTAATATTACCCTGAATCAGTTCTGGAACCCATTTTAAATGAATGTTGTGGATGTAACTGCCAGTAATCTGGAATAATAGAAGGTAGAAGCCACTCAGTCCTTCCTGCCCATCTCTTTTTCCTACTTCCTGTCCCCCACTTCCTCTTCCTGTCTTGCTCCCTCCATCCATCCCTCCTTCCCTTCTCTGCATCCTCTGCACAGTGTGAACACATCTTAGGGGCTTCTCACAGGCCATGGGTATGACGGCTGCCTCTGTTGTTTCAAACGGGAGCTTTGTCAGCTTTCGCTGCCTGCTTGACGTATAAAATGCTTCTACAAGAGCTTCTATGTGGTTGTTTCAATAATCAACTGCTGGTGATGTCCTGCTGGTGAGATCGCCATAGAAAGGAGTGGACATGCCTCATGAGCATCACCTCTCCACCTCTAACAAATAGCTAAACGCAGATGGCTGCAGCCTGTGAGAAGAGTCCCTTGCCCTTAACAGAGATAAGGAGAGAGGGAAAGAAAAAGGGAGAGAAAAGAAAAGAAATAGAGGGAGGAAAAAAGGGGGAAGGACTACCCTTCCTTTCCTTCATGCTTCCGTGTTACCACCAAGGTCATGTGTTGCATCTGGTTGTGCCTGACCTAGACTGACCAGCTCTGGCAGTTAGCCAAGGGGTTTGTCGGCTTCAAGAGGCATGCACTGTCTATCATTATCCTGGGGTTCGGGGGCGAATGCTCCATAAAGTAACTAGGCCTCCAACAGAGGGAGAAGGTATGATCTCTAAACTGTAACCACCAATTACCAGCACGGTTAACAGACCATATGAGTAGCCCTTCTTTTTTAATATGTGATCTTGCACAACCTCCCACTACCCTGTCGCACCCAACCCCGTCTCCTCCCCATACTTCTCTCCTCCTTAAGTCTTTCCAATTGATTATGGTTATTTTTTCAGAATTACAATCAGTGACCAATGAGGACTAAGGCTGATGGTACGTCCAGCTCTCTCATCGCTTGGCTCTCATCCTGCCTCATCTTTCTGCATGGCTCTCACTTCCTTTCACCCACTCTGACCGTTCCTTGCCCCTCCCACCTCTGAGCTCTCTCCGGCCAATGGGACACCATATATAGACACCCGACCCGCGAGAGTCCCACCTCCCCACCACCCCTTGACCATCTGACATCACCATGACAGCCACGCCATCTCAAACCGCATGTGTGGAAAGGAGGAATACAGGCCCCTTTCCAATCCCAGCTAAGTAGATGTGGTTCTTGGCGGAATCTTGTCAGACAGGAGGGGGTTCCAACGTGTTACTGTCTGGCATCTGTGAACTCCAGAACCTCCACTAAGAGGTATTCCCCAAACCAGCCTCCAAATCGTGTTTCTGCTTTTATGAGTCTTCGATGAGCTAGGACGGATGACTGCTGCTGTGCCTAACTGAGCTCTTGTGCTGGAGTCACAGATATTGCGATTCCAATGGATGGCTCTGCTTTGGTTCATAGTGCTACTGAATTAGGCTTGGACCGTTATGGGCTGAGTTGAGGAGAACACCATCTTAGGTTGTCTCTGGGGGTGTGACCTAGATTCCGAGTATGCATGAACTAGTCTGTGTGTGTGTATGTGTGCGTGCGCGTGTGTTGGCTACTACTATCACTGTTTTTAAGAGAGCGGGCCATACTATTTATGATCCATCCTTATCATCCACTCTGTTGCCCAGAATACCACACAAAATGCATACACACACACACACTCAAAGATACAGATGCACCCAAAGGCACACACTCACACCTCCTCCGTCTCTTCCGCACACTAACCTCTGCACCAATAGAAAGCTCTCATCCTGGGAGAGGGCATGTCCAGGCAGGTCAAAGGTCAGTATCTGTGTTTCTCCATGACATTTCACCCATTCCACTGTGGCTGTATATATGTGTTTATGTAAAGTTCATGTGAGGAAAAGGTTCTGTCTCTCCAATGGAAATAAATGAGCCAATAAACACACACATATCCTGTAGCATAGGGTTCAGGAGTAGTTTGATGAATTATCCATTACAGGGAATTTTAGCTTGGAATTCATTTTTCTGAAGTAAACTGTGGATTCAATGTGTGGAATTCTCCTTATCAGAAAATGTGAGTCCTCTTTGGGGAAAACCAGGAAGAAAATTTTAGCCCTTTCCCGTCAAACCAGCGGAGTACAGGTCAAATATTGCCTGTCAGGGATAATTCAAGCTCTGACACCAGTGATCCCCAGGCCTGTGGGCCTACAAGCCAATTGTAAATACTCTCTCAGTGTCCTTACATTCACCGACAATAAACTCCTTCCACAAATTCAAACAGTATACACTACATTTGCTGATATTTATGATGGCAGATCTTATTTGTTTGTTTGGTATTATGTCAGGAATCAAAGTCTGATAATCATTTCTGAAAAAATGCTCAAAGCCTGAAGTTCACTGACTTTCCTGTAGAGGGCGCTGCTGGAGGCCACCATTATATACACTTCTGCGTAGCATTGTCCCCACACTGAGAGCTGTGTGTTCCCTCACGTGTGTGCGTGTGTTTCTGTGTCTGCGCGCATTTGTTTGTATGTTTCTGTGTGTTTGTGTGTTTGCATGTGTCTGACTGTGTGTATGCATGTTTATTTGTGTGTGTGTGTGTGTGTGTGTGTGTGTGTGTGTGTTTGAGAGTGAGAGTCAAGGCATTCCGTGTGGAGCACGGCACTGCTGTTGTGTTGGTGTTGACTGTGCGCTGTCTTCTCTCTGTCTGTATATCTGTCTGTCTGTCCCTCTCATTCTCACAGCCGGAGAGCACCAGCTTCACCAACCCGACCCAACAGACCCACAGAGTCCCCTGTCTTAGGCCTCTGACTTTGGGTTCGACACCCAGCGGATAAACTACCCCCCACTCCCGCCCCGCCCCCTCTCCCATCCCCTACACCCTACACACACACATACACACATGCACATGCACACAAGCAATACCAGCATGCAGGTATACACTTCTCCAGACTTGAATACAAGTACACATTTCACTTTATACATGCCCATTTTAAAAGGAAAGAAGGAGTAAATATTTCAAAAATAGAAGGAAGAAGGACAATAACAAAAATTATTTTGTTCCCTGCGTTGTCTAGTGTAGTGTGGTTTGTACAAACCAGCACATTCCTTCTTTCTTATCCCTGAATATTTGTATTTTGGTAGAGGCAAAAAAAAAAAAAAAAAAACTCTGAACGTGTCATTATCAACCAAATAATCTTGTATGCAAAATAAAAACAAAGTTGTATTGATAATGATTTAAGAATGCTCAAATGTATTGTAGTAGTTTTGATTGACTTTCAGCCTGTACTTTGTATGCATTATAAATATGAACATGTATATGTTGTCTTCGGTCTAGTTGTTAAGATTCTCCTTTTCCTTACCATCTCCACCTCTCTCTTATCCTGCCCTCTGACTCCTCCCCTTTGACCCCTGACTCCTCCTTTTGACCCCTGTCCTCTGACTCCTGCCTTCCTCTCCTGCTCCTCCCCTCTCCCCTGTGACCCAATAGCTTAAACTGAGCCAGCGTGGCGCGCTGTCCCAGACGTGCCGTGGCTCTTCCTCTTCCTTAGTGCCCCGGATCAGCCTCTCGCCAGGAACAGCCCCGCTTCATCCCGGAGTTAGAGTTAGCCTGTCCCCTCTGTCCTGTGTATCCCGCCCCCTAGCTTTCCACTCCTTTCCCCACCTGCGCTCGCTCGCCCAGCACCCACGCCCGAAGGGTTTCTCCCCAGGGCCTTAGTGAGGCCAGTTCCCTCCCTCCCTCCCTCCCTCCCTCCCTCCCTCCCTCCCTCCCTCCCTCCCTCCCTCCCTCCCTCCCTCCCTCCCTCTCTCTCTCTCTCTCTCTCTCTCTCTCTCTCTCTCTCTCTCTCTCTCTCTCTCTCTCTCTCTCTCTCTCTCTCTCTCTCTCTCTCTCTCTCTCTCTCTCTCTCTCTCTCTCTCTCTCTCTCTCTCTCTCTCTCTCTCTCTCTCTCTCTCCCTCCCTCCCTCCCTCCCTCCACTCTGATCCTCTCTCTTCCAGCTCCGTCCGCGCACCCACACGCACCAAAAACATCTGCTGCCTAAGCACCTCCCCGGCTACCCACACGGGGGAGCTGTTCTCCCTCCCTCACCTCAGTCTGCTCACGAGAAAAGGGAACGAGGGAGAAGTGTGCATTATCCTCTTCTTGGTTTCATTTCTGATTTTTGTTATGGGCTTATTATATGATTACGGCTGTTTAAAGAGTTCATTTGTTTATGCCATTGCTCCGTGCCTTTTCTTTCCTTTTATATGAGCTGCATTATTCCCGATTGGCGCATTGAGGGGAAGCAAAAGCAATGGGAATAAGTGCATCTCTTTTACGGTGTTGCATTCCTCTGCGTCCTGTGCAGAACCGTGAAAGTTTGTCTACGATAATCAGTCAGTGATGATAATGCATGACAATGGGCTCTTGTGCCATGTTGGCGGAGTGGGCGTGGTTCAATGCAGATGTGCCAGACTCCCAGAGTGCCGCTGGTGCAGATCTAGCTTACACAGAGCCTGATTTACTAAGGCCTTTAGCATGTACTAAATGTTTTGGCACATGCAAAACCAATAACATGACCAATGATTGGTCATGGTATTTGTTGAGCACCAAGCATTGGTTGTGTTATTAGTTTGCGTGTGCTAAAAGGTTTTGCATATGCGAAAGGTCTTAGTAAATCAGGCCCATAGATGGCAATACTGTACACAAGTAACCACCCAGACCAGCCATGTCTTCGTACAGTATGCAAAAGGAATGTGTTTCTTGATTTGCTTTAGTTTTTTTCTTTTCGATAATGCACAAGACAAGTTGCTTGCTGGCCATCTTTAATTATTACAACTGCATCTGATTTCCTCTTATCAGTTTTTTTTTTTTTTGTTGCTTATTTCTGGTATCGATTTTTTATTTCTGTTCCTCTTTTGTTTCTTTTTCTACCTCTTTTTGTTTCAGCCGGCCAAGCAAAGGCAGCCCCTCCCACCCAGAGAGTCCTCTCCCTCCATCAGACTCCTAGACCCACCCCCCTACCCCCAATACCGAGAGCTCTCTCTCACCTCATAAAACTACCCCAACTCCAAATAGTCCTTTCTCCCTAGATTCCTCACCCACCCACCCCCCCCTTCCCTCTCCTTATTCCCTTCCTCTGCTCTTCCTCTGAGAAAGAGGAGGATAATATTACGCTAAACGTAGAAACAGGAGATCTCCTCCAGCAATCGCCCGGCTGGCTCTCACCTGAGGAAACAGACTGGAGGCCACGCCCCCCTTCTACAACCATCCCGAACCGAGGCCAGGGCTGCTTGAAGAGCGAATTCAGCGAAACAGAAGGCCGAGGAAGGATGAGGGAACCTACTCTTCCCCCCCCCCATATTAATTTCCCTCCTCCGGACCCCTGCAACCAGAAACCACTTGGTAGTGTCATCGTGCCGGTCACTGCTGTGTGCGTCTGTGTCGTACTGAAAAATGCCGTGTTGTGTGTTCTTGTGAGTTTATGCGAGTAAGTATTCTACAAATGATCCACGGTTAAATATAGGCTAATATCTCAACCCCCCCCCTCCCCCCCCGCCCACCTTGCCCTATCCCACCGAGCCTTGCCAAAATGGCAATCGTGTCCTTGCCTTGTTCCCAGTTGGTCATACCTTCAATTCCCCACTAGAAGGCAGTAACTTAGTGAGGCGGGTCAATATTAAAAGTGCAATATATCCATTGGCAGGCTTCCGTAAAGCTGGCCACTCAACACACCACACACATTGTAGAGACTCAGAACTAACCGAGGTGGGAACGATTGGTCACGGTTTGGCTATTCATTATGTCATTAAGGGAAAAAAGGGAAAAATCTCCCAGCCAAAAATTCTGCTTAATACAACTGTTAATTTATATGGGGAATGAGGAATATATATTTTTGTTTTTCAAGCATAAATTCTCATTTCTTCACTTTGGACTGAATTATACAGTAGGCAGTCCATACAAAGATAATTATCCTTTGTGTTCAATATTCCTGTAATGAATTGCATCGATATATACAGAGGATATGGGCTCGACCATTCCTGCCAGTGTCTTTGTGGTTGTTGTACTATGACTCCGTTTACAGAAGTTACTATTGCGCACAGCGATTTCCCCACTACACAGCCATAAGACCATATAAGGTCCCCCCCCCCCCCCCCCCCCCCCCCAACCCCTGCTCCAAATCTTAGCGACATTAAAAACTGTTACAATTGAAAAATAATCATTTATCATGGACAAATCTTCAGTGTATTATGAATCTTTGTGGTGCATCTGTGGGAATTGTGCTTCCACTGTTTAGTTTAGTCGATATGTAAGATGAATATTATCAATATGAATATGTAATGATTATTATGAATAAGTGATTGTGTTAAATGATATATATATATATAAATATATGCACAATTAAAAGGACATAATGTATGATGGCTAGACAGACACAATGTATAGTGTCATGTGTGAAGGAGGGTTTGGTGTCTTCACCCCTCACAAGGTGAAGAGTGATTGTGTGTGATTGTTCCTGCTGCCTCGCACGTCCTGTATCTTATTGCTGTTGATGGAACCAGCTGGCCCTTGCATTGTGAAGGGATTAAACAACGTGGAAGGTAACAACGTGTCTTCATGTGTCTTCTTTCACATAGAAAAGACAAAGATTGAGATACAAATAAATGTATTGTATTGTGTATCCGCTCCCCTCTAACGGCTAACAGCTGACTACAGGTCACCCAAGACAAGACTGAGCCAGCTATAGACTACTACAAACCCAACCTGCTTGCCTTTATTTCCTCAGGGTTCTGTGTACACACACTGAGACAGGCTTTGGATTGTATCTGAAAGTGAAAGTACACTAGAAGTATATCCGCTGAGGAATCAAAGCCTTTGGGAATATGCTGCCATTTACAAAGCTGACTGTGGGGTCTGTCACAGAGAGCTTTGGGTTAAAACAACCTGATCTGGACGCAGGTGTTTTAGCAAAGACTGGTCCAATCGTCTACTGTTCACTTCCAGTTACCCTATTACATCCAATGCTCGAGTCCCAGGGACTACAGCGCTCCAGTGAGTTCTGCTTCCATTTTGATTCCCAGTGTAGAAGTTGAAATGGTGCCACTATCTTACTTAAATATATAGTATGTGCCTTTGGAATTCTACATATACTTCCCTTAATATCCTTTTATTTACAGCCCCCTCAGCACACTGACCCATAATTTTTTACCAATGCCTAGTCTTAGTTTACTAAGAGACATCCTCCATTTACTTTCCCTATATCAAATCTTGCCTTTTTTAGATAAGCATTTTTTCTAAATATGTATATAAATTAATTAATTTCATTATTCACTAGGCCTTGCTCACTCAAGGGTAGAAATAAAATAATTAATACCACTGCCTAGGATGTTTTTACGAAAAGGTCTGGTACACCGGACTGTCACACATGAGGAATACATACTAATGTAAAAATAATAAGCCAAAATATTCATTATTAATGACAACTACCTAATCACATTTTAGGCTTTCAGAGGATGTTCTCACTCAGAGCAAATCACACAACTTACATCCTTTTATATGCAACCCATGAACATAAACAAAAACATTTCAGGTAAAGCGCATCAAGAATACACCGGTAGCATCTTACCCTAGAACCATCAGCCTTACAGTCACAAGTCCAGTTCATAGACTGTATAAAAATATTCAATTCCTTTCGTATTATTTATGCTACACTGCCATCTCTGGTGCACAATTTTAATGACCAGGGTCTGAGAACTGAATGGATACCAAGGTTTATAAACTGACCTGAGGCTATCACTGATCAGGTCACTGAAAAAAACCCCAACCTCTGCTCTTCCAGCAACGCTCCATCAATAGAAAGTGACCAAATACAGTGTAATAGAAAATGGCAGGTGGTTGATGATGTGCAATGTACTATATGAGCTGCACATAAGAGAGGAATGAGAAATGCATGAGTTTTCACTCATTTTATTCCCCTTCTCTTTTCATTTGTTTTATCTCGTCTGAATGCCATGTCAGTGAAGTCAACCTGAATCTGTAATCCATACAGTGAAAGGGATACAGATACAGAGAGGGAGATAAGTAAGAGAAAGACGGGCAACACAGACAGGCACAGAGCAAGCAAAATGGGGACAGAGATGGAAAGAACAGCAGACGGGTGTGACAGAAGGGTGGAGGAGAAGGTAGATCACAACAATGGATGTATCAGGGCAGGAGCTCCTCCACCCTCTCACCAAGCTCTGACATTTCCTCCATCCGTGGCTGCCCCGGGTGCCTGGTGCTCCATCTCCACCAGACCACCCAAACCCAAGCCTGGCAGGGCTTCACAAATCCACCCTCACGCAACTCTGCAGTTGGTTTAAGGCACTGTGCACACACAGTGCATACAGCTTGCCTGCCATTCAGTTTTTTTAGCACCAATGTATTATTTGATGTGTGTCCCCATGCACTTGCTCAAACTGCTTTTTGCAATTTGCAGTACATTAATATTTTCGGTAAGCTGATCTTCAACCAAGTGAGAAACAAAATATGTAAAATAAGAACATGTCTATGACAGATAATTAAAGAAATATAACATTGAAATAATAATAATCATCATCATCTTCATCATAATAATAATAATAATAATAATGATAATAATAATAATAATACTCCAAAGCAAATCACCCTCTATGACTGTTCTCAGGTTAGTGTTCCTAGTACTGATCCCTACCGCCATCTCTCATATTTAACTTACTTGTGTTTATGTGTGCGGTAAGCTGCTGGTGCTGGCTCAGTGCTGCCACCTGGTGTCTACAGATTTACAGAACTGAAACAATGGCCTAGTAATACATTTTTATTTTAGGTGTTTAAATTTTTTTCTGATAGGATCTTGCAAGTTCATACTGTCTGGTGTTGAGTTCAATCCTGAACCATTTATATGGATTTATTAGGTTCTAATCGATGCATACTGGGGATGAATCAATTCATCAGGCATTTTGGGTAATGGGGCTCCTCACTTAACTTTTGAAGTGTTCAAAGTATATCATGTATTTATTAATTCATGTATGTATTTATTTATCTATGCATTTATTTGGCAATCTAATACTATCTTATTAAGACAATCAAATTACTGTCCTATATATCTGTTTGCTTTCTGCACTTATTTTTCCTTTTGTTTTGTTTTTAACTTCTTAACATTTTTAAGTGACCTGGGGCTCTGGAAAGGCGCTATATAAATGCATTATATTATTATTATTATTATTATTATTATTATTATTATTCATAGAGAACCAGTCTATGATTGCATGTACATAGGTATAGAACACAATTATGGGAAATACAGTAATGTGCACCAAGCCATAATAATAATAATAATAATAATAATCATCATCATAATCATAATAATAATCATAATAAACTTCACTGTGCTTAGTGCCTAACAACATTTACAAGAGCAGTAAACCTACATTGCATCAATGTGCTCAGAAAGCTGAATAATATTATAACGACACGCTTTTTAGGGTAATACCATCCTTACAAACAATTGTTCAGTTTAATTATAATAAGCTGAACAACATGAAAGAGTAACATTGTCCTGTGCAACGGTGGTATTTTGTACAAAGTTTTGTGCAGCTTTCTACATTTAGCTGGTGGAATTTACCAATTGTGTTGCAACAATACGGTTAGCAAATAAAATTGGACTATGAACTATGCACAAATAAGAAGAACATTAAATTGTGGGTATCAAAACAAGTAGGATGAATTAAGCATGTCACAACAGAGCGCCTGTCTTTACAAGAAGTGATTGAGAAGCACAGTGAAGTCTTTCGAGAGGAACTGGGCACCTCAAAAGGCACCAAGGCTAGGATTCACGTCTCTTGGGATGCTAAGCCGTGCTACCACAGACCAAGATCGGTTCCATTTGCGATGAGGGCCAAAGTAGAACAGGAGATAAACCAAACACTGAAGGATGATGTCATTTCCCCAGTCAAATATTCTGCCTTTGCAGCCCCAATTGTACCCATATTAAAGCCTGATGGCGTACATCACGCGAATGCAGATGCATTGAGCAGGTTACCTTTGGCAGAGGTCATTGAAGAGGAGAATGCAGCTGACCAAGTGCTGATGATTGACCACCTAGATGCCTAGGCGCCTGTCAACACCAAACAAATCAGACGCTGGACTGCAGAAAACATAACATTATCACAGGTGCACGACTGCATTCTGAAGGGTTAGAACACCAAGGTAGACCATCAGTTTGTGGCTTATCATTAACGGAGGCTGGCCTCAAGTGTCAAAGCTGGACGTGTGTTGTGGGGGGCTCGTATAGTTATCCCCGCAAGGGCTAGAAGCACACTGTTGAAGTCACCCCGCCATAACTAGAATGAAAGGCCTTGCACATTCTTACCTGTGGTTGCCAGGTCTTAATCAGGATGTCGAGAGGGAAGTGCAGACCTGTAAAGAATGTCAAAGAAACAGAAAAGGTCCACCAACCGCACCGCTGCACCCGTGGGAGTGGCCGGAGAGGACACGGACCAGGATCCGTGTGGACTATTCTGGACCTATTATGGGACGGATGTTCCTCGTGATTGTGGATTCCCATTCCAAAAGGTTAGACATACATCCCACGACTAATTCAACCTCCCAGAGCACTATCGAAAAACTTTAGCAGACCTTCAGTACATATGGACTGACACAGATTTTAGTGTCTGACAATAGATTGTGTTTCAAAAGTGCCAAATTTGAAGCATTCCTGAGGCAAAATGCAATAGAACATGTCACGTCAGCACCATTCCATCCCTCTACGAATGGACTCGCGGAGAGGGTGGTCCAGTCATTTAAAGCTGGCGAACATGTCCAGGAACACGGTTGTCGGTATACTCAGTGAGAACACCGCACCGTTTAATGTCACTCCACGCCGCTGGGGGGGCGCAGAATAATTACATTCTCATTGTGTCTTTTTGCTCAAAAAGTTCTACTTCTTACTCAGTATACCGCCTACTTAAGGAGGGGATGAAGAAGCCAGATAGATAAAGATACACTATTGAAACTAAACCGGCAAGGTTATTGTTCAGTCACAGGATGACTCCTCAAACGACAACAGGCTTGTCAGTCACCAGCAGAAATGCTGATGTCACGTCGGCTGAGGTCTACGCTTGACTTAATCAGGCCAGACGTGAAGGCAAAAGTCCAACAGAAACAACTAAGACAGAAGTTGAACCCTGACAACCACCTGAAACTTTCTCTCCTGGTGATGACGTCTATGTGCGTAATTACGGCTACGGGCCGAAATGGGTTTGGCAGCAGTGACTGAGAGCTGCACGGGCCCTGTGTCTCATTGAAATGTCGCTGGGAATGGGCAGACCATGAGACATGTGGACCAGATACGAGCTTGACACACAGATTCTATGCAAGTCCAGGGAAAGGAGTCATCAAACAGCCTGGAAGACCCTGTAAGTGCACAAGAGGGGATGTCTGGTGAACCGTCAGACCCCGGCCAGCTGTGGGGAGTCAACTCCGAACGCCATTAGTGATGCTCCCATTCTCCCTGCATTGGGCGACCTACCTGCTGAAACTAACCTGCATCATTCATTGAGAAAGACGTGCGCCAGCTCATCAAAAGGACTTTGTTAGTTGTTCAAATCTTACTGCCAGTCTAGCAATCTCACCACCTTCCTAGAAAGACTCTTGAAATAAGAAGAGACTTTGTTAAAAAAAAAAATAATAATAATAATAATAATAGTTATTGTTTGATTGTTTAGGAAGTAACGTACTTAGACGATAACCTGCTGCACTTATTCTCCTGTTGATTACTGTTTAACAGATTCTGCATTCTAGTTGCTTAGCCTAAATGACGGGGGATGTAGTATTGACTATTTTCCAGTATTGCGCCTAATTAGGTTGTAAGTCATACTCACCTGTAGGTGGCGCTTCCGTTCTTTAGTTGCTATCAATCCAGCATAGAGTACGTAGAATCACGGAAGCTCAGATAGCTCCAATGCAGCAGCAACGTAGAACCTGTAAGAGAAACAGAGGGTACAAGAAGTTATGGCAGTTCATATTATTATTATTTATATTAATAGTAATAATATCAACGATATAGCCTAATCAAAACAATAATGACAGTGGATGCGTGTCATTCTAGATCAAGGTTTTACACTCCACGTATTCTGATATATCGTTTCTGTGCAGGCACCTCTCTCAGTTCAACTCTTTTCAGTCTATCTTTAATCTCATAAAAAACACGTTTTCAACGTACAAAAATGCCAAGTTACTCACACATACAAGACCAGTCCAGGCCTGCCATTAAAGTATTGATATCAAAATGACGCCAAGTTACGGTACTACAAACAATATAGGCTATCTTGCCTCACCGAAATTAAATAAGATGTATTCCAAAGCAATGGTACCCAATATTTGCTCAATTATTTGCCGTCATGAAATGCATATGGGTGGCCGTGAGTGAGTTTTGGTAAAGAAAATATAAAAGCGTAAGAAAACGTTAGTGTAAAAGAGGAAATTATCTGCCTGAGGGCGAGGCGGGATTCAATCCTTAAACCGGAGGTTTACCAGTCTGTGACTTTGTTAGTGCAGCACCATGACATAGCTATGCAATGCGTGAAATATCATTAGCAAACCTGTCCGTGGTTTTAAAGAAGAACACAGGCCAGTAAGCACAGAAGAGCTCCCGATGAATCCATACGGCTTTGCAATATTGTAGCCGGTTAATAACTGAACGTGCAGACGGTAGCCTACGCCATAATGCAGTGTATACGTTCGGTGAACGGCGGGTAGATATGGTGCAAAAGCAATAATTGAGAAGTAATAGACAATTATTAGTGAGGGTAAAAGCAGGTTAAAGAAACGTGTCCCTACCTAGACCTGAACCTAAGACCCCATGTTCCCAAGACTGTAACCTTACCCCCGAATAGTTAAGCTTAACGTCCCTTAACTTTTCCCGTTCATTCTCAACGGTAGTTCTTAACACTACGGATGTAATATGTTTTCGGCCGCACGTTGATTTCGCGGCGCTGTTCCGTCCCGGATAGAATAGTTAAGCTTAACGTCCCTTAACTTTTCCCGTTCATTCTCAACGGTAGTTCTTAACACTACGGATGTAATATGTTTTCGGCCGCACGTTGATTTCGCGGCGCTGTTCCGTCCCGGATGCAGGAACGACATTTTCGTCTCTGCCCTTAACTTTCCCCATTCATTCTCAATGGTAGTTCTTAATGTTGCGGGTGTAATATCGTTTTGGCCACACGCTGTCGTGGCGCTGTTCCGTCCCGAATGAATGAATGACAGCGTATAAACAAATAAATTCAAATATGAAATACACCCGAGGCATTTTGCGGTTATTTTGTGGTACCTACGCTTCGGTAAGTCTTAATAATTTTATTACAAACAGGTTCCTATTTTATATTGCTGTCATCGAGGTATTCTGTCTTATTTCAGCTAATAGATCAGTAGTTTCATTTTTCCTATTTGACTTCTTGGTTTTCACGTCCCGTTTGTTGGCTTGTCCGTACATAATAATTACATTACATTACATTACATTACATTACAGGCATTTGGCAGACGCTCTTATCCAGAGCGACGTACAACAAAGTGTATAACCATAACCAGGAACAAGTATGACGAAACCCCTAGAGAGAAGTACCGGTCCAAGTACAGGGAACAACCGCATAGTTCAACCTGGACCCTAATAACACTTTTAAGTGAGAATATTGCAGGTAAATGGGACATGTTTATATGTGCACGTTTGTGTCTCAATATATCAGCTATTATTACCATGGCCCTGCAATCATATTAGGGTTTAGTTTACAATATGTTTCATTTCCCCCTCACTATATTATTGCTGGTATCATCATCATTATTGGTATTGCCCCCTTTACATGTGCCTTGTGTAACACGTCACGGTCTAGACATACATTTTTATTTATTATTATTACTTATTACACTATTGCTGTCAAGGCAATAAGTAATGCCATCTCTAATTGTTCATTGTCAGTACTGTCATTCAGCCACCTTAACAAACGCTTTCCTATCTATATGTTTCTATACTTACCATTATTCTTCTTCTTCTTCTTCTTCTTCTTCTTCTTATTATTATTATTATTATTATTATTATTATTATTATTAGTCAGTTTAACTATTCAATATAGAACAGGACACAGTACAAATATTGCTGCCTCCGCCTTCAGACAATACAGAATTTGTGTAATGCAATTCATATTAACTACCCCTCCCACACTATCCCCTGGATTGACAGCACACAAAAAAGGGAGATCAGTGGAAAATCATTATAATAACAATAATAATTTTCATGTTGAGAATTTGATAATACTGGGTGATAGAGCTACACAAGGTTGTGTATCAAAATGGCAAAACATAAGGTCAAGGGCATAAAGAATCTACCATTTATACAGCATCATGATGTACAGTTCCCATGAAAATATAAACCCTCCCCAAATTTTACTGTCCAGGTCTCTGTTTTAGAGTTAATGTTATTTCATTATAGCAATAATTCTTTGGTCATCAACTGTATAGGTCCACCTTGGCCTACCAGGCCCTTTATGATTACTGAGCTCACCAGTGCTCTCGTTCTTAATGATGTTCCAAGCGGTTGCCTTTGGTAAGCTTAAGGTTTGGTCTATGTCTCTGACTGTTTTTTCATATATCCCAGCCTCATAATGGCTTCCTTCCATTGGCACCTTATACCTTATAATTGTACTGAAGAAGCAATTGAACACACCTGACTAATCAGAAACACATGTGAAACCATTTGTCCTGAACATTATGGCACCCTGAAAATATGTATGTACATCCCCAATTCTAAAAAAGTCGAGACGGTAATTAAATGCAAATAAAACAGAAAGCAGTAATTTTTAAATTTGCTTTGACTTGAAAAATATTGCCCAAATTTAATAAGCGTTATTAAAAGAAATGGTGATGTTACACAGTGGTAAACACTCGACTGTCCCAACTTTTTTGGAGCGTGTTGCAGTCAACAGATTTGAAATTATATAATATAATTATATATTGTATATTTTCAAAAAACAATTAAATTCACAAGGTAAAACGTCAAATAATGTGCTGTTGTAGTGTTTTAAATATAGTACAGGGTAAATAAAATGTACAATATTTAACATTATCAATACTTTTTGTTTTTATTAGCATTTTCCATACTGCCTCGGCTTTTTTGGAATTGGGGTTGTATGTATGTATAGAGAGTGCTGTCATTTCTACAGGGTGAAATCAAAATGTATTAAAATAACCTTTCATCATCAAGAGCTGAGAGCTGATAGCTGCACTTTAACCACATGTGAATTGTTTGATAACAAATCTAAAATTATGAAGTACAGAACCAAGTAAAGAAAATACGGCTTTGTCCCTAACGTTATGGAGCTCACTGTATATAAAAATATAATTTCTGCTTCAGAAGTGGCCCATGAAGTACTTGGCAAAAGCAGACCAATGCCAGTGCTTCTCTTAACACCCAAGCACCGAGGAGCTTCAGGAGACCCAGCAGCCGCGGCAGCATGTGACTGCAGGGAGTCCGACTGCATGTGTGCTAGTTGTCACCTTGCAGCCTTGGTAAATCCACCTGCTCCAGTCCCAGCCCCAATCCCATTTCATGCTTGTGCATATCAACCCTGCTAATACTGTTATGAACGAAAATACAAATATAGCTTTACATTTATACTTGGCCGTTGTTGTGATTATGTGTTTATTAAGAATGGTAATATGTAATGTTGTAATCCTATTTGTACTGTTGCAATAATTGATCTGATGTAAATACTTTGATAACTGTATATGTATTGATTTGGCAGAAAAGATTTCCTGATCCTCTCCATAATAAAATGGAGGTAGAGAACAGATATCATGTTAATATCAAACCTAAAAAAGAAGAAGTGATATCTGAGACACTTCTGTGAAAAACAAATCAATTATAAACAATTATTTATTTGCCCACAGGTGGATTCGAACCATGGATTCCATGTCACGCGTTATACACCTATACACGGCTGGCCTTCGCGGGCCACAGGCAGATTAGCTGTTTAAACTGGAAATGTATTTTGCGTGCGTATGCGAGTTTTTGATTGGGTCGTGAGGGTGAGGATTTGGCTGATGTCGGTAAAATGTCCAATGGGGGGACATGTTGTTAGTGGGATAGGCGGCAGGAAAAATAAGAATGAGAAGAAGAAGAAGAAGAAGAAGAAGAAGAAGGAGAAAACGCAAAATCCCCTTAGTTTGAGGCTTTATTGTGTGGACATGTGAAGTTGTTTATGAAATCTGTCTGTTGAAATGGGGTCAGAATGTACAGAATTTAATGTTTTTAGGGCTGAGTGTCTGTGGCTGTTGTGGTTATTTCTGTGGGGAACCCTGAAAAGTGCCAAACTCTCGGTGCTGTATAGGTATGGGGCATGCCCCCGCCTAGGCGTAACTTGGTGGGATGGCATACCTGCCATCCCAATCGGGCAGATGATGGCATGTAACCAGGTGCGCACACTGCGACGTAAAACCATGAGGACCATGGAATGAAATACATTGTAGCTATATATTTTGTGGGGCTCGGACACCCCCACAAAAGAGGACAGAAGATGTAAAATTTAAGTCAATTTTTAAAAAATGGACTTCAATGGGGAAATTTGCGTTTTGGCACCATGGGTTTACTTAACTGCCATACCTCCAGTAACCACTGGAGTTTGTGAGCTTCACAGAGAATGGCAATCCCTCGTCCCTGTGACCATAGGTATGCTTATTTAACTCACTGAACTGTATAAGTAGTTCTTATGCAGTTCATTGATTTAGCTAGACAGACAAGCACGCCTTCAGGTAACCCGTCGTAACCAAACTTGCCAAGTCCCGGAAGTAAGCATGTACTGCGCATGCTGAGAGGGCGAAACATCAGAGCTCACATTAAAATGAATGGGAAATATCAGACTCTTGAAGACAAAATAGAAGTTCCCCGATGGTGTTCTGAAACTCGATTAATGATCGTTACGGTTCATATGAAAAACAGATTGTAGAAATACTTAACATGTAGCCTAATAAAATAAGTGTGCGACGTGAAAAGAAGCAGCTGTCGACTCTACGTGTTTCGGAAGAGAACCGCGTATATCTACGTTCTCGGAATCGATAATACGTTTTGCAGCTTCAGACAAAATTAGGCGGGAAACATGACATCCTAAATTTATAAATTCATAAACGAAAAAAGAAAATCCTGCTGACAACAGCATTTTAAGCTTTAACTCTAAGCAAAATGTGTCATTATATCATTTGATTTTACAGCAGTGAATTGATTTATATAATTCACTCACACAGTCATGTTCACGTATCGGGGTTGAGCCTATCACATGCAATATTGTTTCTCATTTTTAATTATACTGCATTTTTTAAAACATATATTTCAGGAATCGTTCATAGGTTATTGCTAATTGATTAAAGGGATTGATGTTTAAATGTGTGTAAGTAATATTTGCTTTTATAATATGGGGCCATTTACTTTGCCAAGACAATTTATTTTAAATTAATGTAATTTGAGAGACATATAGAATATAATTATATAATATAATATATAATATATATATATATATAATATAGAAGATAACTGCAACAGTACGCACAGGGCAAGTGGGGATATAAATAACATTAGTCTGCACACTTTTACATTTGGATAATCTAATTTCTTTTCAAACTTTTTTATTATGATGTTGATAAATAATTTAAAAAACACAATTGGGGGGATAAAACAACTGAAATTGAAAGAAATATGCAAATGGGAAATAATATTGCTTCATTTACACTGTTCATGAGTATTGGGTCATATTACTGGCCAAACACTGATATATCACACAAGCACAAGCATGCAGATATTGACATGTATTCATGCACAAACATATTATTTAATGTATGTAATATTAACATATTTAAATAACATTGAATTAATGACCAAACAAGCATAGACCAGAATTACAAATATGGTGAATCAGAACCCTGTGTAGACCAAATAGGCTGCTTTGTGTGACAGATATGCCACATTGCAGGTAAAAGCCTAATTTCTCTGTTCTGCATTTGCTTTGATTTTGTGTGCATTTTGTGAGATTCTTCACTTTCATGCCAACAGAATCAATATATAAACCATAAATAAAAACACATAAAGCATTCCTAAAGGTGCTCCCTTGTCTTTTTTTTTTCTGATTTATCATATTTGTTAGTTTGTCATGATATACATTATGTTAATTTAGCAGACACTCATATTCAGTGCAACTTCCAATGAAAGAAAACAAAGTGCATCAGTACCAGACCTGACCAGCAACATTCCCAAACCAGGGTGTGTAAGTGCAACGTCAGTGAACCACTAAAAGTGAGTTCTTATGCCAGGCATCAAAAGCCGCTTATCCTGGGCAGGGTTGCAAGGGGTGCTGGAGCCTATCCCAGCATGCATTGGGCAAGAGGCAGGAATACACCCTGGACAGGCCGCCAATCTATTCACTCACCATTCACTCGCACACTCATACCTATGGGAAATTTAGAATCTCCAGTTAGCCTACCTGCATGTCTTTGGGCTGTGAAAGGAAACCCACGCGGAACCCAGGACCGTCTTGCTGTGAGGCTACACCATTGTGCCTCCCTAAACCCAAGATGAATTCTTGAATTAAAAGAGGTAGTCTGAAGAGGCTTGGTGTGATAATCAATGGGGCCTTCCTCTATAGACTCCCACAGATAGGTTACCTTGTCCTAGACTGACTGAGACTCCCACAGATTGATTCCCTGATACTGGCTTGGTTTTCAAAAAACACAGTGTGAAATTCCTTAATTAATGGTGCCAGTAGACCCATTTTCCTTTAAGAAATCGCACAGTTTCTGAGCTATGACTCAAAGGTTCTTTGGCAATTGCAATGAGATTAAAATAAATTACCTACTGATTGTGATGAAAATGGAAACACCAAAGCTAGTATAGTTGACTACTCTGTCACCATATAATTTGTACAAATTTATGTGGCTGTAATCGAGAGACATTGTACTTATCATTATAGGAAACATGCACAAATGCATTTGCTTATAGCAGCCATCTCCCATAAAATTCAGGTTTTAACCAATCAGGTAATTTTAGTGGGGGGCTGTGGTGGTGCAGTGGTTAGCACTGTCGCCTCACAGCAAGAAGGTCTGGGATTTAAATCCAGTTTGCATGTTCTTCTCATGTCCGTGTGGATTTCCTCTGGGTACTCCAGTTTCTTCCCACGGTCCAAAGACAAGCAGGTAGGGTAATTGGAGTCTTTAAATTGCTCATAGGTATGAGTGTGCGAGTGAATTGTGTGTGAGCCCAGCAATAGATTGGTGACCTGTCAAGGGGTGTATTGCTGCCTCTTGCCCAATGCAGCGCGACCCGGGAATCAGCAGATATAGACGATGGATGGATGACATGCAAATGATTTCCGTTTTTATACATTTTTTAAATGGTGGAATGTGAAATGCGTTGGATAATAGACTTAGGCTAAATATGTATTAGGTCTTGGGAGAATGCATATGGCAAAGTCCAGACATGTGTGATACACAGGCATCTTTTAATTTGATGTATTATGCATGCATGAGCAATTCAGAGACAAATAATTCTGACAATGAATGGATTTCCAGCACTCTGTGTGCTAGGCCAAAGATTATTAATAACTTGATCTCTTAAATTATTTTCTTATTACATTCCCGTAAGGAAATGTCAAGCATTGTGAAAGATAAGGAAATGTATTACAATTAGGGCTACTCCAATACCAACCCATATTTCTCTATATTGTAAAACAAACAGACACGTGCTTCTGAGTCACATTGCCTGCATAATACTATGACTGTGGCTCCTTGGTATTCATATTCATTTAGCACGATATTATATGACGGAGGTCTCACACTACAAGATATTCCAAACAAATTCTACCAAAGGATCACATTTTAAAAATTGGAATAGCCAGCGTAAAGCACGAGTCATGATCTCATTTATATCTCGCCACAGATACCGCAACAGCAACGCTTCCTAGTCGGGAAATCGTCTTTAACAAGGAAACAAATTTCCATATTTAGTGCCCAATGTCTGAGCCCATCATACGTTCGTTCGTGAGAACTTGTAGACTGTGCCGACAAAGATGCGCATAAAGTAAGTATAATTTTATAAGCATTAATGGTCGAAACTGCAATACAGTTCAATTCTCGGGTACCGGCCGGCAAAATCCGACAAGAACGTACTGGAAATACACTGACAGCTACCCAATCGCTATTGTGAACACAGGCGTGAGTCATGACGTCTGTTCAATCGGTACGTGTGCGAATCAACAGCAGCCAGCGTGCTTCTTCTAGCCAATGATTGCCTTCCAACGAACAACACCACGACCAATGGCGTGCATCCACGATGGGGAAAGATGAAGGTTATATAGCTTGTGGGTACCAATCAGCTATTATCAGTTAGACAAGCGAAGGAAGTGTGAACGTGTTATCATAGTGGCTTTTTGGAGAATTAATTTGCTACGTTAAATACACAGAAGGAAAAGGTACGTAATTGATTGTTTTATACATGTATTTCAAAACAATGTGGGCACTTGGCTAGCTGGTCAGACAGGAATGGGCAGCATGTGAAACATAATTTTATTTGGCCAGAAATAAGTTGCATTTGCTTTCTGCGGACTGGACGCATTTCTGATTATCTTGTACTTGGGCGGCAAAGAACGTTTCTGTCGATGAGATGGTAATTATTACGTTGTTAGAAAACGAATTGCATGCTTACAGGTAAATTACTGTGGAATTGTTGGATCCCTGTTGTACTGGATGCGTTTTTGTTGCTACCCGGTGGTAGCTTAGAGCTTAGTTGGTGTGGCTATCGATGGACTGCCTAAGTTGATCAAATGCTACCCACCTAGCGATGTTGTACTTCTACACGTTAAATCCACGTGGAATATGTACAGTATGGCCACTTGGCTTACTACTAACATTACAGATTGCTGATATGAACTTGAACATGTGTCAGCTCCTGTCTGGACTCCACCCTGTTACATTTTAGCAGCGCAACGTCGATTCAAGTTATTTCTAATTTACCGTTCGACGTTAACTGGTCCAGAATCAAGTTTTATTTGTGCAAATTGTTTTGTACAATCTAGCTAGCGATCAAAGTTTACTTCGTCATCTGTCTGTCATTATTTAGCTAACATGCTCCCACACGGTCCAGTAAACTCGATGGCTACCCTGTAGGCCCATTCATTCGTGTCTTTCGAGTCACTAGCTGTTCGTACTGTGCAGTCTGACTAGCTAATTTACGTCGCCTAGTTGGCTCACTACTACTTTCAATTAGGAACTGTATCGCCATTATTGGACGATGGTCCTCTTTGAACTTGATTGGAAAGCAAACTGGCGTTACGTTTCTTTTTCTGCTTAGACCGCTATTTCGCATGCTAGCCAGCTAGATGGGTAATGTAATGGCCTACTGAGGAGGAAACGGGCACCATTATCTGGGCGTACTGCTCTTTCCCCGACGAGGCCTTAGTATGTCCGCGTTTAAAGGCAGCCACGAGGCTTTCATTTTATTTTATCATAATTTCTAAGGATTACTGACATGCTTCAGTATAAATTACCCGTGCTAAATAAGCTTGTTGGCTAGATTAGCAATTTGTTTATAGTGCCGGTTGTCTAGTTAATTGCATGTTCTGAGGGTATTTGTGGTATACATTACTGTCTGCTGAAATGTTAGAACGTATTTAATATACTGTAAATTGAACCTGGTTTGATGGCTTACTTTACAGAATACCACTTTAAACACAGAATACTACATTGAAGAAGAAACGGAGAAACAATGAAGATGAGGCTGTTGTGCGTGGTGCTGCTGGTCGCCGGCAGCGTGTTCGCGGACGACGACGACAAGAAGGAGAGCGTGGGGACCGTGGTAGGGATCGACCTGGGAACGACGTACTCTTGGTAAGCGCGGTACACCTGGCAACTACGCCTGACCTTTATATGAACTGATATGCCGAACTGATATGAAGCGGAGAAATTACGACCTGCTGTTGTAATTCAAAGTCTCTTGTTTGCAAAATTCGCCTCGTTTGTAATGTTACAATTTTATATAGAGAAAACTATTGCATAAGCTGACAATAGGGAAGGTCATGAAGCTCAGCCGTTTCAGTAGTTAGATTCAAGCTCAACAACATTTACTTTACAACTGGAAATCTGCCACCAGTTAATGTCAGTCTCTTAAGTGGTGTCAACCAAAAGTGAATTTATTTTATAAACATGCAAAAATAATGTCTTATTTTCCTGTTTGCAGTGTTGGTGTGTTCAAGAACGGTCGTGTTGAGATCATCGCCAATGACCAGGGTAACCGCATCACACCCTCTTACGTGGCCTTCACCACCGAGGGCGAGCGTCTCATTGGAGATGCTGCCAAGAACCAGCTGACCTCTAACCCAGAGAACACTGTGTTCGATGCCAAGAGGCTCATCGGGCGCACCTGGAATGACCCCTCCGTTCAGCAGGACATCAAGTACCTGCCTTTCAAGGTGAGGGGCTGTCACCTGATGCACCTGTGCATCAATGGGATTTTAGGTCAATGGGGAAACTGAAGTGGCTGCATGTTGTAATGAAAACGTTACGGCTAGATTGCTTTCTAGATTGTTTTTGAGATATCAAATCAAATCAAATCGAATGGGATTGTTGATGGGTCTTTTTTGTAATCTTTTTGTCTAGGTGATTGAGAAGAAGACTAAGCCCCACATTCAGGTGGACATCGGCGGTGGCCAGATAAAGACCTTTGCCCCGGAAGAGATCTCCGCGATGGTCCTCACCAAGATGAAGGAAACTGCTGAAGCTTACCTGGGGAAGAAGGTATGGTGCTTTAGTGGTCAGTTTGAACTGGCTGTAAAATGCCAAACCACCTCACCCGCCCCAGCTTAAAACAAGCTGCCCCAGTTGAACACATTCTTAGAACCCTTCTGCTCCGCTCTCTCTCTCAGGTCACTCATGCCGTGGTCACCGTCCCTGCCTACTTCAACGATGCTCAGCGCCAGGCCACCAAGGACGCTGGGGTCATCGCCGGACTGAATGTGATGAGGATCATCAATGAGCCGTGAGTTTATCCCTCGTTTTGTCGCCCTTTGCTTATGTGGGTGGCGATATTTGGCATGGGGTTGCCTTATGAGGTTGTATTTCCTAATACCTCTCCTTGTCACTTGCAGTACCGCCGCAGCTATTGCCTACGGCCTGGACAAGCGGGACGGAGAGAAGAACATCCTTGTGTTCGATCTGGGCGGCGGCACCTTCGACGTTTCCCTGCTGACCATCGACAACGGCGTCTTCGAGGTGGTGGCCACCAACGGGGACACCCACCTGGGCGGTGAAGACTTCGACCAGCGCGTCATGGAGCACTTCATCAAGCTGTACAAGAAAAAGACGGGCAAGGACGTGCGCAAGGACAACCGCGCCGTGCAGAAGCTGCGTCGCGAGGTGGAGAAGGCCAAGCGCGCCCTGTCCGCCCAGCACCAGGCCCGCATTGAGATCGAGTCCTTCTTCGAGGGCGAGGACTTCTCCGAGACCCTCACCCGTGCCAAGTTCGAGGAGCTCAACATGGTAAGCACCATTCGGCATTCGGCGTTATCACAGGAACGACCGTTTGGAATAGAAATTACATTGCATTCATTCAGAAGAGTGCATTCATTCAGAAGACTCCTATGCAGAGTGACTTTGAATGTAAGTGAAGTGCTTTCACCTGACTAATTTGAGTAATAGAGCTTGGCCTGGCCAGCAACATTCTCAGCCCAATGAGGATAGGTACAACATTAACGCAATACTGTCATTTAGCTATGCTAACCAATGTTAGAAATCTCCAAGGTGCCACTGCCCAGGTGCATTAGCCCATCTCCCAATGGGAGAACTCTTCACTGCCGACTTTAACCATTGTCCCTTTATCATCGGTTTCCTTTAATTTTCTTTTGTTTGCATCCACACAGGACCTGTTCCGCTCCACCATGAAGCCCGTGCAGAAGGTTCTGGAAGACTCTGACCTGAAGAAGCCCGACATCGACGAGATCGTGCTGGTGGGAGGCTCCACCCGCATCCCCAAGATCCAGCAGCTGGTGAAGGAGTTTTTCAACGGGAAGGAGCCGTCCCGTGGCATCAACCCCGATGAGGCTGTGGCCTACGGAGCAGCGGTGCAGGCAGGAGTGCTCTCTGGAGAGGAGGACACAGGTGAGTCCCTGATCCCTTATGGGTACTACTCATAAATGGCTTCATTTGGTAACCAAATGCTGGAGTGCCCTAGTCAAGTGTGCCAGGAGTAGACTAAAAATTCTATTTATATTTCTAAATGGGTGTTTAAAACCAAGGTTTACCCCCCCCCCCCATATCATGGTAATAACTTCCATCTCACCAATGTTTATGACTTGTCATTCCCCTCACAGGTGACCTTGTTTTGCTGGACGTGTGCCCTTTGACCTTGGGGATTGAGACTGTGGGAGGAGTCATGACCAAGCTGATTCCCAGAAACACTGTGGTGCCCACAAAGAAGTCCCAGATCTTCTCCACGGCCTCTGATAACCAGCCCACTGTCACCATCAAGGTCTATGAAGGTGAATTCCCAGTTATGATTTGCTTTAAGCTTTAGCTATCCAATGTGCTGTGTCTTGAGTTTTGAGTGACAGTTGGAAGCTGGAAAGTGTTTAAATGGTCCAACTTGATTGAAATGTTTAGAGAACCTGCCATTTTGGTAGATGATTGTTTGGCACTTGATGGACAGGTATTAATTAGTTTAGTGACTTTGGAATTTCACTTCAACATTATATAAAGATACTTAATTAAATTTTAAGTTGATACATTGCATAGTACACTTGTCAGTTTAGCTAATAATTAGCTAATCTCACTGAACATACCCGCTTCCCCCCTACTCAGGTGAGCGTCCCCTGACCAAAGACAACCACCTGCTGGGCACCTTCGACCTGACCGGCATCCCGCCGGCACCCCGCGGTGTCCCGCAGATCGAGGTGACCTTCGAGATCGACGTCAACGGCATCCTGCGCGTGACGGCGGAGGACAAGGGCACGGGCAACAAGAACAAGATCACCATCACCAACGACCAGAACCGGCTGACCCCCGAGGACATTGAGCGCATGGTGAACGACGCCGAGCGCTTCGCCGACGAGGACAAGAAGCTGAAGGAGCGCATCGACTCCCGCAACGAGCTCGAGAGCTACGCCTACTCGCTCAAGAACCAGGTGGGCGACAAGGAGAAGCTGGGCGGCAAGCTCTCGTCGGAAGACAAGGAGGCCATCGAGAAGGCGGTGGAGGAGAAGATCGAGTGGCTCGAGTCGCACCAGGACGCCGACCTGGAGGAATTCCAGGCCAAGAAGAAGGAGCTGGAGGAGGTGGTGCAGCCAATCGTCAGCAAGCTCTACGGTGCTGCGGGCGGCCCGCCCCCTGAGGGGGCCGAGGACGATGAGGAGGGCGGGAAGGACGAGTTGTAGGGCGGCTGGAGCTGCTCAACGGTGCCCCCTATGGATCGTTCTCCTCCTCCCAGCCCCACCACCATCCCCTTCCCCCCCAGGCCTTTGTTTCTCTGGAAAAGGGCCACAGGTGTACATATCGGACTCATTGAACTGTAGCGAGAGGAACGTAAGGGGAACGTTAACAGCAACCCCTCCAGCTGTCTGGAAGGACTCATTTGGGAGGGTGGGTGGGGTACGGGAGAAGGGGGTGTGAATGTCGCTCTCTTCACTGTCAAGTGGAGATTTCAAAGTCAGCCTGGACTGAGGCTCACTTCTGCTGTTCTCTGGCAGTTAGACAAGGGTTTATTTTGTCTGGGGAGGGGTGAGATTTTGGGGTGGAGTAGGGGTGGGGGGTGGTTATGGATTATTACCGTATGGGTAACGATGTTCATGATGTTGAAAATTATTTATTAAGAGATCTGGTCATTCTGGATAATTGTAGGGAACCTTGGAAATAAATGTTTGATACAAATGTCCTCGTCTTGCTTATTCATGCCCTTTACTTGCATACCCCTGTCACGTCTGGCACTCCATTGAAGATGCCTTAAATCGGGTGTCAAACTCCAGTCCTGGAGGGCTTCAGTGTCTGCATGTATTTGTGGTTTCCTATCAGTCTGCAGCCAATTAAGGCCTTGAGAACATGGTGTGTGGACACTTCCCAATTACTGCAATTAATCTCTAATGCGGAAACGCACTGAGAACTAACACACTGCGGCCCTCCAGGACTGGAGTTTGACACCTCTGCCTAAAGTGGTTTCTTCGAGGGAGAGGGAATCTTTCTCCAGTTTGGAAGGCTAAGTTTGTGCTTGTACTACAAATGGTGTGTGTGAACTGATTTAAAAAAAATAAATAAATAAAAAAAAAAACCCTAAGTACTCAGAGTCCACATACCCAGAGGATTGAGAAGCTTCTGGAAATCTGGATCCTCTCAACATAAATCTGCACTTCTGGTTGGTAATTACTATGCAGTGGTGTGTTTTAACTATTCTGCAATTTGGTTTAAAATGGACAAGGCTGCAAATGCACCTGCCACGGGTACATCTTGATAAATATACTTTCTTACATCACAGGAATTTAGCAAACACTTGACTTGCACAACTTTTTACGTAGCAATTTGAAGTAAGCCAAACTGAACAAATTCATGTCATTCACCAAAAATAAAAAGTATTTTATGGAACACATTTCATACAGAAAACCATTCTGCACAAGCAGTTCAGATGCAGATAAAAAAAACCCCAACCACAGAAAACTTCCAACAAAAGTAAAAGTACCATAAAATCAAAATAAAATCAATTCAGGTTGCTTAATGAAAAGCTGCACTGAAGGTTTAAATTTTTTTTAAAAAGCGCTTTAATGTTTCAATATTTAAGGTCAGCTGGTAGGTAATTAGTGAGGTAGGTCAAAGTTAAGGTAGGTCTGTAGGATTATTCCTAGATTTCTTGGTTGCACCTCAGTATTAAGGGACAAAGAGTCTAGCGAGTTTTTCTCTCAGCCTTCGTGCCCAGAACTAGGATGTCAGTTTTATCTCTTCTGTTCTGCCCTCTAGTGGACTGTGTCAACCCTCCTTGTAATCTGATTACAAGGCTGTGATGCTGCCATTAATGGCTTCCAATAATCCACTTCCCACTTGCCAGGTCGCTTCATTACACTTATTAATAGGGACTTGCAAAAAATGTGTTTTTATATGTTTGACAGAAAGCTTTGTGTTTAAAGGAATGTTCGGCTTGAAATTAGCCGAACAGTAGAGCACAAGGACCGGCGTTCACTGCTGTGTAATCAACAGTTCTAATTGATTACTTACTGTAAGTGTAGAGTGACAAGAAAAACCTGGGACAGAGTGACAGAACCTGGGCCCTGTATCATGAAGCAGGGCCCTGTTTCATGAAGCCAGATTACTGAGTTGGAGGTGGATTACTTCATGAGTAAAATCTGGAACATGGACTGATGCAAAGAGATGTTATGGGATTGACCCAGCGCAGTCATCCAGCCAACTCAGTAATCCTGTTTTGTGAAATACCGCTGTCGGGAAATGACAATATAGCCTTACACGGGGCATCACTTATGTCGGGATTATAATTCTATATTCTCACACGGGGCACCACTTATGCAGGTGAAGCGGTATAACCGCACAATTAAAAATCGGTCTCATAAAATACAGTTATCTAGACTATTCGACCATAAATTTGGAACTTCAATTAATAATCAAAATGACAAATATTAAGGATCAAATGATTAAATCAAAGATTTAAGAGATAACCGGAAGGATGTAGTTCTTGGATAGGCTATTTTGACTCAGATTCTCACGTTCCAGCAACATCAAAACAGACACGGGTTTAATACAATGATTTATTAAACAAACATACAAACAGAACATACACAAACTAATCTAAATGGGGAAACTTCTAAATACGGGAAGGTAGGGGTATGTGTGTGTGGTTGCGTGTGCGCACGTGTCCCTTTGTCTGTGGACGAAAGGGGGAAGGGTAAACAGCGGGTGGTCGCGTATGTGTGGGGTACAGTGTAACCAGCGTGGCTGAATAACTGAGCTCAGCTACGAAGGAGTATTGCTTCCGGTAGGGCCGGAGAGTGAAGCGTAACTTCAGCTGTTAAGCAATACATGCAGCCAAGCTAGTTATTCGCCCACTACCGACTATACAATGAGTGTGATGTCGTTAGGGTTGTAAAGTTAGTCGGGAAGTAAGAGAGAGAAAAACCATGCATAGGATTGTTTTCTAAGATTACATCGCCAGCGCAAATTACTATAAACAACAAAATGGAAACACACAATGTCACATTAAACTCAATGCAGACTAAGCTAAACTATTGCCTGTCCATCCATTCACGCGGGTAGCGGCCTCCGGTGGCGGCTGTGGGGTCCTGGAGAGAACAGTCTTGGCGTTGTGAAATTGTGGAGGTTTCCAGACGTGAGGCGCGCGGCGCAAACCGAATCCTTGTTCCGTAGCAACGGTGATGTGTTTGTCCCCCCGGTCGGTCGTCAGCAAGGCTCTTCTTCCTGAAGCTCGTCGTGGTCAGCTGGCGCAGCGTCGGGCTTGCTGTGGTTTCCACGCGGGATGGATCAGGCTTTAGTCGCTGCAGGCGAGCTAAATCAGCAGAGCCTCGTTGCTGCGTGCAGTGACTTTATCTGTGCGTTTAGAAAAATCGGTGATTGTCGCGATCTTAGGCGTTCTGCAAACACTTTGAATTGGAGTTCTCCAGAGTTATGAGAACTCGAGTTAGACCCATAGGATGTGGGCACTCAAGGGACAATGGGAGAGGACGCAGGAAGAGTGAGGGCGAAAAGAGAGGCGAAAAAAAGAGCGAGTGATTACTGTCCCTAACTTTTTTACCTGGTGGGGCGAGGCGGGACCCGTGGAGTGTGATAAGGATCTTGAATGAGGGGTGATGTCATCAGATGCGCTTTATGTTCTTAAACAAGGTAATTTCCATTTGGAGGGCACAGACTGACCGAGTGTACCTACACCCCCCAGGATTACTGAGTGAACTAGTGTGCTTGTAGTTATTTCTTTTATGTAATTGTATTTTGCTATAATTCTTTTCTCTTTCTCTCATGTGAGTGTGGCTTCTGTGTTGTGTACGTTCCTTTCCCCTCACAGGCAGCGGCGTTAGCTGACTCTGATCCCAGGTGTGCGCACAGGTGATGCGTGTGCACCGTTTTGGTTGCTGGGGTACAATTCTCTCAGACACTGCAATTGATGGCGATTTGAGGCCACCACTCTCTGGTCCTGTGGGCACGCATCACAGCACAACACAACTATTGTGTTTTGTTCTTTTGTGTTTTTCATGTCCTTTTTTCAGTTATGCCTTGATTATTGTGGTTTGACTTACTTGACTTAAGCCCTTTGCTCCTCTAGGGAGCATAGGCCATTGACAAATGTCCTCCACTTCAATCGGTTGTTGGAGGTTCTTTCGAGATCTCCCCAGTTGAACCCACTCCCAGACATTTCTGCCTGGACACCTCTTCTCCAGATATTCCTGGGGCGACCTCTTTTCCTTGTTCCTTGGGGGTTCCATTTCAGGGCTTGTCGGGGGACGCTTGTGGCAGGTTTTCTGAGGGTGTGTCCAATCCAACTCCACTTCCTCCTTTGAATTTGTAAGATTATTGTGGTTTATTTGAGGTTAACAACACTGGTTGGCCGTTGTGAGTGAGGTCAGAAGAACCTAACCATTAACTTTGTTCAGACAGCTCAGATTGGCTCTGGTCTGAGATAGACAGGTCTGTACAACTGGCTCGGTCCTGTTTTGGTATGTTTTTGGGTTGTGTCATGTCAATAAACATGACAATTCTTTGGGCCAAAGACGCTGTGGTGTTAAAGGTGTTTGGCCTTGGTGCTGGCTGCCGGTTATTGTAACTCTGCAGTCTTGAGCCGTAACACAATATAGGGCAATATGCATGTTACTGCCGGCTTGAAAAGCCGCAACAACAAGTCCAATGTACCCAAAAACTGATTTAAAAACACAAACCCAGATATTTATTAGAATAAATAAACTGTTCCCAAACTAAAACAAAGGAAAACCCACAAAGTTCACAAAAACTACAAACCCAAAACCACAAGAGACACCCAAAAAAAAATCCCAAAGAGACTCTACACAAACACAAAGACCCAAAAGAAAATCTCCCCTGCCTCATACTACTTGGCTTATATTGGGCCACAGGCAGGTGGAGGCAATTAGGAAATTAAGCAACTACTTCCACCTGCACTACCCAGGCAATCAGAGGCAGGGGACGTAACACACCCACCCATAAGACAAAAAAAAGACACAAGGTACATTGTACCTAATGTCCAGGAATTATCCAGGAAAGTCTGCCGCCATTGCCGCAGGGAAGTGTGTGTGTCTGCGCGCGGCGTCCTCGCCGCCGCAGGGAAGTGTGTGTCTGCGCGCGGCGTCCTCGCCGCCGCAGGGAAGTGTGTGTCTGCGCGCGGCGTCCTCGCCGCCGCAGGGAAGTGTGTGTCTGCGCGCGGCGTCCTCGCCGCCACAGGGAAGTGTGTGTCTGCGCGCGGCGTCCTTGCCGCCGCAGGGAAGTGTGTGTCTGCACATGGCGTCCTCGCCACTGCAGGGAAGTGTGTGTCTGCACATGGCGTCCTCGCCACCGCAGGGAAGTGTGTGTCTGCGCGCGGCGTCCTCGCTGCCGCAGGGAAGTGTGTCTCTGCGCGCGGCGTCCTCGCTGCCGCAGGGAAGTGTGTCTCTGCGCGCGGCATCCTCGCCGCCGCAGGGAAGGGTGCGAGTGTCCATGGTGTCAGAAGTAGGATGGCAGATCCCGGGCGAGCGCCCATTTGTTACGGCCGGGCTCGAAAAGCCCCAACAACATGTCCAATGTACCCAAAAACTGATTTAAAAACACAAACCCAGACATTTATTAGAATAAATAACAAACGAATCACAAACTAAAACAAAGGAAAACCCACAAAGTTCAAGCAAAACAATCTTCACAAAAACTACAAACCCAAAAGAAGATCCCAAAGAAAGACTCTCTACACAAAAGCCCCCAAAAGAAAATCTCCCCTGCCTCATACTACTTGGCTTATATTGGGCCACAGGCAGGTGGAGACATCAGGCAATTAGGAAATTAAGCAACTACCTCCACCTGCACTACCCAGGCAAGCAGAGGCAGGGGACGTAACAATGCACAATGTGAATACAGAATTTTATTCTTCATGCCATGCATAGCTATTTCTGACATAATCTGGTTTAAGAGAATACATAACTTAAACACGGAAAGCACCTAATTTGAAAAAATGAACAGCTTAAAAATTTGGGGTTGCCACTCTGGTTGGTTCCCCAGCATACACATACTCCTGTTTTTTTTCTCCCAGGTAATTAACTGAACAGTTAGTGCTGCAGTTTGGCCGGGCTGTCTTTACACCCGACTCTCAGATAAAGGGAGGGTGGAAAACCAGCAGGTCCTCAAGGACTGTGATTTCAGTAACCAGGAGGAAGAATAGCTAACTACTGGTTCAAGATCAGGGTAGAAGTCTTCTGTAGGCCCAACTTTGACCTGTCCTTTGTTCTGTCCACGTCCATGACCATGTCCAACACCTATGACCATTTGTATGCATTTTACAATTTCTGTTAGTTTTGCTGTTGCGTGTATCATTTTGTAATGAACGGTTGGGTCACGTTTGGGGATTTTCAACACCTTGTTTGGTTTTGGGCATTTTGGACTTGTTTTTTTAATGTCTAAACAACTGTCCCCTGTTTAAGATAACATAATGTTGATTGACAAGTAATACACATTTGGCAAATTTTGTTCATACTTTCAGCAGTAAGACTTGAATTAGTCAATTGATGGTATTATAATACTGTCCTCATTACTGACAATGGTTTCTGGAAATGGCTATGTCAGCTGGAACAGAAACTAGTATACAGTGAATGAGATCAGGACAGCTGGTGGCGGGAGAGAAGTGCTGAAGCCATTTTTAGTAACAATGCAAGAGATGGTGTATGGCGCTCATTCCGATAGTACTGTTCCCTTGTTGCAGAAACATTATCTTACTACCATACCCAGTGCTAAATGATGAGGGGACTGTTTTAAAGAGAAGGAACTAGCACGTTCACACAATCATCATAAAAGCTGTTCCTGGTCATTTCTCAGAAACGTGCTCAAAACGGTTGCACATTGAAACAGTTGATGAAGTTCACTTGGGTAAATATAATCATGGGTGTGGAGTACAGGCTGAAGCATAATACCAGGCAATGGGAATCCAGGTTAAGTACAGACAGGTGGGTTTTACTCTGAAACCAAATAACAAATGGACAGTGAATAGTTTAACCCTACACCCAAAGAACAGTTCTGCTTGCAAGGGTGAAGGTTCCTCATTCTACATGATGCTGGGAGTGGGGGCGGGTTTTGAGGTATTGGCATATATGGGAACAGTTGGCAGGGTTTACTGCAAATGAACGGATGTTTGGCTGCAGATAAAAGGGAAATGATAGTGAGGAAACACACATTCCTCCACGCACACGTTTACTCACACACATACATTCATACATGTAATGGAATAGAAGAACTGCATGTTTTAGAGCTACTCTTCATCTTTTTCTCTCACTAGTGAGGACGTGCCTCGCCATATAATATCTTTCAAGAAATATTTTATCCATTTAATTTTGATAGAATTGAATTGAATTTGAATGCATCTGGGTTATGAATGATGGTGAACTAGTCGTGAACTCACACACACACGCACACGGTTTGAGAAGACATTTCCTTTAATCTTGTTTTGTAAACCACCAAACTAAAAAACCACCAAAAAGCCTTTAGGCTTCAGAGGATATTAAGAGTTCCGAGTGTCAAAAGGAGGACAAAAGGTAGGAGCCATTATCATTTGTAATATATATTGTCAATAGGAAACAGTATCATGTGTAACATATTTTGTCAGGAGTAAGTATCATGTGTAATATATTTTGTCAGTAGGAGCCAGTATCAAGTGTAATAGATTTTGTCAGTAGGAGCCAGTATCGTGGGTAATATATTTTGTCAATAGGAACCAGTATCATAAGTAATATATTTTGTCAATAGAAACTAGTATCATAAGTAATACATTTCTTCAGGAGTAAGTATCAAGTGTAATATATTTTGTCAGGAGTCAGTATCATGTGTTTTAAGATGTTTTTCAGTAGATAGCCAGTTTCATATTATATTGTCTGAATCACACGGAAGATAATTTGTCTATACCCTGTCTCATATATAAGATTTATAATTTTTTAAAAATTAATTTAACCTTTATTTAACCAGGTTAGTCTCATTGAGATTAGAAATGTCTTTTTCAAGAGAGACCTGGCCAAGAAAGCAGCAGTCGATTACAGACACAACACAATTTCAACGTGATATTTTGTCAGTAAGAGCCTGCCTTGTATGTCACTCTCCTCCCAAAATCCCTTTATTCCATGTTTGTCCTATTATTTTCCTTCTTTCATCCCCTGGCTAATTTATTTCAGTAAACTAAATTCTGCATGTCTACACAAACATCGGGCTGTTTTTGGCTAATTTCCAGAAATGCACATTTATGCTATCTAAAACATTATTGGCTGTGCATTGAGCAGTCACATATTCACTGAGGAAATGTGCAAGGACAACAGGATGTCAACCTGGGGAGTTCACTCGAAGTTTATCAGTAAATAAAAGACATGCATCTTATTTTTGTTCATGCTTACCAAGGGTGTTAACACCGTATCTATTTTGAGGATCTTACAAATGTTGCAACTGAGTAAGTGCAAGTGGTGTGTATCCTTTTCCTTATTTGGACAAGAAGTTTTATTTTTTGTAAAAAGAGATGTCACACAACAGAAAAATTACATAAAAATTGTTTAGAAGGATATGTCAATTTGTTAGTTCAGAAAGTATTGAGGGAAATAAGGACCATTCAGGAAAATATGTTTTAAAATAAATAATTAAACAAATAATTGAAACAATGAATTTTAACTGAGTTTCTTCTCTGTCTTCTAATAATGGCAGGTAACAGCCCCCCCCCACCTCCCCACCTGAAGATGTCCAACAGTACAGTTTGCCCCTCCCAGAAGCTGCACCCCTCCCTCCCCTGGCTGATGGTGGTATTCTATCTGGGCGGCTTCCTGCTGAACAGCCTGAGCCTGTGTCTGTTCGGCTCCCGCGCCATGAAGTGGAACTCTGGCGTGGTGCTGCAGTTCAACCTGGCCCTGAGCGACATGCTGATCACGCCGGCCGCCCCCTTCATAGTGCTCTACTCCATGTGGGATGACTGGCCCTTCGGCGTCTTCCTGTGCCAGTTCAAGGTGTTCCTGCTCAGCGTGCACGTGTACGGAGGCATTTGCTTCCTGACGCTCATCAGCATTCACCGCTGCTCCACCGTGGCCCGGCACAGGGGCCCCACCCAGTCGCGCATGGCCAACCCCCAGTACGTCCGTCGGCTGTGCGCGGCCGTGTGGGTGGCGCTTCTGCTCCAGGGCCTGCCCTTCTTTGGGCTGCTGGACACCTGGGTGGACGAAGCGGACAACACCACCAAGTGCCTGAACTTCCACCAGCCCAACATGGCCACGCTCTTCTTCGTCTACAACCTGACGGTGCTGGTGGCGGGGGTGGTGGTGCCGTTCTGCGTGTTCGCCGCCTGCTACGCCTGGCTGGGCGCGTTCCTGTCCCGCGTCAAGGCCCAGGGGGCGGACGTGAAGGGCCGCGCCGCCCGGGTGATCGCCGCCTGCATGTTCATCTTCACCCTCTGCTACGTGCCGCTGCACGTCACCCGCACGGTGGGCGTGACCGTCGCCCTCTTCCACCCGACCCGCTGCCAGATGCTGAATCGCGCTGAGGACTGGTACTACGCTAGCTTCACCCTCTCCGCTGCCAACTGCTGCCTGGACCCCCTGCTCTACTGCTTCTCCTCCCGACGCTTCCGGGAAGCCCTGAGGCAGACCCTGGCTAACGCTAGGAAATCCGGCCCACTCAGGCGCCTCTGCCCGCAGCAGGCAGAGAGTGAAGAGAGCGCTGACAGAGACAAGCCAAACAGTACTGTAGATACTTCAGATAGGGCTCTTTAGACAGACCTGTAAGACAGGCAGAGATGACAAAGTGAAAGACAATTTCTCATATAGGCAGGATCACTGGTTGGCAGGGTAAAAAATAGTGCAGTTTCCCAAACAAGGAGGCGTCAGTGACAGTGGCACATTAAGTTTTAAGTTCCTTAAAGTGATATATTAATCAAAATCAATGTAAATATAATTATTTTTCTATCAATACAATGTACTAAGCATGAATACACATCCTACATATCTTCTGTGAATAACCTGTCTACATGAACCATATACAGCAATGGCTTAGCATCAATGTATGAAAACAACTGGAATCTAAGTACCTGCAGGTAATGCAAACTGAACACGCGTGCTTCTAATCAATACGCTCAGCTATGTAGTTCATTTAGTTTTGGATGGCTATAAATGAGAGAGCATATGGGATGTAAGGTGTTGACCTGGGGGAACGCTGGGTTTAGTATGTGAATAAAGCGATACTGATATCTCTACATTGCAGTGTTGTATTCAGTGCATACAGCTTTGGGCGGGCGTGAACAGTCTTCATTAGGATATAGTCCGGGGTGTCATGACAGTATAGAAACGCATGTACAGAATAAACCATGAGTTCACATAATGAACTCAACCCTGTTAGTAGGTGCATGTGAAGCTGTTGTCAGTAAACTGGTAAAACTTTTAAAACAACTACATTGTCACAGATTGACAATAAAGTTACAAATTGGAAAAAATGTTATGCAGCACACGTAGTATGTATTTATGACATTTATGTACATCAAAGTTTCTAATTTGGGAGTTGTGTATAATGTCTATGCATATGTATATAATGTCTGTTGAAACTTCAAAAGTTTCTTAGAAGGTATTCTGAATGAAGTACATTTTTCATTTTCACAACTGTATTCTTGTGAACCTTTTATGACTGTGCTTTTACCTGCAAACAAATATCAACTAAAATGTCAATATGATCAGCTTTCAAATGAACCATGTTTTTCAGTATTTGCAGTTAAGAGTGAGTGAGTGTATAATGAAGGATTACACAAATCAGGTATGTGTCTACAAAAAGCATGTCAAATCACCACCAGATCAATTATCTACTTGTCAGGAAGCCACAAATAAGACACCTTTGGATAAATCTACACCAAGTCAGTGAAATGACAGGAATGGCTGCTCATTGATGAAGTAACTGATGAAGTTTCCATGACGATGAACCGTCTAGCACAGTAACTTTTTCTTGCAATGGGGAAGTTTTCCACTATTTTGTAATGCGGATTTTTTCCACTGATAAGGACGGTGGTCATTGTGAAACTCACATGTGAGCTTGAGAAATAACGAACCTGGGCTCTTTGCCAAAGCCTTTACAAAAAAAAGGTGATTTATACTCCCTGATATCTTGTCAATGGATATAAATTATTGTTAATCGTGTGACCCAATATGTAATAATTTCAAATGGATGTGTGGCTTATATTTAAATATTCAGTATGTAAGTTGTAAATTCCTAGGGATCTGTAATACTCCCAGTGAGCCAGGACATTGGTTTAGCTTTTCATCCAAAAGATGGCATCTTCTTAAAAAGAAGTTGTAAATCTTTTTTACAAAAGCACCTTTTTGTGTCTGAAAGGTCACCCAATTCCCATGATCTTTAGGCAAAAAGGAAATTGCTGCAAAATGAACTCTGGGAAATGTATTGCCATTCACTACAGGAATGACCACTTATTGCCACCAATGTTGCCAAAACACAAATCATCATGATTATATCTTAACTCAGAAATGATAAAATTGCAGTGATTACTTAAGTAAAAATGTAGTTCAATCTGACAGTTGCAAGTTGTACTGTATGTCTGACTGCTACACATGAAATACTGTCTTAGCAACCTTAGAATATCATCACTAAAGGCTGAAGACATTAGATTATAATTTCATCAATGATTTATTATCATTTTTAGCACAAGTTTTTAACCTTGTTACAGATTTCAACAATGTTATATTGGATTTGATCCTGTTACATGATATTGAGGGAAAATGGGCTGTCAGTATGTATTATTTTAAGTATAATCTGTTGAGTATCAAAGTTTCACATTTAAATTTGTCAATGTCTATGTTTGTTTTAAAACAATATAAAGGAGGGCAAAAAGTACACACAACATGATTTGGATCAACTATCCTCTGGGAATTCCAATTAAATTCATATCATGAGAATTCTTAAACAAGGGACATAGAAATTGTGTGGCAGTCCTGGAAATTTTTCAGTCATATTTACAGAACATATTGAGTTGTTCGTGACAGAACACAAATAGCTTTTGGGGTGAGACAAAAATGTGTAAAAAGAAAACATACTTATTACCTGAAATGGAAAAATATGTAAGGAGCTGAATAAGGTCCTTATGAAATGATGTTAGTATGAATAAAAATAGTTTGGCAAAGCCAAAAGGGCACGTTTTCTTGATAATGTTCAGGATATTGGTTTTTGGTTGTGGTTCTTATACATCCTGTAAATCTACATCAGATGAAATACACGTTTTCAACGTACAAAAATGCCAAGTTACTCATACAAGGCACAGTCTATAAGTCATTAATTCAAACTGGCAAAATATAGGCCTGCCAATCAAAGTATTGATATCAAAATTACACCAAGTTACAAGAAACAATATTAGCTATCTAACCTCACACTAATTAAACAAGCTGTATGCTAAACAATGATGCCTATATTGTTTAAAGTAACTAGGCCCTGTGTGTACAAGCACGCAGTAAATTAATGGGGCAACATACAGTATGTGTGGATAGGTTTGAAAGTCAAGATTGATTTAATAGGCCTCAATACGTTGATTTTTTATATGTATTTATGCATTTATCCACCCGACTTTTCTGTAACGTGAATGATTGTATGTTTCTTGGTATAAATATCTGTTTGTAAACGTTAATGCTACATGCCGCTAGAGAAATGTCCCCATGGTGATAATGAAGTATTCTATGTATGTGTGTATGTCCGTATGTGCAGTAGAGTTGCAAACATAAACGAACTTGTACATTTTGTAAAATGAACTTCACAACCAAGTATAAACATATCCTTTCTGAAGGAATATACTCTCTGTAGGTATTCACTGGCAATTTCATACGTTCATTAAATGTCTTGCAAGAGACCATTTTTGTTATTTGACACTTTGATGTGACACAAAGTTTGAATGACCACATTGTCAGATTAAAAAACACAGGGCCAAGTTATAATTTAGGAAACACTGGGTAACATTGATTTGGAATACAGCTTGTTTAATTTATGTGAGGTAAGATAGCAATATTATTTCTCTTAACTTTTGATATCAATACTTTTATTAACCTAGATTTTTTCCAGTTTGAATTAATTATATACAGTGCTTTGTATGTGTGAGTAACTTGGCATTTTCATACGTTGAAAATATGTTTTTCATTAGATTATAAATACAAGAAACAGTTTGAACAATCTTGGATATAAAAAAAGAACCTGGTAAAGTTGCTGTTTCTTTTGTGACCACAGGGTGTCTCTACTTCCCTAAATTATCCCATTTCCAGCTCCACAGGATGGACTCTTCATCTGATTAAAAGAGGTTGGGGCCTGCTCCATTAGAAGATGCACGCAATTAAGGTTTGCAGGATTGTGCAGGCTTTCATTTAACAACTTATCAACATGCAGCACTTATTTCCAATAAACTATGGACTGGATTTAAGAAAAACAGAATTCAAAGACAATCAGACATATGGAGAATTTGAATTGTTCAGTAACCGTCAAACTTCTCAGTCTATCCAGCACTATTTTCAGTTATTTTGCTCGATTAGTAGACACTGGAGACCAGGCTTGACATTAACACCTGCTGCCTGCCATCTTGGTAGAATTCGGCAGTGTGTAACTCCATCACGCTTACCAGCCACTTTGGTTTGTGACCTTTGGGTAGCATTTTCTATGAAAAAAAAAAAAAAAATCATTGTAGTTTACAAAAGGCATCTGAAACAATTAAGTCAAATTGAGGTGATACTACATGATACTACAATTCCCATGAAAACTGGATGAACACTGAGTGCTCATCCCATTGGCCCATACAGTTTTCTCTCTGGTGTCTTACCACCTCAATTGAGCTGGGAGTACAATTGATAAGAAGGGGAATTCGGCAAAATTGTTAAAACATTTTAATAAAATATTATGTCCAGACAAGTACATGCCGTTGCATTCTCCAATATATGTATTACTTTTCTTTTGGGGGGATTTTGGCCATTTAAAATTGACTTTGGAAAACCACTAGCCACAATGGCTGGTGAGCCAAAAAGTTAATGGAAATGCTAATTTAATATAGTTAAAGAATTTAACCAATATTCAAATTGAAAGTCAAATTCCTGATACTCAACATACAACCTCAAGTAGCAATCAGAAATGAATCTAGATCCATTTCTTAAACTTCCCAACAATGCCTTTCAGGATTTCTCATTCATGCTACAGATTAGAGGTGGTGCCACTTGTCCAATGCCACAAGGATGTGTATTTGTGGCTCTTGCTTAAGAGCAGGGGTGGAACCCCTGTGTTGTAATGCTGGTTTGAAGGGCAGCCCCCTGCCTTTGTATTGTTACTATAGCGCTGTTCTCTTTTGAAGAGAACGCTGAACGGTTCCTGCACAAGAATGAGTCTTGTACATCAGGCTAATTGGTGCCACATGACCACACCTCTTTCTGGGGTTTGTCGACAAGACAGGCTGAGGTTAAAAGGACATTTGTTACAAGTTATCTGAGCTGGTGCGTAAGTAGACCTGTCATTAAAACTTCACACAGAAAGACTCTCTCCCCTGACTTGGTTTCACTCTGCATTTTTGATATAAAATCTCTGACAGAAGAACCTGGCCTGGAAAATCTAATCCTGCACATTTTACTGGAGTCTTGTTAATTTTTTCGGCTGCATTTTATTAGCATATTATATTTCATTCCACGGTTTACCTCGCTGGCTGTGCTGTCAATGCATCAAGTGTAAAGCACGGAATGCTCTGCAGACAGAATTAGAACAGTTAACATTTAAACATTTTTCCTTTTAGAAGTGCCAATGAAAACCAAGCAAACAGATTCTAATCTCCATTTCGAAAGAAGACTGCTTTAGCAGGGAAGCCTGGAGGAGCCATGCTCGTTTATGTACAGGAAATAGTTCCGTTAAAAATTATGGAGGGGGTGGGAGGGGAGAGGGGGGACGGGGCAATTAAAAACTTTCCACGGGCTCTGGATGTGAAGTGGGTGGGGATTTTGGGTCACGCCTCTATCCTTTCCCTGGCCTCTAAACCCCACCCCCCCCAGCACACAGCGGAGCGCTTAAATCTAAACGAGTGCTGCTGTGTCACCCACACATTTTTGTTCAGCTCCCAGAACACCACACACCCGCGCCAGACTATTTACTCCACTCTTCCATCTTACTGAGAGAGGAGGCAGCTCACAGCCTTTCTGCACAGGGACACAATTATGAGGCGGCAGGAAGTATGGGTCAGCTCAGGGCCAGTATGGGTCTAGTCGCAGGCCTCACCGTCTGACTGGAGTGACTCACTCCCTCTCTATCTCTCTGCAGAGAGCTCAGCTCACCACAGCACGTCACACCAACTAGGGACATGTATTCTGAATAATGTCACATTCTAATATTTGACTGCTCGTGACGACATTCAAGTAATCAAACCCCCCTCTCTCCAAAATTCAGCACTGTATTAAACACCTCATTTCTACGTAAAAAATGACAGCAGAGCTGTTTCTCTTTAATAACAGAAACTATTGATTGCATCAAAAGCAGTTGACTTTCATGGGTTAAATTATACGTCACAATTAATTCCATGAAAGGATGTTTTATATGCAGAACGGCTGACTACACAAATAATATGTGCATGCACAACACCCCATTAAATATCTTGCATACAAACTTGTTGTGTTACACAATTTCCCCTCAACAATACATTTCAAAAAGGCTGTTTTATGAGACAATGAATTCCAGATGAACAATCTGACAGTTCAGTTTGGATCAGAGTAACTATTTGGCATTTAGCTTAATAATTAAAGACGTTATTTCTTTCCAAAATGTCACCACGCACCCCACAAGGTACCCAGGTCTGAAGTTCAGCAGACTATGGAGAATTCACAGCCCTCTGGGAGAGAAATTTAATGAGTTACCAAGAGCAAAATGCACCTTAATAAAGACCAGTGGCCATGGCAAACCTTCTTATTTACGACTTGGCAAATAATAAAAGGACTTTTGTTACCATCATTGTTAAGTTGCTCACTGACGTCTATATTTTCAAAGCACAAAGCCAAAAAAGAAGCAAAAAAAAAAAAACATTTGCAAAGACTTTACCACGCATCGCTTAATCTGAGCACTACAAGTCAAAAACCTTTGTCTGAACAAGCTGTCTACATAAATTACTTGTAACAGCTGGAAGTAGCATTCCTTCGAGACAATTAAGGGCCTTGTGCATCGGCTCCACGTAGAATAGCCAAATAATAGTTGAATGGACAAGTCATCCATAGGACCGTAGTTCAGAACCACAACATATATCATTGGACAACTGCTTACTCATGACTATTGTTTATGCGTCTATGCAAATAAGGTAGAGCTAACTGCTATCCTCACAGAACAAATAAAGCCTTCTTCGAAGACTGTTTGCTTTTTGCCAATTTCACTCCCTGTCCACAGGCCAAAAAAAGAGTCCGTCAACGACAGCATCTCTTCCAAAAAAATGTTGACCGTCTCAAATGTATACATTAACGCGTTTTAAAATGGAGCACTTGGATTGGTTGGGCGTCTTCTGCAGCGTTTGGTGCGCTTGCTGTTCTATTAGCCGACCTCCTCAAAATAAGTCTAGGCGGAAAGTCCGTGAAGACGTCAGCTTTTCGAGCGGCTTTTTTGAAATTTTCTATGAAAACTGAAGAGGCGAGAAGGACTAGATTGTATACAACTAAAAGCTTTTACGTGGGAATGGAAAACGCAAAAGAACGCATGATGCCGGACAGTCGAAAAAGGTATCGTACAAAGTTTGTAATGTTACGCACATAACAGCAATTATAAGATGCTTTCTGTTTGGAAAACATGATGTGGGTATCTCCGCATCTCCAAACTTGTTGGCTAAATTAGATTAGCACAGTTATGTAATTTAAACACATGCACACGGTTTAAACGAATTTAATGTAATGTATGAATGGCGTTTTAAAGCAACATTGCCCATATTTCCTCTGCACAAAACTTTGATGTTATTTGTTAAATTATAGTGGCTATATACCGCTGCTATATACCACCACCAAAGTGAAGGTAGTTTTCTATTGCGTTTTTGTACCTGATTTGATTATAATATATTGGTACCTATTTGAAACTCACCGCCAACAGTTTCTGTTTGATACGGTAGAAGCCCCTTTTAAATGATGAGAGTTACTGTCTATGAATTAAAAATGAAGAAAAAAAACATTGCTTACGTCGACAAGAGATTTATGTAGACCAAGAACACGGTAAATAGGAATTATTCGATTGGGTTGAGAGGCCTGTTTGTCTTGTTTGACAAAAATTACGAACAGAATTAAGAATAACACTGATTTTCTGGTTACTGATCTTATCGACATATGTCGACAGTATGAAAGCCACTATATATGTTATCACGCGCATAGTAGAAGTTGATCCCATCACTTTACCTCTGGCTGACGTGGGACAGGAAGGGTGTTTTGGATAAGCTTTGCAGGACTAGTCGGTTGTAATCCGCTCACGGTTGTCTTTGTACTGCTCGAAGCCCCTGTTTGACAGCAAAAGAACCTGTGAATGCTCATTCACAAAAGGCCGCCCGAGGCTGGGTTAGATTAGGTTCTACCTCCAGAATAGGCAGCAGTGGAATTAATTTAAAATGGCAACATTCAAAAGACAGGAGCCCAAAGACGACAATTTGAGCGAGGAAATCCAAGCCTTAGAAAGGTGACCTCTCTTTTTGGTTATATGGAGCCTGCACAGGGATCCCACTTAATGTTGTTCAAACTCGGCATACAGCAGCCTTATTTCTTTATTGAAACAAACCATAACTTTTTATTCCCCTTTACCTCCCTGTGTGTCAGTGTTTTGGCTGTCTGGAAGTCTTTTGGCAACAATATGATCTCATAACCTCACCAATCATGGCTTTTAATTGGCATTCAGTGGAATTACAGCCACTCGGTAACACTCCATCCATTTAGTGTAAGACTGTTTTTCCATTATTTGTGAAAATGTATAATATACAGTTTATTTTTCGTTTTTTAAGTTTGAACGTGATCATAGCTTGTTACAATACCGAATATAAGGGGGATATGACAGTGGAGCGATCAGTTAAGATTTTCTTCAGTGAACTCCAGCTCTGACCTTGACACCAAAGTGCTTCCCCCACCCCATCTCCCCAACTTGTTTGCTTTAATGGAAATGACTGTTTCCAGATGCCTGGTGTTTATGCCTCAAAATGATGCCTTAAAAGCCCTCTATTCCACTTACAACCATGCATATAACAATTGTTTTGTGTGTGAAACGTGAGGATCTTTGTGAGGATCATTTATTTCAGAATAAAGTCCAATAATGAACAAATAATGAAAAGTCCAAAATGCAGATGACAGGGATAGAATTATCTATGTGGTCGCAGAGCTGAACACATAATTCTTAAATAACTTTTCCACATGAATGGAAAAGTTATTTAAGAATTATGTCTTAAACAAAGCACAGCCCATAAAAGTGTGAGTTGTTGCCTCAGCAACAATTGTAGCATTGCATTGCCAGTTGCAGAAAGAGACCACATAACTTTTCCAGCTAACAAAGTACTGGTGCTTGCTACTTGCTAACTGAAACTCAAATATTATGGTTAAGGAACTAATAGCTGTTAAATTTTACAGACTCTGTGTAATCAAAGTAATCATTTCATATTTATCAACAAAAAACCCAAAGAAAATGTATTTTTTAAAACAAATTTATTTGGTTGAGATTTATTGTTTATTTTTTAAAATCCTGAAAATAACAAAGTACTCTCGGAGGATTTGATGGCCTTTCGGTGGTTATGATACAGTTCATCGGCCGCCAGTGCCAACATAAATAAACCCTGAGCTGAAAATCCATTACAGAATGGATACGCTGTCAGAACTACAGCTCTGAGATATAAAGAGCTACAGATATACTTTTATATCAAAAGGAATTGTTTTATTATGTTAGTGGTTATAAATATGGAGAAACAATGTGATCTACATATTTTATTTGTGGCTTAATGAATAGTGTTAATTTGAAAATACGATTTTTAAAAAATGTTAGCCTGTATAGCATGGGTACTTGTTGCTGTTGTCAACTAAGTATTGTGGTTGGACTGAACTGTGTTTGCTAACTACTATTTGTGTTTTGTTCTCTTACTTTTGCCATCAAGGGACTGCAGCATAACTTCGCAAACTTATATAATAGATAGTGCCATTAATTTGACTAAATAGGTGAATGCATAAACCTAATAATGATTGAAGGAAATAAGGTTACAATGTTTGCGCCTCACAAACTAATATAGAGTCTGTTCTCAAGGTATTCTTGTTGATAGTGATGTGCTGGTTCTGCTGTCTGTGCAGAATTGTACAAAAATATAGGCTATTGCTGCAATGTACAAGTGTAGCTACAAAATCCATTTATGAAATACTGCAGCAGTATATGAAGGGGTACAAAAACTTTTTTAATTGAATTTGTTTTGTAGGATTGTTCAGGCTATTAACTACAATATAATGATTTCATTGCAAAACGGTATGCTGCATGCAATAAATCGCGTTCAGTCTGAAAATGTGTTATGTATTTTGAACCCAGTTAGTTTCAGGATTATTCTCTCACACCCCCCACAATACCCCCATCTAGAATTGAATTTCTTACACAGTGTATGAACTTAATCTTATATTTGTAATGAACCCCCCTTTAGAAAAAATATTTGTGGTAACCCTTGGAATGAATGAAGCTTGCTCAGAGCCCTGATGTTTCCACAGGAATGTGTGTGTGTGTGTGTGTGTGTGTGCGGGGGGGGGGGGGGGGGGGTGGTACAGGGGTAAGGGGATGAAGGGGGATGGGAGGCGTGCTCTCAAGTTTCAAACATTACCTCCTGTTGTGCAGGGGCATAATGGCTTTACCCTCTGTACAAATTGGCTGCGTTGTCACTGATGATTTTTGTTGCACAGACTTTGTTGAAGGCGTTTGCTTTTATTTTGGCGAACAGATTGTGACGTTGTCTTGGACTTTTGAAATCGTTGATCACTGTCGTTAGCCTGCCACTACCAGAAGGAATATGTGCCGGGTCTGGTTACCCCTGAAATAGTAGTGCATCAACAGCTTTTGCTTATCACCTACCAGTGCATACTGCAGATCTGTTTCTTCTGCTCCACCTGGTATTTTGGTGGAATTCTGCAGTGTTAGTTGTTGCAGTTTCAATGCGCTGATGTGTATGCATGCATTATCATCGCTATATGTAACTGCATAAAGTAACATGTTGTTATAAAAATACTTGAACAGTGATGAGTGAGGATTTATAGGCGTGAGTTTCACATTATACCATACCAGAATAATCTCATGCAAATGATTTTGGGCCAGATTGGCATGCATATTTTGTTAAGAGATTGTGGTGATTATTTAGTCCACAAACTCAAAACCATTCAGCACTTTATCGGTAAGCTACATTTGTAATATAGCTTATAGTACTGTTTTTATGGGTGCTTGAAGTTTGGAGGGTAAGGCCTAGAATTGAATTTGTGAAAAAGGCAAGTGTAGGACCTTGCTGAACATAGTCAAATGAATCAAGTCTAGCTGCATTAAATCTAGGTATGGGGCAATATATACTGAAATATAGATTTCAAAGTATCTATCAGAATTTATTTTACAATGAAGATTTTATTGCACAGTAATGATGAATATGGATTCATTTAAGAAATTTACAGTAATTTATTTAACCATGTAGGTCCACTGAGAATGACGTTAATTCTGGCAGGGGGTCCGTGTGAACCAGGGTCATATCTTAATCGTAGTGAGTAATGTGATTCTTACTCAGAATTGGGGGCAAATTGACAGGATCAAATCGGCATGTAGTTAATGGCTGTTAAGAATGAACATGGCTTTTTAATAACGAACACGAAAACTGGCTTAACATTGTTCGAATGCTGTTAATGAATAAAAATATAGCCAACGTGAAGTGATGTGAATTGCAGTCATTTGCAAGACACTCAGAATACCGTAGCGAGTACTCTAAATAAAAGTGTGAATATAAGTGGTTCATCACCTCATGTGTTTAGCATGAAGAGACTAACTGATGTGTTGGTTATGTTTGTTTCTGTTTGTTCCTTTGCAGGACTGAATACAGACACAGGAGCAGGAGCAGGAGTGGTGCTCGTAATTCCCAGCAGGGGGCAGCAGCAGCAGCAAAGAGGAGAATGGGGTCCAGACAGCTGAGTGGAGCTGCAGGCATTGCAGGGTACAAATGCATACAGACCATCTCAAACCCAAAAGAGAAAGGAAAAAAACATGCTAAAATTCACATCAGCACTGGATGTGCTGCAAAATAAATAAATAAATAATAATAACTATATTGTTATTGTTATTATTGATTGTTCTTATTTATGTAGCTGTGATGTAGATGAAAGCAATGGCATCTGTTTAACTTGTTTCAATTTGGAAAAGGCAGTGTCAACATGAAAAGCTTTTTCCTTTAACTAATCTCAATGATCTGTCTAGTTTACAGATAAATAAAGTTTAAAAACACAAAAAAGTCTTCCAACTTTTTTATTTTTCTCTTTTCTCTTGGAGTGTTGTACGCTGATGTCAGAAGCGGCAACAGGTTAGGCAAATAATCTGTGGAATGTTAGTGGTAGAGGTGGAAGTTATTGTAAAAACCTGTTTCTAGTGATAAGCCATTTTGGAGCATTAGAAAGTCAACACTGCTGATTTTAGCAACCTCTCCCCACACATTTCACATCTCTCAAGAGAATAAAACCAGAAAATGTTTGGTACAATTGTTAGCATTGCTTTCGTTTTCCCCATGTGATCCTTTGGTATTTCTGTGTTACATATTTTTCATCTGTTGGTCAGTGAGTTTTAGAATCCTTTTTAAATGGGAATTTTGTAGCTGTATTACCACATTGTACCAGAAGAGGACATTGTGAGACTTCAGAATGTCCGTTGGAAATCCCATAGTTACAGTTCTTCTGTTGTATTAAAGTAGATCCTGATGAAGGTTGGTTTTTTTTGTTTGTGTTGGATATATTAAATATATTTGCTATATGCAGACAATTGTTAAATTGGCTGTCATTCTTTTCTCTGATTGAGGAGAAAACTATTCACTTTCAAATGACATTTTAGTGAAAGAAGCAATGGTCTAGAGTTAAATATTGATCCATCCAACAACATAAATCAGAATAAAAGTAGTTTGAAAAATACATACGTGTCAATCAAAAAAGGCAAAAATAGAAGCCATCTTCATGCGCCTGCGAATATTTCTCCCCAGTTTGGCTTGGTTGTGCAGTTGTTCAGGTTTGTGCTGGTGTGCACTTCACAGTGATGGAAGCGCTAGTCCACCTGTTTCTCTTGTCCTCCCTATGTTTCCCAGGCCTACGTCAGTCAGCTGGAAAACTGCAGTAACCAGCAGGGATCCTGGAGCTGGTATTAAGATGGCAGTTGTCAAGACCTCCCTAAGGAAGAGCACCCAGGCCTTGCCCTGCAGTAGGAGTGAAGCCACACCTTCTAAGAAGGCCCCGGGTGTGACCAAGAGGAGGGGTCCAGTCACACCCCAGAGGAGAGGTCCAGTCACACCCCAGAGGAGGGGTCCGGTCACACCTCTCAGGAGGGGACTAGTCACAGCCCAGAGGAGGGGTCCGGTCACGCCTCTCAGGAGGGGTCTGGTCACACCCCTGAGGAGAGGTCTGGCCAAGCCCCAGAGAAGAGGTCCGGTCACACCCCAGAGAAGAGGTCCGGTCACACCCCAGAGGAGGGGTCCGGTCACACCCCTGAGAAGGGGTCCAGCCACACCCCAGGGACATGTAGCCGTACCCCAGCACAGAGTTAAGACCACGCCCTGTAAGACAGCCCAAGCCGTGCGGCCCCGCAGGAGGAGGAAGATCCACCCCTCGAGTTTCCGGGGCAGAGGTGAGGGCTGAGACTGCTCTGGGGCAGAGGTGAGGGCTGGGACTGCTCCAGGGCAGAGGTGAGGGCTGAGACTGCTCTGGGGCAGAGGTGAGGGCTGGGACTGCTCCAGGGCAGAGGTGAGGGCTGGGACTGCTCCGGGGCAGAGGTGAGGGCTGGGACTGCTCTGGGGCAGAGGTGAGGGCTGAGACTGCTCTGGGGCAGAGGTGAGGGCTGGGACTGCTCTGGGGCAGAGGTGAGGGCTGGGACTGCTCTGGGGCAGAGGTGAGGGCTGGGACTGCTCTGGGGCAGAGGTGAGGGCTGGGACTGCCCTGGGGCAGAGGTGAGGGCTGAGCCTGCTCCAGGGCAGAGGTGAGGGCTGAGACTGCTCCGGGGCAGAGGTGAGGGCTGAGACTGCTCTGGGGCAGAGGTGAGGGCTGGGACTGCTCTGGGGCAGAGGTGAGGGCTGGGACTACTCCAGGGCAGAGGTGAGGGCTGGGACTGCCCTGGGGCAGAGGTGAGGGCTGGGACTGCCCTGGGGCAGAGGTGAGGGCTGGGACTGCTCCGGGGCAGAGGTGAGGGCTGGGACTGCTCTGGGGCAGAGGTGAGGGCTGGGACTGCTCCAGGGCAGAGGTGAGGGCTGGGACTGCCCTGGGGCAGAGGTGAGGGCTGGGACTGCTCCAGGGCAGAGGTGAGGGCTGGGACTACTCCAGGGCAGAGGTGAGGGGTGGGACTGCTCTGGGGCAGAGGTGAGGGCTGGGACTACTCCAGGGCAGAGGTGAGGGGTGGGACTGCTCTGGGGCAGAGGTGAGGGCTGGGACTGCTCCGGGGCAGAGGTGAGGGCTGGGACTGCTCCAGGGCAGAGGTGAGGGCTGGGACTGCCCTGGGGCAGAGGTGAGGGCTGGGACTGCCCTGGGGCAGAGGTGAGGGCTGAGACTGCCCTGGGGCAGAGGTGAGGGATGGGACTGCTCCAGGGCAGAGGTGAGGGCTGCTTTGGTGTGCGACTCTTCAGAAAGCAAGAGCAATGGCTTAAAAGGGCTAATGTAAATCGGTGGCTCACAGGAGACTGGGCCTGTCAATCATAGTGTTTTGTCCAAGAAAGGAAAAGAGGCTTTGCGGCGGGATTGGGTGGGCGGGGTACATGCAACTCAGATGTGAGTCCAGAATCCTGCAGTGTTATGTGTTGCAATCACAATGCCACTGAATTGATTAACCAATTGGCTGAATATAACATGGCTATTTTCTCACACGCGTGCACATACACATACACCTACACATACACATGCGTGTGTGTGTGTGTGTGTGTGTGCGCGTGTGTGTCTGTGTGTATGTCTGTCTGTGTGTGCGTGTGCATGTGTGCGTGTGTGTGTCTGTATGTGTGTTTGTGTGCGTGTGTGTTTGTGTTCGTGCATGTGTGAGTGTGCATGTGTGTTTGTGTGCGTGTGTGTGTGTATAAGTGTGTGCGTGTGTGCGTGAGTGTGTGTGTGTGTTTGTACGTGTGTTTGTGTTTGTGTGTGTGTGTTTGTGTGCATGTGTGAGTGTGTGTGTGTTTGTGTGCGTGTGTGTGTATGCATGTGTGAGTGTGTGTGTGTTTGTGTGCATGTGTGTGTATGCGTGTGTGAGTGTGTGTGTGTGTCTGTATGTGTGTTTGTGTGCGTGTGTGAGTGTGTGTGTGCATGCATCAAGCCTTTGCATTCCCCTTGATCCTCCTCCCTGCTATGTCATAGATGTTGAAGAGTTGCCTGTACAGAGCCTCCAGTGTTTCTCTCATCTTCTCTGTCTACAGCATTCCAGTGTTGCTTGAATGCTATCCATGTGTGGTAGTAACATTTCCTGACTGAATTCCTTTCCTGCAATATTGTTTTTATGTGGCGTGTAATATTAAACAACACTGATTGGCCTTCTGCAGTGACGTTACAGAGCATCTTATGTGGGAATGCCTCGCTCTGATGTTTGGTGATTGAGCTTTTATTATGTAGAATTGCTGCACAGGATAACACCTTTCGTCCAGAGCCATGTATGGATTAATAAGATGATAGACATTAAGTAGTTTCCGTGAATTGGTATCAATTTCCTGAAATCCTGCACTTTGCAAAAGTTAGGGGCTCGCTAATTAAAGGTGTCGCCTTCCACGGATATAACTGAATAAAGAAAAATCAAGCATTAGCTTTTCAATGGCTTGCCCTGCTCTGTAAATGGTCAGCTCTGAATCAGTGCATTGGCACTTACCCTGTGAGAAAGTGGCTGTCATTAGCAGTGTGGGCATAAAACCCATTTATTGGAGTATAGTTTAGTTCTGGTGTCTATAAAGTATAATATCACATTTCTGTCTAATTCTGTAATGTCTCTAATTTTAGGCAGTTACGTTTTTGCCTTTGTTCGGTCTGCTCGTGAGCTCAAATGAACGGATGTTGGTTGCAGTGTGTGGTTAACATTTCTATTTTTTCCATTCCCATATTATGAATAGTTTTTTTTTTTTGCCTGAGTGCCACAACACTTTGTCCAAGAAAGCATAGTGTTCAGTGGGCATTGTACTCACTGAAATAAAAGAAACCAGCCAGCGGTTTAGAGCTTATTTCACCCAAAGCTGCCCAACAGGCTTTGAAAACGCGTAATTTGTAGAGCGTGTTTTACGCTGGGCCATTGTGCTACCGGATTCTCGTCAATTTGTTCTGATACAAAACAAGTCAGGCTTTGGGGCTGGGGCTGAAGACCGCACCGGGGCGGTGCCGGACGGAGCGGTCCGGCTCCGTTTGAGAGTGCGAAGCCACGCTGGCAGAAACGCGCCTCAGCGCCAGGGGCCGTTTCCATCGGGTCAGAAGCAGAGGCGTTCCAGTGCGGCGCCATGTTGCCTCGCGCGCTACACTGGAACCGGAACCCTTTTACAACCGTCTCCCTGCCCAACCACAGCTGAGCTTCTTTTTTTTTTTTTTTGTTTGATGCCCAAAATCATTTCTTGCCTTTTCACCCCGCCGAAGCGCCAATCTGTTCGAAAGCGACTGGCGTCCCGCGCCCGCTGAACTCGCGCGGCGGGGCGGAAAATCGGACGAACGGCGCTGTCTGGTCGCGGCCGCCCCGTGGCCAGCGGACCGCCGCTGCTGAACGCCGCTCAGGGAGACGAGTACAATCGCGGGCCCCGTGAGAAAGGAAAGCAAAGAGAATGGACAGGAAGGAGGATCTCTATCAGGGGTGAAGTGCGCGCTGAAATGTCTGATTGCCGTACAATCATTCGCTTCCTTAGGAGATTTTGAGTGGGGGAGCGGATGTCCTGCGTCTCCTCCCTCCCTCCCTCCCTGGCCTCACGCGAAGGCGGCCGTCTTCGCCGTTCGCCGAACGGACGGGTGAACCGCGGCGCTTATCTCTTTCTTTGATAGCCGTTGGGATTGTTTTCGGACCTGCGACGGGCATTGCTTCCTTAAACATAGGCAATGAGTTACTTGTAAAGGTCAGAGTCTGCCAACGGAAACAAACGCAGTGGGCCAATCAGAGGCCTGGGATTTAAACATTTTTTTTAAGTGTTTACATATTGGCAACAGAGAGCTGGCAGACGGACAAACTCGGTGCGGAATTCATTACAGTGGAACCTGCTGTGTCACAGATGCTGAACCATTGGTTTCTCGAAGTCTGTATAAATACAGTCTTACTTATGCACCATGTAATGTATTACTCTTAATGCAATACAAATGTTTTCAGGGATGTTTCATAGGTACTATTACACTGACATACCACATTTTTTCGAGGTGGTTCTTCTACTTTTAGCAATACAGGATTTACACTTATTACACAAGTGGACATTAAACCTTTTAGCTGTTGTGTTTGTTTGTCAGGGATAAAATCATATAGCCACATGCCGTTTTAGACTGACCAAAATGTGTGCAACGAGCTCAGCCGTCTGCCTCCTTCTCGGTTATCTATGGGCCATTAGCTGAAGTAATTCTGTTGAGCCTTACCATGAAAGGTCTCCTTGTGTTTGAGCAAAAGCGTGTGGACGTTACCTCAGCAGAGTTTTGTGGTACAGAAACGTAGGACCATTTGTTCTGGCTTCTTGCCCCAAATCAGTGTCTCTGCAGCACGATGTGAGTCATTTTCTCATTTTATATTTACCTGAGGATTTCTAAAGAAAATGGAACCTTGTCATTTTTTTCATTGTCTGCAATAAATAAACTAAATAAACTTTAAACTATAATTTGCTCTGATAGACTGATTTAAGTACTGAGTACTAACAAAAGCCAGCAGACAATTTGACTGTAGAGGACCAGGGCCCTGTCTTAGAGTATAACTCGTTAGCCAGCAAATGTAGTCCCTGACATTTTCATTAATGAGCACGGTTCCTTCGAGGGTCATATTCCGGTCCAGGTTTTGCCTCAGGCCGGCAGCGCAGATCCTTCCGTGGTGCTTTTATTGTGACCCGGAGCAGCGCTGCCGGCCTAGCAGAGGAAGCTGGGGGACGCAGGGCTTTCAATTGTTTCCCATAGCAGCAGGTGGAACTGCTACACGCCCCCTAGCCCCCCCGCCCCCTTCCCCCACCCCATTCAAAACAAGCAGCCCCTGACCAATCGGAATAAGCCCTGCCTTGCCCTCTGTTTGAAGCAAAAAGGCGGTTAACAATTAAGAACGCGTTGTGCGGACTGCCTGTGCCGTGGAAACTCCCTCCGTGACTTTCTCTCACTTTCCTCTGCCCTCCTTCTGCGTCTCCGCTCCGCTTATTCTGTCACAGAAGGGATGACTTCACTTGATCATGCAAGAGAGGATTAGTCCGGGAACAAAGCCGTCTCGTTCTTTTTCCCCCCGCTAGCACTCTTTATATCTCTTTCCCTCGCTCTTTCCCCCCTCCCTCTCTCCGTCTGTGTTGCGTGGGGCAGCTGGCCCTTGCGTTGCTGTTGACAGCATTGAGTTTCTGTTCTGGCCCTGGCAGCGGACGGGGCTCCATGGACGATCCCGCCATTCGCAGGGTCTCTCAGGGCACCTGTCCTGCCAGCGCCCAGGACTCTTTCCTGCTGCAGACTTTCGGTAAGTTTGGCGAGCGCGTCCGTAACCCCGTTGTCGCGCCCGCCTCTGAGCTCCGGGCTGTCTGCGGGGAAACTCGGCCTCTCTCAGTCCCGGGCCGAGACCTTCCTTTCAGGTGTGATTACAGAGCGGTTAAGCGGAGTGAAGTAAACATTAAACATTGTGTTTAATTTGGAATGAGTCTAAGCGCACCTTGAGTTAACATTACACCTCTGCTGAGGTGATAACTTAAGGGCTGTGTAGCTGTGGATTAAGGGTGTGTGTGTTTATTTTGTGCCACTTTCAGACACTTAGCAGCGTTATGGATTTTGCTGGCAGGAAAGAGAAAATCTGCAGCAGTGTTACAACACTTTTCTGTGTCTAAATACTTCCCACATTAAATGTGCTATTCCCACCTATAACGCGCATTTGCTTACATGTGATTCTGTATTTAAGAGGAAATGTGTGAAAGCGAAAAGCATATGCTGTTTTTAACGAAAACAACGAAAAAAGACTTCTGTTGCAGCCCTTGTTAACTGTGTCCTTTATGTCAAAAGTTGCTCAGTTTTTGTTAGTGTATATGAAAAAAACATAAGCTGTATGCTGGGCTGTAACCAGGAAGTGTCAGGGGCAGGGACACTGTTGTGCACCTTGGCGAGGTGCTGAACACAAACGACTGTCTGAGAAAATCGGGCGAAGATGTGGGCCGTGTGCATTGTTGTGGATGATCCTGCCTGCCAGGCTGATGAATAATATAGGGAGTGTTTCTCCGCCGCGTTCATTAGCAGCTCATTAGGGCCGCTCACTTCTCTGCGCCTTAATTATTCAGCGCGTGCGAGCGGGGAGAGCAGCGAGACGCTTCCGCGTCGCTCGGCTAGCTCTTTAATATTTCAGACTTTACCTGCTATCACTACTCAGGGAGGAAGAAAAGTGGAGGCGGGCAGTGTTGAAAGGGTCAGACACTTGAGGACTGTGTGAAACGGGCAGGCTACACGGTTGACTGTGTGGGGACTTGACCTTTATGAATGTTTATGAGTAATAGCATAGCCGCTAGCACATGCTGCGTTGGTCACTGAGGGAATTTGATCTTATGAATGTTTATGTTGAAGTTGCTATGCCAGGCTACGTGACTCACTGTTTAGGGACTTGATCTTTTGTATGCATGTGAGAAGCCGGATAGCCACCTGTACAGCCTACATGGCTTATTATCAGGGGATCTGGCCTTATGCATGTGTGCGAGAAAGGGCATAACCGCTAACAAGAGCGAAATCTCACAGCGAGGGGAATTTGCTTATGTCTGTTAGTAACGGCATAACTGCTAGCTCAGGCTCAATAACTCGCAGTTTGAAGATTTGATGGAATGTGAGGGGAAATTGGAGGAGGTCTAAATTGAATCGGGGTTTCCCAGACTTGAGCAATCACAAGTCGTTTTTTTGGTTTAATAAATTTGTGGCGGTTGGCTTGATCACCCCTGTAGCAGGTGACCATCACATGCAGTTGGCACTGAAGTGTTTTAACGCCATCCCTAAGCAAGACCCTATGTGTCTCTGCTGCTCAGAATCTGGGCCAAACTTTCTGTTCACTCTTAACGTGGAATTCCTCATTTAAGCAGTTCCAAGCGGGTCACTCGGGGCTGGAAGGGGCTCCTCTTTAATCCCACGTGTGATATAAAGTAGACTGACTTTGGTGCACAGATCCATTGGTCTCTGTTACAGTATATGGGGAATCTTGGCTTTCTACATACTTGGGAACAATGAACTGGCGTCAAAACACAAAAACAAAGGGGCTTGTTTGTAGAGTTAGCGGACTGCTCTGGATGTGGTTGCGTGTGGTCTACCAAAGCCGGGATGCCTGACATTCTCGCCTTACGTTCGGCTACCCTGAAGGACCGACTTTTTTGGCATGACAAGTGTGGGTCTTTAACGTGTGTTGTTGATGTGAGCCCCGAGAAGGACAGGCAAGAAAATCTGGCTTGGAACAGGCGAGGGAAGCTGGATGAAGGGAGTGAACGAGTAGAGAAGTGAGCCGACACCATTCGCTCGAACAATGGAGGAAAAGAGACGTTGATCAAATGTTGAAATTTTACAAAACACCATGAAAAGGCCACATTTGGGTTGGGGAGAGTGTGTTCCGTATGTTTTCTGTGTCCATGGTAACAGGTGCTCCTCAACCTTTCCTTGGAGCGAGGGAGGAGTACAAATTGAAATGGGAGTGATAAAAATGAAAATTCCGACAAATGCAAATTTGACAGCTATAAAGTATGGCAAAGAGCGAGCTGGGCTTGTTTCCAGGAGCTTGCGGGTTTCACTCCCTTGTGGGACGCTGCGTTTGTACCTTAAATCAAGGCCGACTCGCTTTGGTAAAGTTATCTTGCTTCTCAATCGTGTTGTTTATAAGATGCCCCTAAACATGGCTCTGTGCCAAGAGAATATTGCAAAGTTATTAATGCGCACCTTGTAGCTCATCCGTTAACATCCCCAGCAGAGAAGAACTGGAGCAGTTCACTGAGGGAGCTTGCAGTGTTGTGCAAATCAGTGCTAATGATGGTTTTGGGTTCCCCGTCTCCTGGAGCTCTAAAGCTGCCTTGTTCACACAGCGTGTTAAAAATGCACAATTCTACTGTATATATTGCAACGGCTCAATCGAGTGTACTGTCAGTTGCGGGCCTCAGAATGGATGGTCAACATATCATTAAGCCTGCTTATGCTATTGGCTGAGTTCGGGGCTGCAGCAATCAATTATTTTTTAATTGTTTACTCTATCAGTTTAAAAAAAAATAAGAATGGCTTTGTATTTAGTTTTGAATGGTCTAATGCAACAAAGGATTTGAACAATGCTCGCAACCATTTCATTCTCACAAATGATTTTTGGCTATCACTGTAAAGTAAATTCTACTAAATACCTGCCCACCCCCCAAACATTCAAAGGAATAAGTATGTTTTGGGAAGGGAAATTGTTTATCTACAATAGCTGTACTACTGTATGTCATCAGTTTTGGGGAAATGATTAGTATCTTAAATTATGATAGTGATTAGTCACCATGCCAAAATTCAAATAGATTTATTTTTTGTAATCGATTAAATCAGTGTTACAGCCCTTGATGACTTCAGTAAGTCAAGTTGTGTAAGATGACAATTCGTGTAAGTCGCTCTGGATAAGAGCATCTGCTAAATGCCTGTAATGTAATGTAGCCTGATGACTTTGATTGAGGTTCCACAATAGTGTGCACGTTTAGCCTCATCCCGCTAGGGATGTGGTAGGCTTAAGTTGGCTAGTGCTGCAGCTTCGCTAGTTCCTCCCCATTCGTGCACCAGGACCCAACATGCTAATGCCTGACTACCGACCCAACGATCCCTACTGCCAGATATGCGTGGCAGTCATTTATGGATGAGCCTCTCCACTGGTTGACACTCGCTCTGCTTTGGCACAGCGTGGCTTACAGTGTGGAAGGTGCTTGCTGGCTCGTGACTGAGCACATCAAAGGAAAGCATGTGTTTCGGTGGAATGCGTTTCTGCTGCAGTGCTCCTCGCAGAGATGCAGGTGGCGCTATGGGGACTTGAGAGGGACAGGTAGCAATTTTAACTTGGGACTGGAAAAAACCGGGGCGGGAGAAAAATGTGGTGCGTCAGTTTCACTCGTCCCCATAAGCTGCCAGTTGCCCCCTGGGAAACTGGCACAGCAGCAATCCCCTAGTGTCAGCCTCAGGGACAAAACCTCTAGATGATACAGTGCCAGAGTGTAATCAATGTTCCCCCTCAATCGCTCAATGGAGCTCTATCTGCGTTAACTACTAACTACTCTTTTCAGTGAGGTTCTGCTCTTCAGGTCATAGATGCTTCTGAGCAGGGAGTAACTATGTGCAGTTCTGCTCAAGAACTAGTACAACAAATACGGTGCTTCTTATAACTGGCTTTTAGATCTGGGTTATGCGTGTGGTGTTGGGTCCAGGAGGGGTGCCTGTTTAACCGGTGGCTGATCAAAGAAAACAGATTCAGCAATATCCACGCAGACCTGGGAGCTGAAAATCACAGAAAAGTTTTGCGCTACTATTCCCCAGGTGTCACGTCGGATTTCAGGTTTTATATTTAGTGTTTTTTTTCCTGGGTAAAATGGAATCCGAACCTTCGGAAGGGCTGCGTTCCTGTTGCGGCTGCGAAGAAGGGCTAATGAAGCAACGGGGTGAACAGAACAGCTGAAAGGTCTCCGGGTGCTCCTGCTGTTTAAAAGGTTGTGCTTTGTTCTGTGTCAGTCAGGGGAATGATGCAGGGATAGAGAGAGACTTTTTTTTTTTTTTCCCTCTCAAAAGTTTTAACTCTCTTGCCATCCCTCAAGCTGTCCTGCTTTGGAGAACTTTTCCTGACTAGCTTATGTTTCAGTGTTTACATAAATGCGAGAGTGATTCTGCTCTCGCTCTTGCTCTGCCTCTGTTTCTCTCTCTTTCTCTGCTTCTGTGCACAAAGTTTTTATTTTTAGTACTTGGTGAATGTGAGTCACTGCTTCTGTATCTAACAGTATTATGGCTTGAATGTAAGTGCGGTTGTATCTCTCCCTGTGTATGTACAGAGACCACAAGCACTGGCCACGTGGGAGCATACTGGCACAGTCCTATCATACGTGCAAATCTGCTGTAGTTCTTCCACACAGCAATTGTGACTAACACGGATGCACCAAACCACGGCCTGTGTGACTCTTTTGTTGTAGTTTGCCGATCTGCCGATCGCCTCATCGGGTCTGTTTTAACCGCTGTTATTGGATGTCAGTCTTTTGGTGTATCGGATGTTCAGGGTGAAAGGGAGCTCTTGGTCTTTTGGCTGAGCAGACTTCATCGCCATGACAATCTCTTTTTCACACCTCTTTTTTGAGCAGCTTTTCTGGGACCAGGGTGCCTCTTGCGGATGGTGCCTCTCCTCTCTTCTCCGTTTCCATCCCTCATCTCTTCTTTCTCCTCCCCTTCTTTCTTTTCCTGTCTCATCTCTCATTTCTTCTCCCCTCCTTTCTTTCATCTTCTCTTTTCTAATGTTATGACAAGTTTAGGCCGCTTAAGAGGCTGGACATATAAACTATAGGAAGGAAGCACAGAGCAATCGTTGCATCATTCCTTCGGGAATTCACAGACGGTCGCAGTCTCTCCTCTCCGAGCTCACGCAGCCAGCTGCTGCTCATTTTCACCTCGTAGCCAACCAGCTGAATCATACGGCATTCGTTGCATAAGAGGCAGGGTTTCGTGCGCAGTTCCGCACCCTGTCAGTGCTCCCTGTAACCAAATGGCTGATTTAAGGTGGCCATGTGAGCGTGAACATTAATATTTGCGAATAGGGTGTGCGAGTGTGGCCGTTCGTGTGGGCTCCAGGTAGAACTTGCCGTCAATCTCACTACAGTCCTGACACTCATGTGATATTGTTTAAAATCAAACATAATTAGCAACTAAACTTCAGTCACCCACCTTTTGGTGCTGAAAGTAAGGTGAATCCACACCTAATGGAAGTGGTGCTTTTGACTGCCTTTAAAACGGTTAAATCTCACTACAGTCTCTAGCTATATATATGAATGCTTTTAATCTTGTACGCTCAAGGTATGAGCTTTAGCCCTGCGTTCTCTTCACTCTTTTAAAGTGCTCGCAAGCTCAGCACATTCTCCTCTCGCGTACGACTGAGAGGAGAATGAGAGGCGGGAAGAGAAACTTTCTGTTTGGTCATGAAGTATGCGTCTGTATTCCTCACTGCTTAATTAGGCTTGTAATCATCTGTCAAAAAGAGGCATAAATTCATGAACAATCCTGAGGCTCTTCCTCACACCGCAGAGCTACTGTAAGTAGAACACAGGCAGCCCCGACGGTACGAGGTGGAAGTGTGTTGCGCAGCAGTCTTCGTTGCCCCCGGATACGGAAGAAAGTCTTGGCGTAAAGAAAGTATTTTGAGCGCTGGTCTTGTCTGCCACAGTGCCATAAGCAGAGACCGCTGAGTTGTTGGGATTTAGGATTGCACTCTGTTCTATGCACAGAAATGTAAAGAAGGAAACTGACACAGAATGGCACCGCTTTGGCTGCCCCTCATACAGCGATAATGGCGGGACCTAGGGAAGGTCATTTCTTTTGGGATGCTAACTGAATGGGCCAATGTCCAACTGAAACATTTAGGCCCACATACTACATTTTTATGATTGGGAAAAACCCATTAAAACATGGTGAACACTCTTGTATTATAGTTGAATGGAAACCTTGATAGTTGTCCGCAGTGAGTACACTAATTCTGTCAAGGTGTCACTATGAAAATGGGGTATAATGTGACAAGACTTACAGCACAGGCTTATTATTTTTGCATCAGACACTTCAGCCTATGGTTGATCAGGGAATTTAATGAAGAGGGCTAATGTTCATGTACTAGTGCTTCCATGTTATGATTATTAACATGGAGGCCTATAAAAAAAGGAAGAGAAGACCTCTATAGAAAGGGTGTACAGAAGTTCCAGTGTCTAGGATATGAAATATAATTAATACAATTATTCTGCTGATTCCTTGTCTGCAGGCCAACTTAAACTGTCCATCACACCTGAGAATGAACTCCTCATCATGCACAGTAAGTATTGTGAGCAATACAGCATGTATTCAAATCTCATTCATCTGTCAGTAGGAGTATTGTTTGGTGGCCATTTTAAATAAGGCATCTTTGCTGTGATCACGCCTAAGGAAATTGACTGATGCACTGTTGCAGTGATGATTACAAACTGAGAGGAAACTCTAGCAGGGAGTTCCCATTTTGTAATGAATGGTGATTCTGAGATGTGAATCTGTTTGCTTGTGATGAAGTGTTGAATGAGTTGATGAGAGATTAACAGTGACTACCCTTGTGCTTTCACTCTGTCTATGTCACTATGTCTGTCAGTTTTCTATGAAGAACATTTTTACTTGCTTTGTGTGTTTTAAGGTGGGAAGCGTTGGACTGCATTTTACATTTTAATCTTCATTCACAGTCATGGAGGCCAGGGGACTTATGGGAAAGCAGTACAGAACGTGTGACTCCTACGTCAAGGTTTGTTTCGAAATGTATTCAGGGTTGGTTATTGGGCAGTATTCTTTCTGTTCATGGAATTCTAAAACCTTTAATTGTGCCGTACTGTAACTAGATCGTGACAAGCCATCCCTGTGGGCGTGGTTATGTATAGATGCAAATTGCATCATTTCCCTCAGTCAGAGTGATTAAAATGGACCAGTTTCAATGAGAATTATCCACACATGCAACAGAATTAGCCACTGATTTAGTCTTTAGTGTCCCACCTTTTGGAACACACCAATGGAATAGAAATGGTAGTTTTGACAGCCTTTAAAAATAAACCATCACCAATCTGTTGGGGAACAAAGCCCTCAAGTAGTAATATCAGAATAAGACTTATGTTTATACAGGTGTGTGTGCTACAAGAGTTAACTTTCAGATTACATACTACAGTACATCTTTAAAATTCTGAGAAGGAGCTTAAAACAACAGCTCCAGCCTGAACCCTTTCAAAGCAGGAAAATTATAAATCGTTGAACACCCTTTTGCCCAAAAACACTCTTACTTGAGAGCATTGTGGTTGGGAGAGTGCTACAGCCCAGAGGGATGATGGGATATGGTTAATTTTCGTGGAATGCGAGGCTGTAATCCTACGTTTTAGCCCCACAGGGGTCAGGAGGATCTGTGACCTCTCCACTAGTGATATCATCAGCCAGCTGGGGGTGGGGGGGAGGGGGGTGGGTTCTGAAAGCAATCTTCTCTCTGTGTGATTAACTGATGCTAAGCACACTGTTATCCAAAGAAAGAAACAAAAAAATTACAAGACATTTGGTTTGTGGCACGACCACAAGGTATTGTCATATTACACTGTTCACACGGCTTGGTTCACCGCCTCTGTAATCACAGTAGCGTCCATATTTTAGCTCATATTAATTAGTGATTAGTCATTCCCACTTTAAGCCAACTCTAACCCAGCCTTTGGTACCTTGGTACATCATAGTGTCCTAGATGCTGTTTTTACAACAAGCTCTAGAGTTTCTAATTTAACTCCAAATTTAGCAGTTTCATTCAGTTTTGAAGATAACATGAGACAGAGCTTTAGCTCCCCAAAGGAACTTGTAACCCCAAAAGTTATTGTACTCGGCATACATACAAAAGAAAATTAAACACAGTGGTCATACTGTACATATAACAAGATATGGACCTGACCATCTGGTTGGTTTTGGAGAATCTCCAATGTTGCAGTCAGATGGGTTCATTATGATGTCAGAGATTGAGAATTCAAGAATGTAGCACTGCTCCTGCCTTCCTGTTATTTTATGTCTCATTACACCAAATCTGTTGTGTTCCCTCGGCTCTCCTGTCAGATGGTTATCATCCCAGACAGCGAGAACAAGAACCGTCAGAAAACGAAGACCGTTCCAGACTGCAAGAGTCCAGTCTTCCATGAAACATTTGTGTTGTGAGTTATCATAATCATTTTTACTGAACGTTTCTCCATTGATGTGCATACCACAGCAGATACACACACACACACACACACACACACACACAAAGGACTGAATAGATCCCTGCTGTGGTGTCTTGCTTTGCCTGGGGTTGGAAGCACCCGGTTGACACACGTGGGGGAGTGGCCCATGCTGAGATGGCACGGGGACAGGTATTGCCAGTTTTATTTACCGGGAGTACACACAGGAGGAAAAAAAAATGGATAGAATAAAAAAATGAAAGCACTATTTATTATTTGGTTTTGCCATTTGTTGATATGAAGGAAATGTTTCACAAAGAGCTCTGGGGCAGTCCCAACGTCTGTCTGTCCTCCTGACAATCTGCCCACCTGCCCGCCTGCTTTCCTGCCAGCGTGATTGGCTGCCTGCTGTTTGATTGGCGGACTGTGTATGATTAGAGGCCGGGAGCCTGCAGGGCCTTGGGTGATGTGATGAATCGCATGTGCCTGATGTGATGAAACCAGAAACGTGTTCACACTTTGTGCCTCTGTTGTTTTCAGTGCTGTTGGTACTGACGACCATCAGAAGAGACTGCTGGTCACTGTGTGGAATCGCAGCCGAACGTCAAGGTAATTTTGGTGGATCTGGCTTAGCAGTTGGATGTCACACCCTTAAACTGAATTAGTACAGTAAAATCCCTCCCTGTGAATAATGCAGTGTGATAATGTGTCAGTGCGGAACAGTAAAAGGAATAGTGAATAAAGATGTCAGATGATCAGATGAATAATAATATAGTAATGGCACACTTGCGACCATTTGAACTTTGATCATTCATCCAAGATTAACTTAGTTCACACAACCAGGGACTGCGTGTATACGTGTGTGTGTGTGTGTGTGTGTGTGTGTGCGCGTGTCCCTCCCCAAGTGCTGCAAGGCTGGATTTGTATTTATTTGCGATGCCTGTGTGTCTAACACATCCGTCTCCTGTATATCACTGGCCCTCTGACAGGTCCTTTAGAAAACCTGTTTATAACTCACTGTGAATCTCTCATTGTGTGCTTTGCCTGCTGGTATTGCCATTTTAGCCTTGCTAAAAAGGGGTTTAAGTTAGAAAGTAACTTTCCGAGATGTTCCAGGAAAAAGGGCTTTAGAAAACGCTGTTCCCCAGGCAGCACTCAAGGTGAACATGAGAAATTAAATTAAATCACCTATATAAAAGTGCAATTGTCACTTGGGGAGAAAATACATCTTTATTAGCTCATTTAAAAGCCATTGACATTTCAGCTGTCTTCAAAGGCATTACCACAGAAATGCCAAAGGATTTGAACTAATAAAGATGACATATTTCTGTCATTCTTTTGAGTAAGAAGTATTGCAAAGAATTAATAAAAGTTTTATGTAGAGGCGATGGCAAGTTACAGAAGGAGCCAAAATGCAGATCAGTGTAAAAGCAGATTTATTGCCAGATGGAGAAAGCAGAATTCAATGCATGGGCAATGGAAAGGACAGCACGGAATACAACATCCTGTAAGTTTCTCTGGACAACAGTGTCTGCTGAATGAATGATGAGACTGTAATGCTGAGTGTAGAATAGAGAAGAAGAATATGGAATGCAGAACTGTGCACGGAAAGCAGAATACCAAAGTTCGAATGTGGAATATAGACTGCGTGATGGTAATGGACAGTACAGAATGCTGGATGCAATACTGAACGCAAAACAATGGGACAATTCACAGGACAGTGAATGGAGAATGCAGAATTTGCATTCAAGAATGCAAAATCTAGATGCGGAATGCAACTAAAAATGTGAGGAAATTCCTGTCTAATTGAATTTAACTTCAGTTCTTCAGAATTGCACCTTTTTTCTCTCCCCACATTCTTCTTCCTATTAATTCTTACAGAAAGTGGGATAAGGAATCAGGCAGGCAGGAAGGCAAGAGGTCCTTCCATTTTGCGATTAATTAATCACACTCTAGAATTTAAAAGCACCCTAACATGCAGAAAATCCGAATTATTGTCTCTAAAGATGCTTGTAAAATGTCTGTGGCCGGGCCAACATCTTAGAGGATTTGGAGGGGGGGTGCGAGTGACCTTCTGAGATGTGGATGGGAGTGTAAATTAGTTTTTATTTAACCTCTGATAGAATTTATACATTTAGTGGTAACTTCTGGGAGCAGTCTGTTGGTACCTCGATAATTGACACCTGGGGGAAGGTTTTCAGTTTGACAGTAATGTCAATGCACCGCAGAAGAATGAACGAGCGGTATGTCCATCCAAGAGCTTCCCCTGCGTTTCCCCCGGCAACTTTGTCACACCTTTAGTCTTGCAGGCTATTCTCGGAAAGCGCTCAATTTATAATATGATGTGCTTGGCAGGGTTCGATAATTGATTTTAAAGCTGACACTTGAGATTGATTTTTCAGGAGTGAGGGAAACGGGAGTTGGGGTGGGAGGGACGGGGGGAGCGGATGAGCTCGAAACTTTTCATCTGCACACTGGGTAATATTCAGCATTCTGTGAGCCTCCCAGCCTTGCCACTGCTGTAGTTACATTTGTGTCTCCAGCCAACCAGCTTTTCCTGAAGGGGGGGGAAGTGGTGAACCTGATAGCTGGAGTTTATTGCTTAGTAATTGAGCCTTTCACAAGTGTTATTGTTCTTCGGGACATAAGAATGATTTATAGCCGGAGCAGGCCATTATGCCCGGCTCGCTGTATCGCAGGGCGTATCTAACGCCGTGTCCAGTCGGGTCCTGAGCACGCTGAGGTGTTCTCTGCTTATACTGCGTGACCTGGCAAGCTGTTTCGTACATTAAAAACTATGTGTGGAAACATATTGGTGTAAAATTGACCTTGAAATGATTTCTCTCTACAGAATGCCCACTTGTTCAGCTAACAGAACTCATAAAATGTTGTTTGGTTGTCAACTTTGTTAAAGCCTTTTGAAGTTATGAACATCAATAAAGAAGTAGACAATGGAGTAGCTCGTTCTGTTGTATCTAGTGGTTTAGTTTCAGTGAAATTGTTGATGCCAGTGCTTATTGAAAGAATTGCTGTTCACAAATTGTTTTACAAAGCTGTCTACTGATTTTGCTTTTAGGTTAATTTTCTTTGTATGTTTGCTGTTCTATATCTGTGGAGAAGAAAGTGTCTGCTTTTCCCAAAATACATCTTTCTGTGTGTCTTTGCAGACAGAGTGAGTTTCTGGGCTGCATGAGTTTTGGGGTGCGCTCTCTCATCACTGCAGCAAAGGTGAGTGTCAATTCAGGTGGAGCTTGGGTAGGGGTGAGGCTTGCGTTTGTGAGGTCCTTCACCTCACTGTCCATTAAGGTATATTTCACAGAGGTGTGTGTGCGTGCGCATTTCCTCTCTGGTTGTCTGGGGAACCAAGTAAATATACTACTTGTAAACTACTTGTAGACTCAATGTGGAGGGAATGTAGAGCTGTACACTCCCGTCCCTCTTCAGAGTGTCCGCTACTGTGTCCACTTTAGGCCTAAAGCCAGAGCAAGCAGAGATTAAGAGGGAAAAGACTGTAGGATCGAATGTCGGCTGCATTTTCTACACTGTAAAAAAAAAAAAAAAAAAAAAAAAAAAAAGTTAATTTTATGGAAAATACTGGGTTGCCAGAAATTTACCATGTAAATAACTGCAAAAGTTTCATAAGCACACAGTAGCAGGCTGTATATTTTACAAATATGAAATATATTATTGTGTTTCACCACAGATAATCCAGTTATATACATTTTAGCTGTTTACAATTTTGTACCTTTGCTATTTTGCAGACTGTTTTTTCTGTAAAATTCACTGACTTTTTTTAGGGTCCATTGCTGCTTTGAAAATGATTTGTAATTTAACGAACATTCATTATTTTTCAATGTTGGCTTTCCAAATAGGGAGTTTCTTTGCATTGATTTGCTCTTTTGTGAATCACTGATTTTGTTCAGATTTTTCTTCTGTTTTGCTCTTTATTTTAGTATTGCAGCATTAATAGTTTTTTTATCTAAGCAAAGTATGGATTTAGGATATGTCTTCCTGTTTTGCATCAATATCGATAAGGTGTAGCTTCCTACACCAATTCAAGTTATGTGCATACCTCATGTGATTGACAGATATTCTGAGGCTTGTTTATAGGTGTGGAGTGTGGCAGTTTCTCTCAGAGTCTGCACAGGTTGAAACTGTGCAGCAGGATCAGTGGTTAGCAGTGGTGAAAATCCAGGGCTCAGAAAGTAAAAGTCCCACTTTGTGTTTCTTCCACCCATGAACTCAGCCAGATGATTAGTTCTACCTCCTGGCTGAGCAATTGTGCTAATAAATAGCAATTGTAGGATATTGGAATAAAAAAATAAATGGGGAGGACCTTTACTTTCTGAACCTGGATTTTTTGCCTGTGGTGGTTGGGGGCTGGCCTCTCTTTGCCTGGACGTCTTTATATAACAAACAGCCATCTGGCTCACGCTAGCGCTGAGCATCAGCTGCTGGAGACAGATGAACTGTCAGTTCTCAGGGATCACAGAGAATCCAAGCTGGGAGGGTTTGGTGTGGCACTTGTGCTCGGGGTGGTGTCAGCCATGGTCAAGAACATCTTGAGACAGTAGCAGAGATATTTAATAACCAACGTCGAGCTCGTGAGAGACACTTTCACTCTGTCACTCTCACTCCCACATACATGATAGGGTGCAGTTCTCTCTCTCTCTCTCTCTGACTCTCTCTCTCTCTGTCTCTACCTCTCTCTCTCTCTCCCTCTGCCTCTCCCACTCTCTCTCAGGCAGACACACACAGCTTTTGCATTCTCTGTGCCAGTGCAGTGCTGACTGTAGCTTGCGATTTGTGCGTGTTGTAGGAAGTGACCGGCTGGTATTACCTCCTGGGGGAAGACCTTGGCCGAACCAAGCACCTGAAAGTGGCCTCACGGCGCCTGAAACCCACCTCTGGTGAGTGGGGAAAGCTGGGGCTCATTGGGGGGGCGGCTGGGGGATTAGGACATTGCCATAGTTTTGAATGGGGGTGGGGGGGAGGTGGGTTCAAGGGTCAACGATGTGGGTTTGATTGGGTGAATTGGGATGTCATTCGTGTGAAATGAATATGTTTGCACTATGAGCACTCTTTCGCTCACCCCCCTGTTTTAGGCGCCTGTGCACCTCTTGGGGTTGCTCTGCTATTTTTGGGGCGGGCTTAGGGGGTCATAACTGTGGGGTCAGTGCTGAGAGCGAGCTCCATTTGGTGAGCAGTTTCGGTCTGTAATAGGGAGTCTGTAATTTGGAGTCTTAGCTTCCTGACTGAAAGTAACAGGGGACTGTTCAAGGTAGCAGCATAGTTATGTTTGCGACTCTCTTAGCAGTTAACCCTGGAGCAGTTTTGCATAAATTTAAATTTTCATTTTGTTGTTCTGTGGTGGATCTGGTTTGACTGTGCTTTTAATGTGTTTTTTTTCTTTGTAATTATCATTTCATTTACCACATTGCTGAAAACAGAATTTTTATCCAAGTGTGTCAGTCACTCTTTTCAAGTATTTCAGCAGGAAATGAGAATTGTGCCGTGACTGTCTTCCTGTTATCTGCTGACAGCTTTATTTTGTCGGTTAAGGTGGGGAGGTGCAGATATGGCTGTCTCATTATTTAATTACTATTTCACATTCTGACTCTGTCTAGGGGGCTGTTGTTACATTATCGCGGTGCTGATGGGGCGTGCGAATTTCCCGGTGGGGGGGAAGGTCGGGGGTGGGCGGGCGCACCTGCCTAGAGGGCATTCGGTGAAACCTCATCCCTTCTCAGGCCGACGCTCGATGCTCGTTGATAAAATGCCACCGGTAATGGCACAGATCCAATATTTGCTCTTCGATAAGGGCAGAAATTTGTTCAAGGGGAGGAACCTCTACATTTGATACTCCTCATTCTCTATCTGAAATGGAAGCTTTTAACCTTGGCTTTGCGCGCTGTTTCCCGGTCCCCCCCGGCCTACCATGAGTTCCAGTTAAGGAAGCAGGGGAGCCTGCGATCAATATCGCCCCTGTCGTAATAATCAGGCTTCTCTCTTTTTAAATAACCAAGGCAATGTCTTTCACTCGCAAATCCTTCCCTCTGCATCTGTCAAGACTTGAGGCAAACCGTGGCCTCTCACACGATCCCAGGACTGGAAACGTTTATTAATTTGGGTGTGGAAGGGTTTCTCTCAGCGTGATCCTCTCCGGGCTGAAGGGGGCTCTGAAGTACGTTCAGCCGTTTCCAAAATAAATGGAGAATTTCCCTGAAGCTGACCGGGGCTGTCTCAGTTCACACTCTTTCTTTTTGGATGAAAACTGGCTGGGGGTGTTTTTATGCCTGCTGGACATATGCTTATATGAAATGTTTCAACTTTATTCATAGTTACTTACTGGGCGTATGTTTTCTTTGAACCGAGGGTTCATTTGAAAATTAATTGCTTTTTTTCCAGTTTGCTTAGTTTTTGAGATCTGTGTCAGATGTAAAAATGGACAGCTGGATAGATTGTCTGGACTATTTTTAATTACACTCAGTTTATATCAAATACTGCATTGAAAAAGACAAGAAAATGGATCACACTGTTTCTAGGTCTCACTTTGGTTTTGATTTGATACGCTTAATATTTAGTACTTTAAAACTTTAATGATCCTGGGGGTAACTTTGCAGTGCCTCCACTGGTTCATTGTTCTTCATGCAAACCAGAACACTAATAATAGTAATGACTTTATTTGTAATGGAGTTAAAGCTGAACACAAAAAATAAGTACCATGTGTAAAATTGGAATTAAGGAAGTAAAAATGTATTTTTTAAGCAATAAAAATGCCTATGATTGTCTAAAGTTTAAAAATAAAAACTTTAAACATGATTCAAAAGAATACACCAAGGCTCTAATAAAACCAGGAAGACTATTCTATTCTGGTGCCCTAACAGTTTCCTCTCTCATTTTGAACCTCAGGTTCAAACAGCATTGTCTGGGGCCAAGAAATTGCTTGTATTAATTTGATATCGACTTATTTTTTTTCCAGATGAAGTTTTAAGTTTTTACATCCGCTGTCTGTTTTGCCCTCAGGATATCAGTTCAATGCTGATTCTTTTTCTCTGGAATAGTTCCCAGAATTGTTGATAGTTTGTTGTAGCACTTTATTAAAAAAAAATTGTCTTTCACGTTATTACTGTGGCAAATTGTTGTAAACATTGATCGTGCTTGATGTTTATATTTCAGTTTATGAAACTTATTTTTTAAAATAGTGTTAAAATGCTTTGATCCGGGGCAGAATAGCAATGTAGCACTCAGGATTCGAACAAATGGTTGGAAGTCTGCCTCTCAAACTGGTACCCAGCTCATCCAATACCTGATGTCGATTAAATATGCACCCACCACTTCATCATGTTCAGCAATTCCCTAGCGGCCCACCAGGTGGCACCAAAAAGAAGTGCACCATATTGAATCTTACTGTATTAAATGGCAATTGACTTTCTTTGGCAATAAGCCCAGCTTGCATTGCGTAGTTCATGCCCAGGGTTAACTAGTTTAATGATTCCTCATTGATTTCTTTGATTGATGTCTATGAGGGACCTACAGCTGTGGGGTGAGTGTGCTGTGAAATACATAAAATACCTCATACAAGATAAAATCCTGCATGTGTAAGAACAATGGCTTTTTTTTTAGGAGTATTTCAGTGTTAATATGAAGAATAGACTCACTGTGACTCCTTCAATACATGTTTATAGAAGCAATAATACACAAAATGCAAACAAATACTATAAAATAACACTAAATGAACAAAAACTGTTTTGAAAATAGCAAGTTTCAGTACTGAAATTAAAAATACAAATGTGCATTCTGTATGTATGTATTTAAGAAATGTCCTGAGGACCAATACCTGTATTTCAAGGTAGAAATATTAAATATGCAGAATATATGAGATGAAAACATTGAATAGAGAATCATATGTCTGCACACTGCTGGTAAAGCTTCTTTTGGGAAATCTCCATCTGTGGTTTTTCTTTGAATGTCAGCAGCGCTGTTGCAGCAGCACTGTTGATCTCATAGGAGTGGAGATATGGCCCGTGTGTTCTGCGTGTTTGCACATAGTACAGCAAATGCAGAGCCCAAGACATGAATATGGTTATGTTCCGAAGGAATGAACGGTTACTTCTGTGACATTTGATGTTTTGACAGAAATAGTGTGGCTTCCCTCATTTTGAGATGCTTTAGATGGTGGGGGTTGATAGGTCTGCTCTGGGTTTCGAAGCATGGCTCTCACCATCCACATGGCACAACAAAGGACACAAACCAAACTCTTCTAGAATACCCTTGGGGTGTAGTGACTTTCTGTCCTGTACTTTATGTAACTTGCATATGCTTCTGAACTCTGCTGCTCTCTCATTAGTAGGACTTATGGTAATGTGCAGACTGATTCAGTGTAGTATGTGGTGCATAATATCACCAAGAACTTTTTTTCTCATTTGCACCACCTACATTTCTGCTTTCTTTGTTAATTGCCTTGTTTGTGCGTTGGGTTTCATAGGTAGTGCATTTACTGGGCTATGCAGAGCTTTCTAGTTCAGGATTCCATCGCTTAAGTTTACAACACTGCCATGACAAAAACGATGAGGTTGCAGACAAAACTGAGCTCAAGTTACCGGAGTCGGTTTTTCAGAGCGAACGAGCTTGACGGAATTTAGAGTGAATATGCTGCCAGGCGACGGCTAATGGGGACTCCGGTAAACAAATGAGCTTAGACTGTGCAGTCTATTTAACATCCACACTATTGGCATCCTGAGTGAGGCAGAGCCTTTGAAAATCTCAGGCTGAGTCGTTAGCTGCCCAATTAGAGAAGCTAATTTACATTTGTATTTATCCAGAGCGACTCACAGATAAGTGAAGAAGAATGGTGCTGTACCTCTCTAAATCTGATTAGGTCACAGGAAAAATCCAGGTCAATTGCAGAGAAGTCCAATACTGTTACAGACTGGCTTTATTTGCCCAGTGCTAACTTTTAATGTTGCCAGCAATGGGGCAAACAAATTATTGTCAGTCCCTGAAGATGAACTTACACAAGATATGCTGGCACTGCATAGTAGGCTTGTGGTAAGCAGAGCAGAGAGTAACACAGCTCTAGAGAAAGGAACAAGCAAGGTTAGAGGCCACCATGTTCATCTGAAAACAGGAACCCGAAACAGCCGTTTACAAGCGCACAGTAAACCCTGGACAGGTAGCTGTCTTCCTGACAGACAAAATAGGTGACCTCTGACCTCTGACCTGGTGAACAGCCTTCCTGAAATAGTGAAAAAAGAAGTCATTTGACCAGGCAGAGATTCAGCTGATGGTGTAGCTGCCTCTCCACCTCTCCTGCAACCCAGATCTCCCCAGTTTTCCCTATAAGAATATGCCTTGTATTAAAAATCAGCCAGACAGCGGGCATGTGCTCTTGATTTTGTTATATAATGAACTTGGGGCTTGGTATTTATTTATTTTTTTGCTTTTCTGTTTTGAGATGGAAAGAACATGCATGCATACTGCATAGTCGTGCATGCGGGCATAATGTAAGAAATGTCATTCCTCCATACACACAGACACACACACACACACACTTGCATACACTCATTCAGTGACTCACATACACATACACGCACGTACACACGCATGCGGCATGCACACACTGGGAAACTGGGCCTTGTTCGTTTTGTGCGCAGATTGATATTTGTTGTTTGTCTCTTGGGCATATGAAGTGACCCTCCTGTGTGTGCCAGGGACGGCCCACGTGGATGCCGTTCACTTGCGCTCCACCCCAGGATAGTTTCTGGAACTTGGGCGAGTCCGGACTGTCACAGGAAGTGGGAAAAGGAGGCGGAACCGCCCTGACCCAGTTTAAACCAGAGCCGAGGGAATCGGATTTGGCAGGGTAGACCACATCAACCAGACTGTCAGCCCAACGAGTCGATCCATACATCTAATTTATTAATGCGCCGCTCTTAAAAAAAGTTACCTCAGAACACTGAACAGAATGCACTGCAATTACATAATGCAGAGTTATACGGAAGGCTGGGCTAAGGAAAAGGACATTAATAATGTAAAACACAATGGTGCAGTGGAGGGGAAGAGGAAGGCAGGGGAAGGGGAAGAGATGCCGCTGGGGAAAGGCGCGGGCTCGGCCGCGTCTCAGCTGGGCGCCTGTGCGGTCCAGCTTTTGTCTGAGAGCTCGGTCGCGCGGCGGGTGGCACTGCGGCTACTGGGTAAAACGTTTTTTCCGTCATGGGTGACGAGCGTAAAAAAATAAAAAGCAGTCTAAACTTATCCGCTTCGCCGCCCACGGCCCGCACAAGGAGCGCTGCCTGTCCTACAATTGGACCTGCTCGCGAGCTGGTGACCGTCTCACACAAGTCGCAGGGTACCGTGGGATCGCCAGCTCCGGTCTTCTCTCGCCAATGTCCTGCGGCGTCGGACGCTGGAGCAACTACGGCCGGACCAGGTCATGGCTCAAGCTTGAATGTGTCATGTGCAAGCTATAGAGTCCTTCCCCGAACCTCTAAAAAAAAGAATCTAGGCCTATGAGTACTGGAATCTGTACAATAAAAACGAGGTGTGATTGAGTCCCCACTGAGTCAAGTTAAAATTGCTGGCAAGTGGAGAAAGGTTATTGGTCCCCCACAGAGTTACATTTGAAAGGTCTGTGGAAGGTGAGAGTTTATTGATTTGCTACGGAGGTGAGTTAAGGTGGGTAGTGCAAAAGAGAGCTGTACTTGGTTCCCAACAAAGTTGCAATTGGGAGTTGTGTCAGTGCAGACCAAGTTAACGAGTTTATTGGTTCCCCCCCAATGAGCTGTGTTTGGGATGTGACAACAGTGAGAGATGATTGGTTCCTCACAGACTCTCAACAAAATGGACAGAGTGAAAGTGAGATTTGATTGGATTAATACAGAACTACTTTAGAGTGGAAGAGTGCAAGGATGAGAGGCTGTAGTGCAATGTCCTTAGACATGTCCACCACACCCCATGTGTTTCAGATTTTGATAACACTGAATTGCACTCAGAAACTTACTCTGTTGCTAATAATCTGTGCAACGTGGTCTTCCACGGCTCCTCGAACTTGACCTATGTTCTACCCGCTGGAGAGGGCAGTAGGTCATCACTTCTTCACTTCTTCGGTGCGAGATCATCAGGAAATCGACCCTACAAATCTTTCTCAAGTTCCTCTGTTCAGCTCAACAATTTCAGACCATTTATGGACTTGGCAGGGGATTAGCGGGGCGAAGCAACTGTCATTCGAAAGTAACAAAAAACCAAGCTGGGTGGAATTTTCTTTTAAAGCTGAGGTGGCCACTTAAAGAGGAATTGCACTTCATAACACTTCTGCTTCTCATGACTGATATTGTCCTTCTAATGAATGTGTCGCCATTCATTTTTCGATTAGCTATTCCATTATGTTAATATTTTATGCTGTTTTGTTGTTTTCCTTTACAAATGCAGGAAGTAGACCCAGGCAGTTTAGTGTCGAACTCGAGGATGCATATCATTGTGCGACTTCTGATGTGGGCGTTCCTGCAGACAATAACATTAGGTTGGTCGTAGAAATAGTGTTGTATTACTACTCGCTAGCGAAACCGAAAATGTCTGAGGACGAAATGAATGGATGGTGGCAACCTTATAACAACAGCCAGAAAGCTGTCTAACTGTTACCCTAGACATCCTATGTATCACAGACAGACGTGATAACAGTAGCCAGCCCACTTAGTACCAACCTCGAGCGGTTCGACCAACGATGGGAAAATGGTGGGTACAGCTCCAGGCTTCAGACGGTCACCTTGGTAGTCGGTGGCTTCAAGTGGTCACTGCATTAGTCCTCGTTTGCAAACTCCTTTGGCTGTTATGTTGGGGTGTCTGATTACATCCAGCCATGTCTGGGACAATGTTGCATCATGTGGAAAACTATGAAAATGTGCTTTCAAGGCAAGTTTAACGGGGGCATTATACCGGATGCTATACTGATATATATTTGGTATAAACTGTGTACAGACTACATGTATTATGTATGTCTTTCAGATGGGACTGTGAAGTGCTTTGAGATCATGAGAAAAGCACCATATAAATACAATATGCTGTTGTTGTTGTGGTTGTTGTTGTTGGAAGACAAAGGATAGCCTTGTTCATTTATACTTCTGTGACGTTCACCTTCCCTAATGAAGACCTTTGTGGTCAAAATGTAGACTTCGATTGCCCAATAAACATCACAATTGGCGTTTTGTCAAATGCACTTTTTTTTAGTTCTGTTCTTGCACAGTCATTATCCATTTGTGTGTACACACTGTTCTGTTGTCTGTATGCTTAGGAAGCTTAACATGGTAGAGTTACCATATTTGGTACACCCATTTGACGATAAACAGGAAAGGAAAATAATATGCATTTAATGAATGCATGGGAAAGGAATGTGCTTTTCTATTCAGCAGTAGAAAATGGCATTGTTTATTCCTCATTCCTTCACCCCCCTCCTCGCGTTTACAGCTGAGAGGCGTCCTTTTCTGCCATCCCAGAATGCTCTCCTGCCAGCCCTTGGCACAGGAGGACCCACAGCTGTCAATGTCAGATGGCATAAATGTTGTGGCTCATTATTTAATTAAGGCCAGAAGTTGGCATGAAAACCAGAACCAGATATGGCCCTTGTTACCCACCTCTGAAGTAGTGGGGTCAGTGATCAGTATGGTTCGGGGTGGGGGGTGGGGGGGTGGGGGGGGGGGGGTTGAACCTTCAGGTTTATGTTCAGGGCATTAAACTGTTTGAACTTCCTGTCTCTTCCGGTGTTCCACTGTGATGCTTGGAGCCTGATTCTTCAATGAGTTCTAAATCCACTCCACAGAAGGACATTACTTGTCTGTTACTTAACTGTTAAAACCACATATGCTAAACTGGGGGTTCCCCATCACCTGATACACTTGAACGCGTACTTGAACATCGTTCACCTCACAGCGACTTGTGAATACCACTGTGCGGTTCACATGAACTCACTCTTTGCAGTGTGGCCACTACGAACGCGTTGTGCATTGTAGCTATGCTACCTATGGCTGAAAGAGTGTGGGCCATGGGTAGCACAGCCGGTAGTCCACCATAATACCAACATGCATTGTGATTGTGGGGGTTACAGCTATGGTCACCACACTGCCCACTTCCAACATTTAAAAGCTCCAGAGGAGGTGTTCCCTCACCCTGAGGAGGGATTCTTGTGGGCGTGGCCTTGAAAATTTTATTCCCTCAAAAATACTGGTAATTTGGGCCTTAGAGGCTCATTTTAGCATTTTTGCCAGTTGACTCCAACTTTGCCTCCTTGGTCTCAGCGGCAGAACTACAGTACCATTCCGTAAAGGTGAGGATGTCATGTGACAATGCTTGTTGTCTTCCCCCCCCGTGCTGCTGCGTGGAACTCCACTAGCGGGTGATGTGATGTGATGGGACGGGACGTGTGGATCTGGCTGACTGACAGCTCTGACTCAAGGGGGGAGACCGGAGGTCCCAGTCCCTGTCCAGATGCGTCTTGACCTAAAAACCTGGTTTTGCAGCGGGGACTCATTGGATGTCCACGTTCCCCCTTTTTTTCTGCGTTTACGATTTGGCGCTGCGTCCCGTCTCTGATCCCATTCCCGAATCGGGATTGCGAGGAGGTCGGCGCTGGGACTTCTCTGGAAATTGTGACGAATTGCTGCTCATAAGGCTGGTGGCTGCCTTCTTCAGCTAACGCTAGTCAGGCAAAAGTAATCGCAATCCAACGACATTGCTTTTGTCATGCATCTTTATCGACACCGGCTACACCAGCTGTTACCGAACTCCATATAAAATGACCACTCTGTCAGAAGAGAAGCAGGGGAGCACTACCTCATATAAAAGATGTCATTTCCCTTGCCTTTGTCCAACATCCATTCCTGGCTGCAAAGCTATTTTACACAGTGATGGTTATAAATCATGTTGTTTTATTATGGGTCTATACAAGATGTGCTGCCATTTCGTGCAGTGAATGCATTTTTATTTAAGTTGTCACTGTATTACCTAAGTTCTGATATGTAGACCCTAGAAAGTCTTCATTTTGTATAGAAATCTAACATTTGTGTATCATAGGCAATTTATAAAATGGAGAAATATGCAAATACGAAAGATATTCCTGAAAAGGAACTTGTACATTCATGGGTGGCAACTGCTAGTGCTGTGCCTGGCCTTGAAGATTCATTTTGAACAATTAAAACTTGAATTTACATCTTGTTCAGAGTTTTTATCCATAAGTATGGAAATCGCTTGTGCTGTAATTATAGCATGGTGCGGCTAAGCCCACAGAAGGTTTGGATGTCAGAAGAATGGCCATCTGTGTGTGGGAGAAGCGAAGCTCTGGAGTTTGCCCTCTGGACTAAAATTTTCACTAATGAAGGCATTCTTAAATGCGGACTCATCTGTGCTCACCACATTCTCCTCTTCTTTCTTAATCGTTTCTCTCCGAGTATCTCTCCGTCTCTCCCTCCGGCCCTCTCTCCTCTCTATCGCTCTCGTGCACTCTCGCCGTGTCTCTTTCCAGTGTTTGTTTAAACTGCAGAGGTGGTGGCGAAGGAGGGAAGGGGGCCAGCGGTGAGAGGTTAAATATGCATTTTGTTGCCGTTGCTTTATTTCTTATTGTTCTCCGAGTCAGGAGATGTTTATTCCTGAACGGCGGGAGGCTGAATGGTGATGTGCACACAGCGGGCGATCCCTCTCGGTTCGGTCTGAAAGTCGGCCCCGTCGCCGTGGAGTCTGTCCTCCTTAATCTCTTTCATTTACGACATAACGACACACCTCGGTTCCCGGGGAAAATTCATATTGCCCGTGTAGCTGTGTTCTACACTTCCTGTGTTCAAAGCAGGGTTATTGAAATAGGGTGAAGTCAGGCTGTGTAATGTAAACAAATTGCTTCCAGTTTGGTCCCAATATACACCTACTTCAGTTTGTTTTAACCCCCTCTGAATAGCCTCACCTCAGGATCTCTCACTGCTCATGCTATAGTCTACGCTCCCTCGTGTAAAACATTTACACTTCCTGGTTCACTTCCACGTATGAGAATCTCTTTTTCCTTGTGCAAAAACTTTCCCTTCCTCATGACAGTCCTGGCTTCAAGATTCAAGAATTTCTTCATTTGTCTCGGCTACGATGCTACTGCATAAGTACAGCAGGGGTGCCACTTTTTGGCGCTGCAGTACATGCAGCAGTTGACACAGTGAAGGAGTCCTCACCAGTTAGCAAATCGAAGTGGCTGTGCATGAGGGTGAGAGGGTGAATGGGCTAGGGAAGTAGAGCGAGGGAGAGCGTGCGCGTCCCATCTGAGCGCTGGCGAGATGGAATGTTATCTGAGGGGCAAAAGAGGAGGGGGGGGGGGGGGGGGGGGGGGGGGAGGGTGTTTCCAACACGGCACTCTGTAGAATGTGAGGTAGAAGCCAGCAGCATTGTCTCCCAGCTGAATGGTGCCTCTATGCCCAATGATTAAAAAGACATTGTTGCCCTGGAGAGCGGTTGTATCTATGGTAACCTTACAGGAATGTGTGCATCTGGGGGGGATAATGGAGTGAGAGGAGGTGCTTTGGGCCCTATCCTCTCTGGACCATGGGACTGGGAGAGGTGTGTCCGGAGCGCTCTGACCTATTTGGAGCGAACTGCTGGCCTTCTCCACAGTTTCCAGTCTCGGTACTGCTGGCATTCTCCACACTCATCAGCCTGAAGCAGTACGCTTACTCTGAGAAGTCTGTTCCTTTGCTTTGTTTTTTATCGTGTATTTGAAGGAGCGTGACCGCACTGCGTTTACGCACTGAGATGCGTTCGGGCGTCAGGGCCGGGGACCGCGGTGCGTTTACGCTCTGAGGACCGTTTGGGCGCGAGGGCCGGGGACCGCGGTGCGTTCACGCTCTGAGGACCGTTTGGGCGTCAGGGCCGGGCGACCGCGGTGCGTTCACGCTCTGAGGACCGTTTGGGCGTCAGGGCCGGGGACCGCGGTGCGTTCACGCTCTGAGGACCGTTTGGGCGTCAGGGCCGGGGACCGCGCCGCGTTCACGCTCTGAGGACCGTTTGGACTGCGCGGTGCGTTTACGCTCTGAGATGTTTTGCGAGGGGAGCGTTTCAGCACGCGACTCTTTCATCTTCCTTTCAGAAGCCGCTCTGTCGAGCCATGGTGCCGCGCCGAAGGCCGCCAGCCCCGAGAACATGCAGTGCTTAACGGTGAGTACCCGTCTCCGCCGCCGTTCCGCGCCACGCGTTTTCCCCCTCTGCATTCTCGCAGGCGCGTTCTCTGAGGGCGCTTGCTCGTCTGTGGTCGGTGCACGCCTTTGTGTCTGCGTGTTTGTATTTATCTGGGTGTGTTTAGGTGAACTGCATGGTGGTGCACTTTGTCTGTTCAGTACTGTCCAGAAATGTGTCTCGTTGAAATTTAACGTCACTTTTTCCCTTGTGATGTAACGGCGATAATTAAATTAATTCTGCTGAATATGATGGCGATGCATTGTGCTGGGGTAGCGCTGAGCATCTGTCATTTTATTTCTTGAATGTTGCAAGGTGGATTTGAGATAATTTGGTGTCAGTGCAGGGTTTAAATGCACAGGGGTTTGAGCTGATAAGTAGATGCAGTAGCAAACAGGTGTTTTTCACCATCGCCTCTTCCTGCACACTCACTCTCTAATGGAGAGACCCCTTCGTTCCTCAACACTGTAGTTTTTACACCTTCTCCATTTTACATCATGTTTTGCTTTCAGTTTTCCTCTCGTTCTGACACTTGTAACTCTAATTCAACTCGCTCTCCTCTCACTGTCTGTCTCCTTGCTTTCTTCACCCTCCCTTTCTGTCACACACGCATGCAAGCACACTCACATACATGCATATACTCAAACTCACAGGTGCACACACACACACACAGCTATACACACATACAGTCAAACACATGCGCACAAACAAACTTACACGCACGCACGCACGCACGCACGCACGCACACACACACACACGCACACTGGATTTCAGCCCCAGGCGAAGCTGGGAAAGGCCCGTGCGTGAGGCGGCAGCGGCGACCGGGGCGCTGGTGATGCGTTTCCGTTCGGTTCCGGCTCGCCGTGGCTCATGGGCGTCGCGTCTGGTCCCTGACCGCTGGTCTGTGAGCGCAGCGTGGGAGCCGGTCAGGCGGAATCACTCTCTGCCTTTCCTTCCTCTTTCGAGGTTTTGTGCGACCGGGAAACTTTGCTGACAGACAATTTACAGTACCGAGAAACGGATGCGGGGCGATCGGCGGAGGCGACGGTCACGTACGTGCCGATGCCCTCCTCTCAGCCCACAGCCAGTCGGCATCGCCCGCATCACACGGTGTCAAAATTGTACCGGATGCTTTTTAAAAGGCTTAAAAGTTCTTTAAGAAGTTCTTGGGGGAAATGTTCTCCTCTGTTTCTTAGAGGTTTGTCATTTTAAGACACCATCTAGTGGTCCGTGGTTTGTTTTTGTCAACAACTTTTGTCAGCAGTCGTTTTCGTTTGAATTGTTTCGAAGCGCACGTCATAAATGTGCCGGATTTTGCCGTTTCACCGTTTTGAAAAATTTGTGAGATTCTTCTGCGCTCCAGCCAGCATTTCCCAGCATGCTGAAAATGTATTCTGAATGCCAGCCCTTTCTTTAGTTAAACAAGGAACCTTTTGCAGGGCAGCTAATGCGCTCTTGGAGCACGAAGGCTCATTGTAACAAGGAACGAATGCTATATGAAGCCTTCAGAGTGGTTAAACATTAGCTCATTTTGTTGGCAGCGTTGCCGGGAGACGGTGATGACGCCATGTGAGAAGGCTAGGCTAGGTCAGGGGTGCACATTGTGTCAAGTTGGCCTTGAACATTACAATGTGAAGGAGGACAAAACACTTCATCCACTGAGGCTCCACACAGGGAAAGAGTCTTTGGAATGACATAACGCATCTGATATTTTTTTTAAATTCAGGAAGATTCACCATAATGAATCTCTTACCTGATGAATGCAGAGGTGGGCTCATGAATAGCGCTTACAACATTTCGGTGAAAGCCTTTTTGAAAGTTGAAGTAAACGAAATTTCAGTTGACCATTTAAACAACACCTGAGGTATTCTGCCAACCTACTTTTCAGTCATTGGTGTAAATTAGAACATTGATATGTCAGAAAATTAGAAAAGTGAAACAAAAAACCTTGGGCAGAACTTGACCAGTAGGCCATGTACAATCTTACACCGGCTGTCTTTAAAAAATTTTTTTTTTTTACTGTATATGGCCTACTGTCAAGTTAAGGTCAAATGGTGTTTTACTCGTTGGGTTTTTTTCAGTATAATTCAGACATCTTTTCATGCTGTGAAAAGGTTCTGGTGAAAATGGTCCAACTTACACTTATGTCAACCTATTATCCATCCATCCATCCATTTATCTATTCCCGCTTATCTGGGCAAGGTTGAGGGCAATTCTGGGGCCTATTCCAGCGTGCTTTGGGTGAGAGGCAGGAATAAACCCTGGACAGGCCGCCAGTCTATCGCAGCACAGTCAGCCTATTAGTGGATATGAATTAAAATGCATCTTGTTGAATAGAAGTTTTGTTTTAAATTCATTAATGTTTTCGTGGACGGGAAACCCTCATGTAATTTCCTTGACTCCTGTATGAGGGGGAGGGGGAAATGACAGTGTGTTTTGAAAAATGGCATCAACCCATGTGTCAGCAGTATGGAAATCGTCTGTGTTATTTCCTCAGTGCCATACCTCCGTCCCTCTCCTTTTTAAAAAACTTTTTTTATTTTTTTATTTTTTTTACAGTTTTGATAATGGCTGGCTTTATTTGTTCTATAAGGAAGTGGCTGTGGGGACAAAGGAAGTCTGGGTTTTATTATGGAGCTAAACTGCATATATATACACACACACACATACACACACGCATGCGCACACACGCGCACACACACACACACACACGCACACACAGCTACTGTTTCCAGAGCTGCATTGTACGACCTATATTGGCCATTAATGCCATGAATGCAACGCAAGGAAAAAGCCATCCTGCTGAACCAGTGTTAAATTCAGCCGAATTATCAGACGCAGCAGTGGTCCATCTTGTCATGAGTGACTCATAATTGATATTTGTGGATTTTTTACAGAGGCTCGTTTTCTGACTTGAATTGTCATTTCGAAAGTAAAGTCAGTTTTTGAAAGTGGTGTCCTGCAATCCATTTGATTCTAGCAAGTTTTAGCCAGCTTTATGTTAGCGGATGAGTTTGAATCGCTGTCCCTAGCTGGAGCCCTACCTACACAAGGTCATGATTAATCAGAAGTAACTGACCGGTGCTTCTATTAGCAGAGCATATTGCTACAAGTTAGGTGGACTTCTCACATCAGTGTCAACCTCCTTGTGGCATTTAGCCTATTAAATGGAAATATCATGCTAATCAAATAAAATATTTAATTGCCAATCTGCCATTTTATGCTGCAGGTTTCTCATCAATAAATGAATTGACTTGGCATATTTTGAATTCATCTACTTCAGTTCATCTTCATGACTGATGATGAAGGACAGATCACCAAACTCTTTTCTGGCCAATTGCTTTGGTGGCCTTTGCTAGCAAACAGCTAACTATGGACCTTTGAAGAAGTGAGAAACAGGAGGCGGTGCTTACTGAGCGATCAAACTACCAGCCAATGAAGAGACTTCAAACTACCGGCCAAACTGCCGTTTCTGGATTCATTTAAGCAGACAGTAAGCTGAGGGGCAGGAATGCCGTATGAGAACGAAACTGGGAGTTGGTTCCTGGCTCAGTGGCGGGTGCTATTAGGAGTAGATAGGCTTCTCTGCTCAGCAGTGGGCTTACCCTCGGCCCTGGCTCTGGAGAGGTCAGCCCAGCGGAGAAGGTGCTCTGTGTTTTTGGCAGCCCCCCCCCCCAGGTCCAGGCTGCGTTGCGAAAGCCCCTCTCAGTTCAGCCCACATGGAATTAAAAAGCTTTGCTCACTTTGGGCTGAAAAGCAGAATTCATTGGGAAGGTTTTCTTTTAATCTCACACAGTTTTTCAGGAGAGCTTGCTTGTGTTTTTTAGAAAGGAATCTTGGGCCACTCTCCCTTGTTAAATGAAAGTGTAAGAGTGCCCCTGCAGAATCTCGGCAGGGGTGTTTGAAGGACTGCAGTGGTCCGCTCTGATACACCAACAGACTCTGTGGAATTTTCTCATTTCTCCAGTGAATAAAAATTCACTTTGTGTTGCAGCTGTTCTCTTTTCAAAATGTTCTGGCTGTTTTGTGTAGGATTAATTTCTCTGTTATATATATATATATATATTTTTGTAGATTGTTTTTTTTGTCTCCTGTCCCGAGTTACATTCCTGTAATTTGCCACATTGAAAGACACATGAGAAAACAGAAAACTTTTCAGTGGCAAAGAAAGCTTTTCACACACACGATTTTTCGGCACATTAGCCAGGCCTGAACATCATCAGGAAATCGTAGAAGAAAGAAAAAGAAACAATGAAAACGGAGAGAAAACAAACAGAAAAGTCTAGTCTGAGATTGCTACCAGGGAGCCTGGGCTGGGGGGAGGGGTCCAGATTGGGTCTTGGTGTGAACGTCGACTGGCCGTGCGTGTTTATGAGTGGAGCGGGATGGCGGGGCTTTCTGGGATCACAGGAAGCCGGTTGGCTTATCGAGTGCAGGCACACAGCCCCGGCCAGGACCTGGGGGGGGTGAAAGGTTGCTTCCTGCCATTCTTTGAGCGCGATGAGTTCCCATGAGCGGCCGTGCCAAGCCCAGAGAGAGAGCTGGAGCTGCTGGGAGAGACACCGTCCAGCGCGCTGTCCCTGAAACCCCCGCGGAACCAGCCGGGAGCCATGCACACCATCCACGGCCTGTGCAGGGCGTGCATCCAGCGCAAGCTGCCGCAGGTGCGTCCCACAGCGGGGCTCTGCTGGGACCGGGGGCTGGGGTCGGACTGCGGAGGGGGGCGGTTTAGGGTGTCGTGTTGTTCCAGCCGATCGTCTTTCGTGGCATTTTTTGGTGTTTTTTTTTGGCATTGCGGTGTCCTTAGAGTGTAACGGTGGCACACCGTAGTTCAGCGAGGAGGGGTACGTACACTGTACCATCTGAAAGGTGTGCATTTGGTCCTGCGTCAGAGCTTGAGCCTGATTTTGTTTTTGCGAAGGAGTACTTGCGTCTGTGCGTGTGCATCGGCCTTTGTGCGTGTACTGCCGTATGTGTACATTGTGTGATTGTGTGATCCTGTATGTTTCTGCACATGTGTATGTGTGCGTACGTGCGTGTGCGTGCGTATGTGTGGTGTGTGCGCGCATGCGTACACGAGTGAGCGTGCGCGTTTGTTCAAATGTGTGTGAGCACAACAAACTTGGGGGGGGGGAAGTGGATTTGATACAGTGATTGTGTAGCAGAATTAGGGCGTTAAAATGCGAGCGCGTGCTGCTTGGTTTTTTTATTTTGATGCTGTTAGAGCTCTCTCAGGACCGTTGAGATTGGAGCTCCATCTCTCAGTTGCGTGTGGAGGTGAGGGGGGAGTGGGTAGCATCGCTGAAGGGACTGTGCTGCAGGGCACAGCGGGCTTTCAAAAATACCTCTGTCACCTTCGTAGAACCAGCGCCGTTGTCACGTGCTCCCTCTGCTACACATTCTCAGCAGGACTCTTCCTCTTCCATCATTGCCACTTCTTCACCAGATCTGGGGAACACATTGATGATGCCTGAAAAACAGCTGAAACCTGCTGATGAACCTTCCCTCACGGCGCCCAATTCAGATTTAATTTGCCTGTAATCACCTGAGGGGAACTTCTGTCACTGAAATGATGTCATTTTCAATTTTTTGTATTTTAAATTTCTTTTTTTAATATGATATAATTATGATATATTTTTTGTACAAATAGAGGTGTGGAGCAGTGGTTTTGGAACTCTGCTCATAACCAGAAAGTTCCAGGCTTAAATCTCAGTGTGGCAAAGAGATGATTTACTCTTCAGTCAGCCGATGAAATTCAAACTGTTTCAGTAAAATTCTGTATTCTGCAGTATAATTGAATACACGTGGAAAAACAAGGCTTTTGCCCTGGATGAGAATGTCTGCTAAGCACAAAAATAATAAAATGTTGCAGTAAATATTTCTTGTAGCAAAATGGCAGGTTAGAAATGATTTTCCCCTCTCGGCATTTTTGGGCTGAGATGTATGCCTCAACAGTAGATTGTTGTGAGTCTAAATACCTCCATTTTCCTCAGTAATTACCTGTTTGTTGATTCAGCGTCTCCATAAACAGTTACGGGAAAGGACTGGCTCTGTGGTGTTTGACAGTGTTACTGGCAGCACTTAGGCTCACACAAAGGCGCACAGAGCGGAGGGGAAAAGTGCAAGAGGGCCGCGTCGCACGTCGTCGGTCGCTATTGTCCGCGCGGCTCTCCCGCATCCTGCTCAGAGCGCTGGCGAAGGAGACGCACGCCCTGAGGCACCAGCGCGGGAGGCGGGCCCGTTCTGCTTCGAGGCGGAAGCTCTCGGGATCGACCTGTCGAACGTTCGGGTAAACACGGAGGCAGGACTTTCGCTGAGATCGCAGGAGCCAACGGGATTTAATCATCGCCGCGCACGCGCAACGGAAAATGAATGCAAGTACCCAGACACAGATGCATATACACTCATCCAATCAGAGCGCTGCACATACTGCACTCTTAGACACAAGCACACGTGTGCACACACACACACACATGCACGCACACACACACAGCACACACACACACACACACGCACACACACACGCACACACATGCACATACACACACGCGCATAGCACACACGCACAGCACACACGCACACGCGCACGCACACACATGCACACACGCGCATAGCACACACGCACGCACACACATGCACACACACGCACAGCGCACAGCGCACACGCACACCCACACAGATGCAGTGACCGCGGTGATGCTGCACAGAACACAAACGCACATTAAAGACGGTGACAGCGCAGATGTGCGTTGCTGATTGAATAGATCCAGATGCTGCTTCCTGTAATGCTCAGGGACGTCCCAGAGCAGAGATGTACAGCAAAAATTCAGCGATCTCATCTCAAGGACTGAAGGCATTTTCCCAAAGAATTTTCTGGAAAGAAGTGTTATTGCTTCACATGTTTTTACTGCCAGGTCAGATCTGGAGGATCTGTTTGTTTTAATTTGCTAATTACCAGTCTCAAGTATTCAGGATTTTTTTTCCCCCTTTATGACGATTTAAAATGCTCCAGCCACATTGACACACAGAACACTTCTAGATTGGGCAGAATTTAGTGGGGCTATCAGCAGTCAATCAGCGGTGGTCAAAGGTCAGGTTGGCACAGTATGACACAAGATTTAAAAATTTTAGATGTTAGTGAAGTTGACTGGAGCATAATGAAGCAGGGTATTTGGGTCAGCCTTCACAGCATCTGTAAGATTCTGTGGCGTGACTGATGTGAGTAGTGACAGTTTTTCTGTCACTAGAGAAAATGATGGAAGGCAGGAACAGACAGCAGCCTGCAGGGACTTCCTGCATTGAGCAGACTCCTGGGCAGGCTTTAAAACTCCAGGTTCACAGCAGAGGCCTCTTTCATTTGTGATTGGCCGAGAAGTAAAACCAAAAAAAAAAAAAAACACTCAATAAGTTGGTTAACTCCTGAGACTTGGAAAGCTACTGTGAATTCATAGACATGAAATGCAACTATTGGGCAATGTTTAGGTAATGGCCTGCTGCATAATCTATTCACATCCTTCCCATTGCCTGCAGTTTCATGTCAGTTGGCCTGGAGCATTTCTGTTTGTTCAGTTGTTGATGGACTGTAGTCATGTCTCTGCGAGCTCTTAATGAGAGAATTTGCGGGATTGCGCCGTTCCTCGGCGTTGGTCGCGCACCGTGCGATGCGTTGACGTCTGGAGCCCAGCAGGTGGCAGGGCGGTGCCGTAACGACGCGTTTTATATATTTCAGGTGACCATCCTCCGAGGAAAGGATGGCTACGGCTTCACCATTTGCTCCGACTCCCCCGTGAGGGTCCAGGCCGTCGACCCGGGTAAGACCCCAGCTCCCTGCGCGCGCGCCTATGCGTGACGGCCCGTCTGCTTTTGGGCGCCTTCGTTTCTGCCCGCCTGTTGTCCTTTTCGCGGAATTCAATTAAAAACTTAAAAACAACGATGCTTGCTTTAGTAAAATAACTGCCCTCTTCAATACATTAATTGAATGTAGTCAGTCAGTCTTTGAATATTAAATGGGTTGTCCCTTGTCGTCGTTCATTGGCAGCTGTTATGTGCTGCATATCTGCTGTTTATTTGTTACCCCTGTAAGACGCTGGGGTCTTGGGTTGATTTTCGGTTCTTTCGTTCACAGGTGGGCCGGCTGACCGGGCGGGGCTGCAGCAGTTGGACACGGTCCTGCAGCTGAACGGCCAGCCCGTGGAGCAGTGGAAATGCGTCGACCTCGCTCACGCCATCAGGTGCGTCCCCCATCCTTAATTAATCCTGAACTCACCTCACGCCCTCACTTATCCTTAACTCACCCGTCCATCTCCTGGTTCTATTCCCACTTGCCCCATCTCAGCTGGTTTGTGGTCCGTTGGCGATATACTGGCATTTTCTGCACGGATGGTAGCATGGGTCAAGGTATAGGCCTGCATTGTGTGGGAGGTTTTGTCTTATGGATTCCAATTCCTAGTGGCCTCTTGAACTGGCCCCTGGTGCACGCTCTTTCAGCTTTGCTCACCTGCGTCACTCACAAACCAAGCTCCGCCTCCTCGGCCGAGGTCATCACCAGCTGTCCTGTTATCGCGGGTTGAATGCTTGTCTCCTGTCCCCCCCTGCAGAAACTGCCACAGTGAGATCACGGTGGTGGTGTGGCGCACGGTGCCCATGGTGAAGCCTGGTTTCGAAGGCCTGATCCACAGGCCGAGTTACAAACCCACCGGCCACACGCTGCCCTCGCCCCCCTGTAAGAAGAGGGAGAAGACCCCCCCGGGGCCCAGGCAGAGCCGCCGGCTGCTGGTGAACGGCACGGATGGGGGTGGCGGCGGAGGCGGCGGCGGTGGCGCTGGCGACGGAGGGCGGGGACCACTGGGGAGCGATCTGAGGGACGAGAGCAACTGCAAGGCCAGGACGCAGACGCTCCGGGGCACGCGAGTGACCTCATCATCAGGGGACAACTACATAATCCTCGCCCCCATCAACCCTGGCAGCCAGGTACTAACAGTGACTTCAGTGGATAAACCCCAGTCTGGTTTGTCCATCATCATTAGCATTTTTTAACCCTTTGGTGTAAGATCACAAATATAAAAAAGCATTCCAGAACTCTTCAAAGGGTTAATAAAACTAATCTGTTAGTTCCGCTACATGCCTTTAGTTTTGTCCTCTGATCATTTAATGTCCTCATAGTTTCACTGTAGCTTGGGTACAGGGAGAAAAAGTCATTTGCAGTGTTGGAGATGCAAGAAGATATCTCTGGTATATCCGCATCGGTCAATAATGGTAAATAAGAGACATGTTGGTTTCCCCTGATGTAAAGATTGTGGCTGATACGATGGGCTGACACGATGATGCAAAATACATGCACCCGAGAGGCGATGCATTTTATGTGCCGCTGATGCTGCAAATGAAGAGAAAATGTCAGGCACAGAAAGTAGCGTGAATTCATCTGAGCCTCTTAATTATTTATTAACATTAAGTTAACATTTTTAACAGTCACAAGCAAACCTATACCGAGACTCAAAACTGTCTGGACTCAATGCTGTCTGTTTAAAGCTGTCTTTTTGCTTAGTGCAAAAGTTTTTTAAATTTTTTTTTAAACGTGTGCTCTAATGGCCACTGCAAGTATGTCACTCCCACATACACGCTTTTTACGCAGATGGAGAAGCTGATTCTTGCTGGGTCTTTGACTCTGAGAATGTGTGTTTGTGTGTGCGTGTGTGTCATCTCACACAGGGATGTTCCGTTTTTAATTGTGTTGTATGCATTCTCACAATGATTGTTTAAAAAGAGTAGTCATTGTGATTGTGTACAAAACTGTTACAAGCCTTTTTGCTAGATGATATTGCTACTTTAAATGAATGGTGGCACCATTGAATGTTTTGAATTTGTACATAGCCAAATTTTGCATCGTTTCATAACTTTTCACTAAAACAAGTGACTTGCGGTCACTTGTTCCGCACTCAGTGAAAAGACCAGACATGCTGGCTAATTGATCTCGACCCCGGATTTCCATATTGTGCATCCGTAATCCGTATCTCAACAGGAGTAGTTGTGGTTTCCAGTTTCTTTGCGAAGACATGACGGGCAGTGAGGTGCTATGGATATGTGGGCCCTGAGATTTTTCCTCTTTTTCAGATACTGCGGCCCGTTTACCAGGACAACCACGCTACTTTGGGTGAGCCCCCGTTCCCCTCCTCAGTCCCCCACCCCACCCTCGCTTCAGCGGTCGGGGCGCGGTCTCCGAGCTGTAACCCGCCTCCGCTTCGGGCTGTATCGTGACTGGATCTCTCTCTCTCTCTCTCTCTCGCCCACAGGGAGGCTCTACCACCCCCGCCCGCTCAGCGAGATCCACACGGACAGCGCGCCCCAGAAAGGGAGCGGAAGCCAGGGCAGAACCACCTTCCTGCGGCGGTCCAGCACCGCCAAGACCCCCAAAGAGGCGCCCCCTGCTGGCTACCAGCAGAACTTCGCCAATTACCAGAACTGCACTGTGGTCCACTCCCACCTCCCCCACTCTACCTACGGCACCTACGTTCAGCTGGCACCCAAAATCCTTATATTCCCTATTTATGTACAGGTACAGTACAGAGGCCTCTTCCTTTCACACTCATTCACACAGACCTTCCTGCCTCTCCCTTTAAACGCAATGGAGCGGTGCACTATGCTATTTTTGGCTTCTGTCGCCGATTTTATTCGAAACCAAGGACTTCAGTTCAATACGAATGCATTAATGCAAGTCAATGACCATCTAAACCACACGCTGGGTCCCAAGGACAGGCCACGCCCCTTCAAAAAGGGAGACTAGCAATCCTATAATGCTTCGCTCTAATGTTTATAAAGACCACAAGCCTTTTATAAGTAAGCAATTTGCATATTGAGTTTATGTTTTTTTCCCCAAAGTCAAGGTTCCATTGGTACACTAATGGTATCCTCATATCTCTAATGGTAATATATGCAGGTCTGGTTTTCTCTTACATGCAGTTACATGCAGTTTCATCTGTAGCACTAACATGTGTTTTTGTTCCTAATGCTAATCTGCGGTTTTTTAATTAATGCTAATATGCAGTTTGGTTTTTCTAATAATGAGTCTCACTGCCCAGTTCTGAGAGGAAATCCCCCCTTAAAGAGGGATTTGAACGCAGCTAGAACACCTGCTAGGTTGTGTAGGTCTGCTGCTGACTTCATACATGAGAAGTGGTTAAGCAGCAAAAGGATGCAACTTTCACTCCTGTTGCAGTTTTCCCTCACAGTTACCTTAGTTTAAATTGTAATAAAATGTTTGCCGTGTATCAAAATGAAAGCAAAAGGCGCTGCGCTTTCATCAGATAAAAGCCATTATGTTTTTGGGGTGGTCTGTTTGTGGGGAGGGGGAAGGTTGATTCTGCTGACTGGTGGTCTTACTTCCTGTTGACTTGCTTACCAAAGATAAAAAAGACAATGAAGAGCTGAGCTGTTCTTCGCCCTTATTGGCTGAGAGAAAGCAGTGTGGTTCTGTGCTTCTGTTGTCTGTGGTTCAGAAGCAGAAGTGTCTGAAGTCACTTTCTTCACCTCGCTTAGAGAGAGCTTCCTTGCGGCGAGGCGCACTGCTAGCCTACGTGTTTTAGCCATGGAACTGCTATCACAAACGCTCCCGGTATTGCTTTCTCTCTTTCTCTCTTCATCCAGCCCATAAGAGATCCTAAAGAGAGCCTCCCTTACATGGAATATGATAACAGTGTCTTGAAATCGATTGCAGTGTTTTTATGTAGATCATAGTGCTTTGGTGTGAGCCTTTGTGACAGCGTTTTGATGTGAACTGTAGTGTATTGATGCAGCCTGTACTTACTGCAGTCTATTGATCTGGACTGTGGTGCGTTCTTGTGGACTGCTGTGACTCTAGAGTATTCGTGGGGACTGTAGTTTACTGATGTGCGCCTCTGTCTTGCAGCCGCTGGACCTGTGCAGCCCGTCGCGAACGCTGGTGCTGTCGGAGGAGATGGTTCTGCATGAGAGCAGGCACCTGTCTGTCAAGGTAAATGCTCAGTAGGCTGCCGTCTTCACTCCTGTGTGTGTGTGTGTGTGTGTGTGTGTGTGTGTGTGCACGTGTGTGCGTGGGCGTTTGTGCACGTGCATGTTTGCACGTTTGCTCCCAAATTGCTTAAATGTAAAATAAATTTTTTGAGCCTTTCCCAAAAACCTTTATTGCCCTTTACAGCAGAAAGTGTTTTGCTGTTGTTCTACCTTGTCTTGAAAGACTAGTCGACAGCAGAATTATTCTGGCTTGCCTTTCTTGTTGAAGTGCAAGTAAGGCCTCAAAATTGTGTGAGCCCGAGTTGGGCAGCAGAGCATCGAGATGACTGTGCCCAGAGGATACAATTACAGAGAACCATCAGGAATGGACTGCGAGAGAATATCATTTTAACGTTCCTGAAAAACAGTCTGTCCAAAGATATTTTCTGTACACAGCATAATGCTGGCACTTAAGCATGCTTTTTTGTCCTTCTGTCTGGATCAATAAGTTATTCACAAGGGCTGGAGTGCATCATCTTTTACAGAACTTGTTTTTTTTTTGCCGTCTTGCTTTTCATGGTATATGTATGTTGAAAATGGCGATGGGTAACTTGAATTTTGAGGTGTGACGTGATTGGGGTTTTTTTTTGGTACCCTGTAGCTCAGGCAGATGGAACAGGGAGTAACCGCATTGCGTATGCTGCATAAAGCGTCCTGTTATTTTCCACATTAAAAGCGTGGAGCGGGCTGGAATGTGTGAGGTAGCCAGTGCGGAGTCCCGCAGGGCAGCAGTGTTGTCCGGGGAAGGAAGTCCAGCTGGACGCTCATGCTGCTGAGGACATGAGTACAGTGTTAAAGAATGGGCTCTTCAGCTCCAATGGGGCCTTCTGGATTGGGTTATTAAAATTTCATGCATTTCTGCTTTTTTTTGCGGTACTGTACGTATGTGACGCATGGGATTTTTTCTAATAAAGAAAGGGATAAGGGTGCGTTTTCCCATACACACCCTCGTGCACTTGTCAAACATGTGGACGATAAGCAATTGCGATGGCAGGACAAATTATTTTTGCCGAATTATGTCTTTTTTTTTTAATCCACGAAGCCAAATGAACAATTTGGTCTCATGAAAGTACACTCTTTCCGATATGCATTAATGCATCAGATTTAATCATTTCCAATGAAGGTAGAGTCATGCTGTGTTTGTGTAATTCTGAGCGCTTGGACTTTACCCAAATACGTGTGGGACGAAAAGGCCCTGCAACATTATTATTGTGCCGGCAATTCTAAAGCAAATCTGTTTCCTGTAATCACTGTAACTGCTTGATCTACAATAACAATGTCTTGGACTAAGCCAATTAGAGTATTGTATCACTGGGGGAGAAATGCTTGCAGTCAGTGCCGTGTGCTTTGAGTTCTGAGAAGCGGTGACAGATGAGAGGGGCGTTCTCTGTGTTTTCTGTTTGGGGTTTTCCCCGGTGTGGTCGACCATGTGCCCCGCTGTCTTTCGTTTAAGTCAGACGTGTCTTTTTATGAAGATACTGCACACCGAACCGCGACCTGTTCGCGATGGTTTGTCATCGCTCTCGTTCGCCCTACGGTCAGACGTGTCCTTTGCATATTTCTACAGTGCGTGGAGTTGCTATGGTTACCTTCCTGATAGGGTCGTCGACGGACGATCGGACGATACGAACACAAAAATGTTCAGAGTATTTACGCCGGCGTATTTCCCTTAGTCACAGTGCTGTCCGGCCGACGTGAACATCCTAGCACTGCAGAACGTCTGCTCTTCCCCGTCGGTGTCCAGGACGTGATGAAAATATTTGCACAACTGAGGCACATTTAAAACATGAGAAGCCTTTTTTTTTTGAAGCCAGTAAGCCAAATCAACTGTTTGGTGAGTTGAGCAGCACTCTTTCCGCAAGGAATCGCGTGCTGATGTCAGGTTTAGCACTTCAGCATGTTTATTGCAAAGATGGCGGTCGCGGCGGGCATGGTGTCCTCCTCCTTCCTCCTTTCCCATGGACCACCTTTCTTATCGCTGCTGCCTCTTCCTCCTCTTCTTTTACCCTCATTCCTTTTCAAGTGCCCAGAATGTCAGAAAAATGCAGGCTGGTTGTAAGTGGAGGGGGGTGAGTCGGATGGAGAGACAAGCCAGGACAGTCCAATCAGGGAAAGGGGGGGGGGGGGTGTTTTCTCAGCATGTTTTCGGGCACAGGCACAGCGGTGCCATTGTGATAATATTGTGTAAAGGAAGTGCGTTCTTGCGGAGAGGAAGGTGAGGGGGTTTGTTTGCGAGCCTGAGGCCTGGGACAAGCTGGGCAAAAAAAAAAAAAAGGTGGGGGGGGCTTGGAGAGTTTGTTGGGTCAAGGGGGCGCCCATCTCTGCCAGCCCTACCCGTGGTCAGCCCACTCTTTTCCCAGGCCTGTCACCATAGAAGAGACAAAAGAAATCTTCTTGCTTCCTTGTTCTGAGTGATCGCTGTGGTCAGACCAATAGCAGGTATCCTCAAGCGACACAGATTCCGAAGACTTTCTCATTCCAACTTCGACTTATTGGGTTATTTCTTTGCCCCTGTGAGGAAGGTATAAAAATATTTGGCAGCTACTGTTTTGTTCGTACTTGGCCAAGTTTGCCTAAGTTATGAACTTATTTTTGAGCAATTGTGCAAGTGTCCACTCTCTAGTTTAAGTTTTTTTATAATAGACATTGTCTGCTGAAACTGCTGTGTGGTAAGCTATTTCCACAGTAGTGACCAGTTTGGTAATTTTCAGTTAACTTTGGTGCTCACTTTGTGAATGAGCCAAAACCACGAACCATAAAAACTGCAGCCTTTGGCTATCAGAAACGGAGCGTGTGGCAAGCAGTCTGTGAGACGGCATCAGAGGCCGTAAGTTCAATGGAAGTTCTCCATGCGACCCAGAGGTTGTGCTCTGTGCTGGTATTCCATTTTTTTTAGCAGATAGTCTTCCCTCCTTTTTGCATTCTTAATTTTTCACTATTGTTTTACTCATAAGGAGAGGAAGCAGAGAGAGTAACGTGACGGGACAGTGCCCCTGCAGGAGCGGGGTTTTTGTACATGACTTCTGAGCCTGCCGCCCTGCAGACCATGCCAAACGTCCTGCCCTCCGTTGGCTTTGCACCGCGGTGCGGTTTGACCTTTACGGTGTACCCAATCGTGCTGCAAGCAATATCCGGAAGGGAAGTCAGTGGTGCATTCTCAGACAGTTTGTGAACTAAAGTTTGTTAGTGTCATCACAAAAGTACTGAGAACTGTCTGCAGTCTGCTGGATACCTGCCACTCTCCGGCTACTTAGGCAACTACCAGTCCAGCCACCTGAAACCCCCACCAGAGGCTGGGGTCATTGGCTTCCCTGCTCCCTTGGCTACTCCTGCAATCACAGCAGCATCCCAGTTCTTCTGAGCTGCTTCCCCTTTGAGCTGTGCTCTTCCTGGGCAGTGTTCATCATTCCTGTGGGCGCTCTTGAATGGCTACTGCGACAGTTCTACGCTGGCTCACATTGGCTAAAGAGAATCCAAACCGCTCCACTCAGTGGGCTCTGGCTACACCCCCAGTTCCAAAGTCCACCAGTCTCATGGTTCCCTGCCTTGTGTCCCTATTTCCCCCTTTACCAGGGTCTCTTCCTCATAGCCAGCACTCCTCCATCGCCGCTGGCTTGCCTGTTCAGCTTGCTGCGGTGCAGAGTATGCACAACAGTCACACTTCAGCTCACAGACACCAATCCACACTTCATTCTATATGTTTCTCTGGTAAAAAGAAAAAAGAGCAGGAAAAAAAAATTGTCCGTGGATCACCAACAGAAATCTAGTGGTGTGATGCCGCTTGTAACACCATTTGTCACCATGCTGGCCGATTCTTCAGGCAAGCAAATTTTTTAAATTACTGGAACTCAAAAATATATGAAATGGTTAATTTACAAACAAGTAAAAAATGCAGGCACTCTTACTTCATTAGTCAGGCATTTACATCTAAATTGTTTGGACACTTTAGGAAAAAAGTAGGTAAAAGCTTTGCTACAAAGCTTTTAGTGCCCAAACCCTGTCACCTTGTGCAACTCATGTCTTGTCACAGTCATGGGAAAGGCATGATCGTCTTGCAGTAAACAATTAGTGATAAATATAAGCTGTGTGTCTGTATGTATTTAAATCCGCATTTAACAACAACGCAGGCTTTTAGTGGCCATATTCTGTGCGAGCAGTTTAGTAAAGGTTCCATATGGGCAAGGGTTCCATCTGAGGCAGGGTTCCGTCTGAACAAGGGCTTCGCCCCATGCTGCGTTCTATACAAAGAAGGATTCGGCCTGAGCGAGGGTTCTGCTTGAGCCGTGGCTCAGCGTGGGGATCAGGGGGCGGGGTGGAGAGGAGAGAAACTGGGCTGGAACAATGAGCTTTTTCTTGTCCCTTTGTTGGATTCTCCAGTGACAGGACACACCAGCGGCTCTGCCAAGAGACTCCAGAAAAAGGCAGGAAGGAAAGTGGTTTGGGCTTGGAGTGCGTGCCCTGCCCTGTCTCCTCCAAAGTCACACGCTCCTGCAGGCCTCCTCTGTACGCCTGCTCAGCTCACCCGCTGGGCCGCGGCTGAACTCGCACGTTGCCGTGACCAGCCAGTGGGGATTCTGCTCATTTCCCAAAGATCTGGAAGAAATGGGTTTAGTGAATGAAGCACATGAGATCTTGAATGGAGGAGATGTTGCATTGGGTCTGCCAGAGGCAACAGCGTTAAGCTGGGCCAACTCTTCATTTGATGATGCTGTAGAGAGGCTATGGCAGAATAACTGGGGTGAATATTAAAACTCTTCATGGCCCTGTCAAGACAAATTGAGCTGTGTGTGTGTGTGTGTGTGTGTGTGTGTGTTTTTGTTTGCTTGCTTGCATGTTTGTTTGTGAGATTAGTGTAATTGGTGATTTTCTGTATTTTCTTGAGGTTCCATGGACAGCAGCGAATGAGGCTGTAAAGTTTTGAAGCCGACCCACATGCGATGCCCAGTAGCACGCCCTTAAGGTGTTAACCCCGCCCTGTGCATCTCCCCCTCCAGGTGACGGTCTTCATCTACACCGACCTGCTGCTGCTGACCCGTGAAGACGAGCCAGGCCGCTGCAATGTGCTGCAGAACCCCCTGTACCTGCACAAACTCCGCCTGCAGGACGGTGAGGCTCCGCCCCCGGCCACGCCCTCTCCACACACTCCCTCACAGGGACAGCCTCTAACTCCGTAACCTCTGTTCTTCTCATGCCCGCCCACACACAGAGAGAGAGAGAGAGAGAGAGAGAGCCCATCTGATGTATGAGACTACTTCAAAGCTATCACACAATGTTTTGGGAGGAAAGTAGCCAACTTCAGTAAATCAGAAAAGGCACAGTCACTCCTTAAAACTGTGAGTGCACAGCAACAAAGCGGCAGTCACAGCAGAGCTAACTTCTTAATGGTTCTACACGGCGTGCGCGTGTGTGCTTGTGTGTGTTCGTGTTTCACGGTGCGTCCGCGTGCGCTAATGTGAATGTTTTTCTTAATGGGCGTGTTTGGGGGCGACCCCACCCTTCCATTGTTGCCGGTGCGGGGGGCTCGGCTCAGGAAAGAGGCGCCAGGCTGGTTGCTGGACGAGGAGCCTCCCTTTGTTTTGGGGACGCGGGGCGGGGCCGCGAGCGGCCGCGGGGGCCATTGTTCCCCGCAGACACGGCAGCGGCGCGAGGCTCGCGATGTACAGCGGGACAGGGCCTGGTGGGCGAGGGCGGGGGAGGCGGGGGATTCCGGTGACCTTCCCAACCTCCCACAGAGGCAGCGTGGGAAAGCCAGGCAGGAAGGCGTGAGTCGTATGGGGGCTGTCGGTGAGGGCCAGTTGCAACATGGGGGTCAAAGTTCACCCAGTTTATTTTCAGTGCTGAAGACTCCTTCGGTCCCATAGTTCAGGGGTCGCTAGATTACCTCTCAATCCTACATCTTTAAGTTAAGGAAGTCTTCAGCTTTAATGCACAGATTACTCCCTCACTTCGCTCTCTCCGGAGCTGGAAATGCTCCAGCTTTTACGTACAAGCTGGGCAAGGTCCGCACGTGCCACTGGTGAAGGGAGACGGCAACAGCTTCTGAAGACCTTCCACGACTCCCCGCTAGCCGAGTCTTCCTGATGAACGAGGCCCCCCTCTGCTGGCACCTGAAGGGAAGCGCAGGCTGTGACAGTTTATGCAGGGATGTGGGCGAGACTTGCAGAAGGTGCAGACCATCTGTGAAAGTGACCCAGCGATCAGCGGCGATGTTGAGTCGCTTCGCTCCTGCCAGCCGCAGAGCCTCGCCGCATTGAACAGATGCTTCAGGCAGAGCACACAAGCCAGGCCGCTGATCCGAACGCGCTGATCCGAACGCGCTGATCCGAACGCGCTGCTCTTTGACTGTATTTTAACTGGCTTTGACCAGGGCTTTGTTATTGTGCCTTTTTATAAATACTGCTCAATATTTTAAGGGATAACTCTGTAATTTTCATTTTCAGTATTGTCCTTTTTGACGTTTTCCTACCCGATTTAGCATTGTGTCTGGAAAGCTGTTAATTTCAGTTGTGCACTTAAGTCATTAAATTTGGCTCAGAAAGACATATTTTCATTTTCAGAAAATGCAACCTGTTATCATGAAAAACATGGCCAGTGTACTTTTTACCAAATTTACTTCCAAACGGAGCAAATTGTTCTTTTTGATGGGGACTATGTTCAGTATTTTGGTGCCGCACCAAACTACTTTCCACTTATTGAAAAAGCAACCATTATCATATTATAAAGTTGTTTCGTGAAAAGTACAAAGACCAGATTCTTCGTAATGGTGAATTATGCTGACCAAAGCTACAATATGTCTCTGACTTGTTTTAATGAACTTCTATGACTGGCACTGGCTAGATGAACAATAAATGTTTGTGGGATAAAATTTATTGAGTTGGTCAAAAACATTATCGGACTTCGGTTTTGATCTCTTCATAGGATATGTTGATGACACTGAAAAAATGAAAATGACCTGTGTTATCCTTCAAGGAAGTGATTTAGGTGAAGTAGCTTACTCAAGGGCACAGCAGCAGTGCTCCACCTGGGATTTGAACCTGCAATTCAATATCCTATTGTTCAGTCACTACATTACACTACACTACACTGACACCTGACTGGACAGAGATGGTTAGTGACAGCAGTGCTTGGACTCATGAGCACATCTCATTCAGGACCCTCTCTCTTCTTCTGTCTTTTTCTCTTTCTGTGCAGATCCCACAGAAGAACTGAGGTTCAACATCGTCCACATGACCGAGGTGAGTTGAGGACTCTGGGATACTGGAGGTCCGTGGAGCAAAGAGCTTATTGCACCGTAAGCTGTGACCCTGCCTTTGTTGTCGCAGTTGTTTTTAATCTCGTTATTTGAAAGCGTAAAAGGATGAATCGCATCCTCCGCTCAGTGGGAAAACTGCCCGAGACAACCCTGCTTTCAAACAGAAACCCTCCGAGGCTTCGCTTCCTCTCCCTCGGTCTCTCATCCGCCCTCCCCCTCCCCCTCTCCCTCTCTCTCAGCGAAGGGAGTTGGCCTAATTTCACATTTCTGCCCGTTTTCACCTTGGATGCCCCGATCGCGCAGCGAATCTCACAGGAGCCGATTCGTCAACGTGACATCACACCACGTGCAAATGCGCGTATACCTACACGCAAGGACACACGCGCGCACACAAAAGCGTACTTGCACACACTCCTTGAGATTGAAAAAGTACCCATGGTTAGAAATTGAAATCCTCTTCGGTCTGTGAAATGTGGCCTAAGGAAGTTTGTCCCATTAACCAGTGAAGGGGACATGGCACAGCTGTTTGCCTGGTTCAGTAACCAGCGACGCCAGCTCTCAGCTAGACCTTTGAGAGAAGGGGCGGAGCCAAGAATGTTCTGGCTAGAGGCATGATGTAATCTCTTCTCCTTATCAGCTTCTCTTCCTCCGTCCTGGCCCAGCATGCATTTCTCCAGTGCCATGCCTCAGGGCTTTCCAAACGCGGACAAAGAAACGACCGCCCTTTATGGCATGTTTTGTTTGTATTGTCGTCTTTCATACATTGCTCATTTCAGACTTTCAGTTAAAATGAACCTTGTTTGATGTGCCCGTTCTTGCTAGCGAATGTGATTACGTTAATTACTAAACGCTCCTTTGTACTGCACCAAATAGGTTAAATAAAGGTGTTGGCTGTTTTATTGTGGAGATGAGGTCGGGGGTTCCCAGTCAGAGGGTGATAATATTAAGGGGGGGTTTTGAGATGAAGATTTTGGCAATCCCTGCATTTGGGGACAGCTGCTCTGGAACTGTAGCGATGCACCCTGAGAAGTAGTGAAGCAGAGGGGGAAACGACTGTGCATGAGACTGTGTGGGGCAGCGGTCCGGGAAGTGGACTAAACCACAGGGGCGGGACACTCATCCAGTGCTGCACATTTCCCTCCTGTGAGAGATTCAGCACTTCGATGTCATCTAAAAAGGAAGTAAGGGTATGAATGAACCGATGAATCAAAAAAAGTGTTAAATAAAAGTCTGCCAACGAAAAAGTTGTTAAGTATCCTCCATGGAGACATCATGCACCGGGGGGCAGGAGCACCCCAGTTTTGTAAGTAATAATACGTTGCGGTTGGCTCATCTGTAATTGCAGATGATGTGCTGCCGCACGCTCCCTCAGGGTTAGGGCTTCCCCTTTGCCCCTTGGTCAACTGGGCGGCCTCCACACACGTTGCCCGTGGGGTCCACCAGTCGCGGTACGCGTTGGCGGGAATGCGTGCGTTCAGTTTCCGCGCTGGGCGCTTGGTGCAGCTCATTCTTCAACGGTCTCGCCCATGCCACGTCTCGCGGCCCGCCGACCGCGCGGTCCGTACGACGCCCGACCCGTTTCCCGCGTCGCCCCCGGCCGCCACCTGACGGACGGTGTTCTATTTTAGCCGCGGCTTTAAAAAGAGCTGCGCTAACCCAGATTTGCTCAAACCGGGAAGGAGGCGGAGAGCGAGAGAGCGAGAGAGAGAGCCAGGAGGACTTGTGGAAGAGCTTTAGCTGGAGTTTACTCGCGCCCTGCGCCGCCGTCGCCATGGGCAACCTGTCGGACAGACCCAGTGCCCGGAGAGCGAAGGGGGGGAGGCTTTCACGCCCTGGAGACTCCCTCCAGCAGCACCTCCTCTCCGACTGTACAGATGTGAGTGTCCCGGGGCGGGTGTGGCGTGTGCACTCGCGAATTTGCGAAAGCGAGCATGTGCAGAAATGTGTGCGCAAGTGTGTTAACACGTGTTGTACGTGTTTGTGTGAGTACTGCTGAGTGTGGGTACGTGTGTCGTTCAGTGCTGTAGTGCTGCAGATGAAATGCATTTTGAGGGACTTGTAACTCGCTTGGTACATAAGTGTTTACATGCCTCTTTCCCTCTGAGGCTGTCATCTCGGGAATAAAAGGAGCCGGCCAGCGACAAGTTAGCCGCCGGGCAGCCAAGTGGTTGGCGAACGTGTCGTCGTTACCAATTATAACATACCGCAGCACTCAAAGCAAATCTCATGGATTTGTTAGGATTAGAGAGCAGGTAGTTTTTAGCCTATCCTAAGATTTCCTATAAAATTTGTCCTGCTTCATGTATAATTGAATTTCAGATAAAAATTTGCTTAGTTAATGTTGGTTGTTTGTAAGGATGAGTATCGGAGGCTGTCGGGTGCACGATCTTGTCAAAGCAATGGTTTTGAGTGCAGTGACATGCTGCGTGGTCTGGTATCCAGTATGATGTGGTACCGTATCCATTATGGTCTGGTATCCAGCAAATCCCTCATCCAGCCCTACGGGACTTCACGTGATTGGCTGTCTCGTCTCCCTGGACGCGACCATGCCTTTATGCTGTGCCTTTAATCTCCACGGACACGGTCATCAAGCTGTCGGCGTCCCCGGCAACCCTCGCCGCGACTCGACATCCGATCCATCATTCTCTTATTGAAGCCCTGCTGTTCAAACTGCACTTTTCTCACGAGAACCCGAAGGCTTGGCTCGCGACTGCGTTGGCTCATGACCTCAGCCTCCTTTGTTAGGGGTGAAATTAAAACTCGTCGAACTGAGGGGTAGTTTTAGATTAAGGAATAAAAGTGACGGCGAACGTGAATGGTGAGGTAAATTTGAAGACGCTATTTCGGTGTTGGGAGCACCGTGTGCCCGGCCTAGCCTTGTTTCTAATTGAGCGGCCGCCTAGGGGGAGCTCTCAGGACGAGGCAGGCCTAGAGACTAGGAATGACAAGTGTCAGCTATTTTAATGGCTGTTATGAGGATCGGCTATTTTAAGCCTGTCTCTCCTGTACGAGGGACGCGTAGACTCGCAGTGAGTGACAGTGGGTGAATCGGAGGGGACACGATGGAGACCCTGCCATCGAGACTGAGGGACCGTGTGGAAAAGGAGGGCAGACTGCTAAAGGTGGTGGCGGTGAAGGAAAAGGAGGAGTGTGTGACTTCTTTCTGTGTGCGAACTCATTTTGACATAAATGTGTCTTTTTGTGAGGAGTTAGTTGTCAGAATGGTGTGATCTTGGGCTGCAGTCTCTGCTGGTTCGTATGGTTGAATGGTTTCCTTTCAGTCAGCAGCCTCTCTCGGCCTTGGAAACAAGATGTGCAGTCTCTTTAGCCAATCAGTGACTTAAAGTGCTTAAGTGCAGGAACAATTAAAAAACCAGCAGACCCCGCAGTCCTCCAGGGTTTGAGTTTGGACTCCCTGATGCAGAATCGTGGATGTCCCGGGCATGTTGGCACCTGTCTGCAGCGGTCGATAGAGAAATTGAAATCCCCCCCCCCCCCCCCTCTGTCTGAGCCCTGCTGTTCGTCCAATGGCACTCTTCCTCCATCTTTCTTTCTTATTAACTAACTTGTGCTTTTGTCTTTTACCGTCATACCACCTGCAGGTTCAGTGTGGAGGTTTTTCTGTCATTTAATGTTGTAGATGTTTAAGTCAGCGCTGTTAAACAGCCATGCAAAAATGGCACAAAAACTGTTTTCATTTTTTTCAATCTTCTGTAACTTAGCTATTTATTAGTTATTTACATAATGCAGTTTAATTCAGTAGAATGACATAGTTCAGAGGATGTTGGCCTGAACATTGCAGTTTGAGTGCTGGTTTTTATTATTACCACTTTATTCTGAAAGAGTGCAGACTTGTGCTTTTAAATCACTATGATAATGTTCTTGCTCATTAAAACCGGGAAAAGTATTTTTTTAATTGAATCTGATTATTTTGCCTCTTTGAAGTCCAAGAAATGAAAAATTCCTCAGGGAGCCCTGCTGCCCCAGCACTCTCAGTGGAAGTGTGATGGATTGATAATTGCCAAATTTTACTCAAAATTGAGAGCTGATCTGGTTGTTTTACTCGTCTGTGGTTTAACACAACCCGAGCAAGTTCCATGTGTTTTCTTCTGATCTCACTCTTAAAAGTTGAGAAATTTCAAGTTCACCTCTGATTGTCCATTTGTTAGTTTTGGTTTGCTGTTCTAAAGCTGTCCCCTCTAGTGTACAGTTAATCGATTCTGTTTATTACTGGTTGGGTGGCCTGATTGGGTAGCCAGACTGCCTCTTGAGAGAATTAGCCTTGGGCCCTGGTTAAATGTGTTTGCGAAACTGGCGGTTGTAACTAAAAGATCTGTGCTACCCATGAAAATGTTTTGTGTTTACTGGCTATTTCTGTCGATGCTTTCCTGTGCTTCAAGTTGTGTTCTGAATGGGTGTTTGTTCCTATGTGTTTGTTCCTATTTATTGAGGTCTTAAGAAAGGACAGTTTGTTGATAATCTATCAGTTGAAGAGTCATACAGGAAGTAAAAATAGCTGCAGTCTTGGTGTTGGTTCACAGAACTGGTGTCTGTAGCTCGGAGGAAGTCAGAGCCGGGTGAGTAATGTATTGATGTGTCACTGGTGCCCCAGGTGGGAACCCTAGCCCTTTGACTGCGATGTGGATGATATCTGTTCATGTGAGTCGTGTGCGAGAATGAAAGGGAAAGATAAAGAGATGCGCACAGACAGGAAGAGAAATGTTTCACTCGGCTGAAAAATAAAATTATCTTGTTTCATCTTCCATTGTTTCTAGAAAACTGTCACATTTGTACATTGCCAGCTTACTCTAAAACTGCTTTCTTCTGTCTGAAGTTCTGAAACATACGTAACTGAAGTGTTTGTTATCATTTTGTAATTTGTCAGCAGTCGCACAGCAAAATTGGTCCAATCTCAAATAAAAATGGTTCTATTACCTATTCAGTTAGCCTCTACTATCTGCTGCATTTGTTATTCTGCCTAATTTGTAAGTCATTCTTTGAATTCCACGCTTTACTACAGATATTACACACGTGTTATCTTAAATTGAATTGGAATAGAAACGAATCAGCTGTACAGTTTTTCACCTATGTATCCAGCTTATTTCTACATTTGGTCTCTTGCAGCAGGACACCATTTTGTTCTTGCCAGCCCCTGCATTATTGATTGAAGAGTTTGATTTTGTCCACCTGACATGCACACACACATACGCACACAGTGGTATGTGTGTGCTGCACCAGAAGCTTTATTTCACAGCAGAATGGGGAATGGACGATTACAGTTGGCATGGCAGGGTTTACTTTTCTTTCACGTGACCAGTGCTTGAGAAGAGCATTTCACTCACTTTCTGTGTCTCTTTCTTATTTTGTCCCTTTCTTTTCATTGGCCCGTCTCTCTCTCACGCACACACACACACAATATTTCCTTCCATCTAATTCACCGTATGTGCATTCCTGTGCACGTATGCACGCAAGCACGCACACACGCGCACGTCCATGTCCACCTTATCAGTGCTGAAGCAGAGCCTTCCGCTCTGTTAATATTTCCCTCCATTTCACAAAGCATGTGCATGCTTATCCGTGTATTCTGCTCCCCCTTACATTTTCTGAAAAGGACTTTGAAAAGGAAATCGACTCAACTAACAATACCGATAAAAACAAATCTCTGAGTACGCTGTCATCGTTGCCTTGCTCCGTTAGGGAAGATGGCACTTAGTGGCATGGCAGTACAAGTGCAAGTGTACCTGTCTCTTTGTTCTCCAAATGACCTTGGCAAGGCCGTTGAGTGTCTATTTTTTATTGTTTGCATTTCAGCTTATTAATTCCAGGGGGTTGGTGTAGTAGACAGTTTTCTATTCATCGCTATTATCAGAAAAGGGAAGCGGGCGATGCCCTGTCGGCTGGTGATTTACTGTAAGGCCTGGAAACGGGCGCGGCCTGTCTGTCCTGTCTCGTCGAGGCACGGGAACCGAAGTGACGCGGGCCGGGTTGAAAAGGAACGTTATTGGATTTAACGGACAAATGTTTCAGTGCGGGATTAAAGCGGAAAGAGTAAGTATTTAATTAATCAATGCTGTAGCATATTAACCCGGTTCTTGGGGCTTGTGATGGGCAAGGTACGTTGGATTTGTGTCCCAGGGGACCGTCTGGTCTTGCTTTCATGCTGGTTTTCATGCTGGACTGCATTTACTGGGACCAGTGTGTAACAAAAAATGTTTTTCAAAATCAGTCATTAATTAGGTGGCTTTGTTTGGCTTTCTAGTGGCCCTTCCAGGTCATTTTGTATGTCGGGGTGGGTGGGGGGGCAGGGGCTACCTAAAACTTTTAGTTTTTTACTTTAGTTCCTTGGAAAGAAATCGAAACGATGTATCCTGCAGGGTTTTGTCTCCCGTCTGCTATCTGTTTTGATTACGAGGATATCTTTTGTGCTTCCTCCTCCATTAAAGATAAGATATTCATTATTGACTGGGTTTAAGACCTTGGTGCTTGGAATAGGATAGGATGTACTTTAATTGGAAATCAGTATGCTGGCCCTGGAAACATTTGCTGGGATATTAATAAACTGTACATTCTGTGTTACTGCATTCCTCTGTTTGATTTTTATTAGAGGAGGAATGCTTGTCAGAATTGTACTTTTATAACCAGACAAGTGATAGGTGTGGTTGCTGCCCCAGCACCACCAGCAGAGACATTAGTTTGCTTTAATACATAAAATGGCTTTAGGTGGGATTGTAGAGGAAATCTATATATCTGAGAGAATTTGTTATTTTCTCTGTCACTCTTCCTTGGTTCAGTTCAGCATTGCTTTGTCGGCTGCTGAAATTGAAGCACTTTTGCAGAAGCAGACATACAATTTCAGATTACGTTTGAAATGCATTATATAGCCACAATTGCGTAGTGTGATATACGGTGCTGTGAAAAAGTATTTTCCCCTTCCTGATTTCCTCTATTATTGCATATTTGTCTCACTGACCTGTTTCAGGTCTTTTGATAAAGTATATTTATAGGACAAATGGAAACTGAGTAAACTCAAAACACGTTTGAAAAATAATTGTTACATTTATTTAATGAAAAAAGTTAACCAATTAACTATATTTAATTCATAATTGTATTAAGCTGAACACAACAAGGCTTGATGGCAGCCAGCCGTGTTGAATCTAAACCTTGCACATATTGAACCTTTCCATTAGAATAGTCGCCACAAAGTTTCAACAAGCGCAATCACGATCAAAGGAAATTCCAGAAGAGATGTTTAAATATATCAGCCTGGAAATGGTTACAAAGCCATTTCTAAGGTTCTAGGACTCCACCAAATGGAGAACACTTTGAGCAATGGTGAATCTTCCCAGGGTGGCAAAATTTATCCAATCCAGGAAGTCACAAAAGATCCCAGGAGAGCATCCAAACAACTGCAGGCCTGTGTAGCCTCACCCTAGGGTCAGTGTTCCATCACTCCACAATAAGAAAGAGACCGGGCAAAAATGGGATTCATGGGAGAGTAGCAAGGCAGAAACCACTGTTAACCAAGAGAAAAATCAATGCTCATCTCACATTTAAAAAAAAAGCACCTGGATAATCCAAGCCTTTTGGGATGATGTTCTATGGACAGAGGAGTCCAACATGTATATTTTTGGACTACACAGATCCCATTTATCTGGTGTAAGACAAATACAGTATTTTACAGTCAGACCATCATACGAGCAGTCAAATATGGTGGTGGTAGTGTGATTGTGTGGAATTGGATGACTTGCCATTATTGAAGGAACCATGATTTCTGCTCTGTACTAGAAAATTCTTAAGGAGAATGACTGGTCATGAGCTGAAGAGAAACAAAATTAAAGTTTTGGAGTGGATATGGGTACTTTTTCTCATTAAATAAATGAAATTATAATTAAAAATGTGTTTTATGTTTCCTCAGGTCTCCTTTGTCTAATATTACATTTTGTCGAAAGATCTGAAACCAGTCGGTGATAAATATGCAATAATAGAGGAAATCAGGCAAATACTTTTTCACAAACTGTATAATATCTTCCTCTCCGTTTCTTTCTTTCTTCTCTGAACTGGAAGTCATTTGTTAACAAACAATAGAGTGTCAGACAAGGGACTGCTTTTCATGGAAAGGCCTTTCTGTCAGAAATTGTAAGCTGCTAACAGACAGTATTCTTTGTCCAACTGGAAAGTGACTGCGTGCGTGAATCAGTCCTGGGTCAAATACATTTTTCAAATACTTTAACTAACTCTCAAAGAATGAAGATGTTTTTAACCAAAGTCTATGTGAAAGAAGGATTCTTTTTTGGAAGGAATATTTTTTGGAAAATGAATGTTTCTTTTTAAAATTGGCCGTGATCTGCAGTGTCGTCTGAAGGGTTGAAGGGATTTCCGGCAATTATTTGACTGAGGTCTGCTGACGATATGCCAAGGTCAGACGATGAATTTGATGTGACCTCTAACAGCTTTTTCCTTTTTCTCCACTCCACTTTTCTCCCTATATCCCTCTTCCTTCTCTATCATTCTGTCTCTCTATAAAGGCCAGCGACTGTGTCCTCAGTTTGGAGACGTATTCCTTGGATCAGAGGAGGAGAGTGTGCCAATGTTTGAGTGATAACATCGAGAAGAGACAACAAGAGCAAGAATCACCTGCCGCCACTGAGCAGGTAGGGTCAGAACTGCCTCACCTATACACACTGTACACCGAGAGCCCGCATCCATCCGTCTGTACAGAGACACTGTACACCGAGAGCCCGCGTTCACCCGTCTGTACAGACACACTGTACACCCAGAACACTCTGAATCACCTGTCTCAACAGGGACACTGTACACCCAGAACACTCACAATCACCTGTCTCAACAGAGACACTGTACACCCAGAACGCTGACATACACCCGTCTCTACAGAGACTCTGTACACCCAGAACACTCACAATCACCTGTCACTACAGAGACACTGTGCACGCAGAACACTGACATACACCCGTCTCTACAGAGACTATGTACACCCAGAACACTCACATTCACCCCATTTTCCTATTACAGTATATGCTTCACTGTTGTCATGGCTCTATGCGGGGCGGGGGGGATGTGGTTATGACATCATTGTCAACACCCTCTTTCTACTTGCAGTGCAGCAGGGCCTTTTCTGCAGCTGCAGTCTGATACCAGTTCTCAGTTTGTTCTCTTTTCTCCCCCCCAAAAAAAATTATATTGGGGGATGTACCTCTTTACTGCTGTTTCCTACTACCTCTCGCCTAACCTGTTTCTCAGTCGCTTCGAGCTCCCCATCTGCTTGTGCTGTGAAAAAGTAAAGGCACTCAGCCTGTTATTACTGCGCTACACTTGGGAACCACCTGTGTGTGTTTTCGTGTGTGTGTGTGTGTGTGTGTGTGTGTGTGGTTATGTGAGCTCGTATTTGTGTGAATGTGTGTCTCTCGCTCGCTCGCTCTCTTTCTCCGTGTGTTTTTGTGTGTGTGTGTATCTGTGTGTGTATGGGTGTGTGTTTGTCTTTGTGTGTGTGGGGTTATATGAGTTTGTATTTCTGTGAATGTGTGTGTCTCTCTCACGCTTGATGTGTTTGTGTGCGTGCGCATGTGCGTTTGCGCGTGTGTGTGCACACGGGTGTGGACGCAGAACAGGAACCGCGGGTTGTGAAGCTGCAGTTGAACAGCCTCATTACGGGCCTGAAGCGGAAGAGGGGTGACGCCGGCGCTACAGACACGGCAGAATTTATTAGCATTTAGCTTCAAACGAACGGTGCGATTATCAGCGCTAATTTATTTATTATTGATTCAACTAACCAGAGGAACACACACTGCCGCTTCCGCACCCTGGGGGCCCACCCCACGCGCAGCTAACCCTGCTAACATTTAAGCACTTACCCCCTGGGCAAAGCCTGTAAATCAAACTGTAACCATACAGGTACGGGGAGCGCTCTTTGAATCCTCACCTGAGCCCTGCGAGACAGTCACTAAGATTGGGCTTTGCTGAGAGGGCTGAGTTCTAAGAGAAATACAGTGACATTAAGACATGCCGCTGAGCCTGCTGGGATAGGACTAACAGATCAAGCTCACACGTGTGCATAGCTCCTTTCGCAACGCAGGAAAGGTCGCCTCAGCCATCGCCACTGTGTAGCTTGGGTGATGCGGTGGAGCCTTGTTGCCTTTTTGCATGCAAACGCAACCCATGCATCGGCTAAAGTGGGGTGAGAGAGTTCCTTTGAAAATGCTAGTGGTCCTGGGCGTTTCCAGTGCTGTTTGTCTTCATTCGCTTGCTTCGTCTGGTAACTAACTGCTAGGCAGATTCCAAATGGTACACAAGCCTGCTTCTAGTGAAACCTCAAAGAGCTCTGCATTTAGGAATGCATTATTATCCTCAAATCAGTTCCACACAAGGATTTCAAGACTGAAAATTCGTTCTGAAGGTTGTCCATAGTGACGCACAGTATGTCAAATATCAGTGTGTGGCAGCTACTTCTTGTGCCTACTACATCGTATTTATATTTAGAAAATGTTTCCACTCATGAAACTGTTGGGTTTACCTCATTTTGTTCCTTCCTCTCTATATTTTATTGACTGTAAATGTCATCCTTTCTCCTGTTTTGTGAGACAGTATGCCTGTCGTGAAAGATGCGATGTGAAATGCAGGGGATAGTTATGAGATTTGGGCTTTTATAAGATCACCCAGAGCAGTCTGTCTGTTGTTGAGGCTGTTAGGCTGGGACTCCAGTGTGCATCTCACACACACAATAAGATTCTTCTGCTTGTTTGCTGCTTCCTGTCTGTATGAATTGGATGTGAGATTTTGATGTCTGGTTAGCTCTCTCTCTCTCGCGCTCTCTATCTCTCTCTATTTTTCTTTCTCTCTCCGTGTGCGCATGCCTGAGTGTTTGTCTTTTTCATCCTTTGTGGCTGGTGTATGAAAACGGGAAATTTCATTTTGCAGACTCGCCAATGACTCTAAGGACACAGGATATTTTTAGCAAGGTGTTTGAATTGTGATCCGCACTCTCTCAATGTCCTTATTGTGCCTTAGCAGAGTGAAAAAAATGACAAACAAATACTTGAAGTTAGATATCATAAGATACATTTAGACATAGATTAATATACAGTACACACACACACATATATATATTTACTATATATATATATGTGTGTGTGTGTATCTATATACTGTAGATCTATAGGTTACTAAGGTGTCATTGATTTCTGAGGGTTTCCAACCCGACAAGATTCTCAGGAAATCTTCAAGTACAGTTGGCTGTTTGGTTTGTGTTAAGAATGTCTTTTTAAGTATGCATGGAATTCGTGTGCCCTTTTAGGAAGGCAAAGCCGCAGTTCTCACAGTCTAATTAAAGAAGCGCTATGAGTATTTTTCAAAAAATTACAATCCTCCAAACACTGGGGGCACAAATATGCACAACGGTGGTGGTGAGAATATGTTTGGAGACGAACTGCGTTTCAGGCATGTGCGTCTTGCGCGTTCAGATTCGGTACCAACGTTTTGATTACCATGACACGAAAGGATAAGTTTAGAAAAAAAACATTTACTTCCCCGCTAACGCACGATATATGTGCGGAAAGGCTCCCATTACAACACATCATCGCTATCCCGGTGTTCTATTTTTGCTTTCCCGGCCGCAGGTTCGCAGAGCCCGCTGTCAGTGTGTGGGGGGTCTCGTGACATGTGCGTGACCGCTCTGGAAGTGTTCAGCGGTTTGCGTCGCAACGGAAACATCAATTTCGCTGCATTTCACACGGGGCGGACTTCAAAGCACGTTTCTTTTTTCTTTGTTCTTTGTTTGGCACGCGAAATGTAAAATGCATTATGTTAGATTGTAGTTTCAGTAAGTCGAACAGGAAGTTCTCTTCGTTTGATCTTAAATTGTTTTAATGTCTAATAACAGTCAAATAATGTACACATGCCATTACAGTTGTTCTGCTATGAGGATGAAGGATAGCGTGTAAAACATATTTCAGGGACGTTCTCTCGCTATGCTTTGTTTATGCTGTGGTCCCCCATGGTCACTTAAGCCTGATTTTGTGTTCCTGTGCACGCGCTATGTGGCACATTCACCGGCGCAGTTCATCCATTCATTCAGGGCCTTCATGCTCCTCTCAAGCAGGAGAGAATCGCTCATATAAATGACCCATTATTTTGGCAGGTTTCCTTAGGCGCTCCATATATAGATACAAAGCACAGTGATAGAAAAGAAATGCACTTCTATCAAATTCTTTCCGTAAGTTAAAGACTGTTTGAAGTTCATTCGTTCCCATTCGCATTTACAGTACATTTGGGCTTATAGCAGCCGCTCACCCAGAGAGCCTTGCACAGCTTCCGTCCGTTTGGACAGCTGAAGCTGTTTCGCATGTTTTACTGAAGCGATTCAGGTTAACCGCCTTTGCTCGAGAGTATGATGGCCACGCCCCACCTATTCGTTACGCTTCACTGTCGCCCCCCAATTCTGTCCGAAGGACCTGAACAGGCTTTCGGGCGCTGGGGTACGTTGGCAGGGTTTCGGCTCGCTCTGTCCCGCCTGCGTTCTTGGGGGGGGTGGGGGGAAATGAGCGCGGCACGCTGCGCGGTACGTCGCCTCGGCCGATGGTTCCAGCGTTTCTCACCAGCCGCAGGGCCTCCTCTCCTAGTTTGGTGCTCGCGGCGGCTCGGTGTTTGGCTTTTGGGACGGGGATTGAAGTTTACGAGCTGCTTACGCTCTGACGGATGGCTCCGGCGAACGGCTGCGTAAATCCGTCCGCCGCCCGGGGGGGGGGGGGCGGCTCAGAAACGCGGCGGTTCTCCAGGCGCGTCTTAAGCTCCACCGTGGTGCGTCTAATTAAAAGTTAATTCCGTTGAAGTATAAAGTGGAGCTATAGAGTGCAATTAAAGAGATTATAATTTTGTTTTTGTTTGAATTGTTTTGCATGTTTTGAAAGATTAATGACGTGGTCTTTCGGGCTGTTTGAAATATGCCTTTCAAGGATGCCTGTCTTGTTGAGATTTACTGTGCGTGTCGTGCATTGTGGGAAATGCAGAGGACACGTCACACTCCTGCCTTGCATGACCGCCCCGCTGAATCTGATTCACTGCCCAGTGCTGTGATAAAACCAGCTTGACACATCTACAACACACTGTCAGCAAATCTAATTCTGCTCGCACCCACAGTACTGGCAACTGTGAACTCATGCTTATAACTACAACACTGTCAACTAATCTCTGCTAATGTCCACATCACACCATCAGCTAAACTCTGCTTATACCTGCCAGACTTGACTAAACTCTGCTCTCATCCAGTGCAATTGAACAGATGCTGTAAAAATGGATATTCAGACAATTAAAAGATGGATAGATGTTGCTCATTTTCTGTCTGTAGTTGAATGTCAAGTCCGTGTTTGGTATCTTTGGCTGTCAGATGATAGCTGCTCATCCAGGCAGGAGTTTACTGCGCAGTCAGGCAGGAGAAATCACAGTAAGGCGCTGGCTGTGCTGTGTGCGGTGATTGAAGATTATTGTTAAGCAGATCTTATTGGTCAGCAGAGGTAAACACTGTGTACTCTGGGAGAGGACACACACGGTGAAGCGTGGAGTGGTGTGTGCCACAACCTCTCTGGACTTGTCCGTGATCGTGGCAAGAGAACGGAACGCTACTCAACAATGTACACAAGGAGGTGCTTTATAAACGACAATGACACCTCCTCAGATTGTATGACTTCTGTGGGAAGGCATTTTTCCAAGACTGTAGTGGTTTTCCTGGTCGTTCCTCAACAAATGTGACTTTTTCACATTTGTAAGCATAACATGCAGCTGGCGCAATTCTTATTCTTAGAAGTGATACGTTACCGGAAGCCGGGAATGGGACTGACTACAGTTTCCATAACTACATCCAAGGAATTCCTGTGTCCAGTCCTCTTACAGGCAGGTTGTATATCTTTTACAGACCCGACATTTGAAAGTGTCATTGGCTGAGTACTACAGCTCTGCTGCTGCATATGTTGAGGCAGTGTTCATGCAGTGAGGTTGAGGGAGTGACAGCTCTTCTGGTCTGCCTTCTTACCCCGTAGCAGCTCAGACCCGCTTCTCCATTCTAGAAGCTTCCTTGGCTGCCTGCACACGTTGCCATGCTCTGTTGATTTCCGCACTCTTTATTCTGTGTCAGATCAGACACCGAGAGATTCCCCCTCTGCCTCTCCATGCCTCCAAACCGCCACCAAACCCTCGCTCCCACGCCTCGTTATCCGTAGAAACGTGCCTTGCGTTTTCTTTTGATGAAAGAAAAGAGAGACATTTTCTTTTCATTATCCATCCCTAGCCCAAACCTGCTGTGGCAAGAATGAGGGAAATCCAGTCTAGCCTCAGACTAAGAGAAGTAAAAAAAAAAAAATAGACTCACTCACATTTTCCCCTGGTCCGTTTATTTGAGCGCAGGTTTAAACGAGACTCTTCCTGTGTTTGGTGTGTGATGTGTTGCAGAGTCCGAGAGTCCTGCCCTGTTCTGCTTTGGAGAGAGACGCCCCCGGTTCGCTCCCTGGTTATCGCTTTTCTCTGTCAGTCACTTGAAGTCAGGACAGCGTCGCCATCATCGTCATGTTTGTGTGGTGGGCTGGGGTGGGGGCGGGGGGGGATTCGGGGCCATTGTCAGAAAGATGTGACCTTCCAGCAGAGAGATGTGCGGCGTAGTGGGTAGGGAACTGGAAATGTTACCAGAGGGCCATAGGTTTGATTCCCAGACAGAGCATTGCTGCTGTACCCTGAGGTACTTAATCTGACTTTTTTCTTAACCCTCTAGAAGCTAGGAGCTATGACAGGCTGCTCAAAAGAATTACAAAATGGCTGCCAGCTCTACCCTTTTCAAGAAACAGAAACATTCAATTTTTCCATACTACTGTCCAACCAGACAGGTATTAGGCTCACCGTGACGTGTGTGGAAGAGGGCATTCACCTTAGTGGATGCTGCTGTGGTTACCGCTGAGCTGTGTCTCAGATGAGAGAGGGGGCGAGAGCTGTGCTAGCGAAACATGATGGGAATGGAGAGGCCCAGAAAACGAATAATTTAATGATATCAGTTGTCGGCTATCCGCTGTCACTTCGATGATGAGGATAGCTCGTTAGAAAGCCATTTTAGTTGCTTGGTTAGCTTGTCAGCTAGCTTGATGACGAAGGCCTATTTGCAAAACAAGGTCAGTGCCATAGCACTGTCTTAAGATTGTACTCCATTTTGTACTGTGTGTTGGCTGTACGGATGGTATTTAGATGTAGATGTAAATACGCAAACTCCACAAAATACGTTGGAATTTGACTACCAAAATTATTGGCTTGCCTGCTTGCACATTTGTCAAAGTGCTAAATGTGTATGTGTGTAATATATATTAAACTTGATATTATACTGGATAACAATTACTCTGAAATAAATTTATATGTTTGCAATTATGTATATATATTTGTTCTTGTGTTTGTTTTCCTTTTCATTTTACAGAAGTACATTTCTTCCAAATGCTTTCAGACTGCATTGCAGAATTTTATAACTGTACTGAGGATCTTGACCTTACTCCTATTTGGCAGATGCACTCATCCAGACTGAATTACATTGAAACACAAGTAAAAAGGTCAGGGATCAAAGTGCAGTAATTCCTTTGAGGGGGCAAGTATAGTCCCAAGAGAGCAAGTGCAAGAAGTGCACTGAAGGGTTATGGAAATGTTCAGTCGTCTAAATGGACATTGTGTTAACTGTTAGCCACCTTAACAGAACACTGGCCTCAATACACAAAACTATGGTGCAAATATGGTATCCCTCACTAGAAGCAAGGAAACAGTATCAAAGAATGAGAGCTCTGCAGGGTCTTGAATTGGTCCTTGTACAGGTCCAAAGTTTTTTGTTTTTTGTTTCCGTCTCCATTGGCTGATCCTTTGTGATCATCAGTATAGCACAAGCGACTGCCTCATTGAGGGAAAGGGGTAGTATTTGAGGGAATTTTTGTTTTTTGTTATGTTGAGTGTTGTCTCATGATTGGAAGACCTGTCAGAGGCCTGGTATGATTTTGGTGGTGATAGCCAGCTGGAGGTTGGTGGTGTTAGGGCAGTGGCATTCAGTGTGAGTTGGGTGGTGTTAGGGCAGTGATATCCAGTGTGAGTTAGGTGGTGTTAGGGCAGTGATATCCAGTGTGAGTTGGGTGGTGTTAAGGGCAGTGATAGCCAGTGTGTGCTGTGATTGGGTAGTGATCACCTGCTGGTTTTGGGTGGTGATAGGTGACAGAGAAGTCTAAAATTGGTAGATTTGGTCACAACATGTCTCGCACAGCATCACTGGGACTGGTCGTGGAGATGCTGGCCAATCGGAGACGGCCATGTTTCTGTGGAGGAGAGAGGGGCAGAGAGAAAGAGAGCACAAGAGAGAAAGAGAGAGAGAGGGAGTGTGAGAGAGACGGAGAGAGGTATTTTGATTCACAGTTCGGCTGGTTCTAAAAATAGTCCCACACTGAGCAGCGGTGTGTCTCGGGAGGAAAGCACACGCGCACCCCCCCCCCCCCCCCCCACCCCTGTCTCTTATTGGCCCACAAGTTGTAATCAGAGGGAGGGGGGCAGCTGTGCAGGGGAAGGAGGAGGGGGGGGGGGGCAGTGTGGCTAAGGGAGCATTCAGAGAGCCGGTTTCACTCTACTCTACTGTCCCTGCATCCTGTAGCCGATCGACTCCCTCACTGGCTCTCATCCCCTCGCTCAAAGCCGCTCGAGGAACAGCCGCCTCCTCTTCTGAAACGCGGAAAGTCCGTCCCTCTGTCCGTCCGTCTGTCCGTCCCGCGCCGCCAGATGCCTGTGTCCAAGGTGCACCCTCAGGAACGCGTGGTGGTATGGATGGGGCTTGGTGGGGGTGGGGTGGAGGGGTTGGGTTGGGGTAAGAGGGCGGGAGGGTCCCGCTAACGGACCTGTCGAAGCCCGCGGGGCCGCTTCAGGAGAGCCGCGGTTTCTCGTCGGAAGCCGGGGGCCCCCGAACGGGCGGCGCCGCGTCGCGTCCGCGTCCGCGTCTCCGTTCCTCGACGCGCGCGCAGCTCGGGTGTCCTCTCGGCTCCAGTTCTGGAAGCCGCGGTAAAGGAAGGAAAGGCCGCAGCGCGCAGCCTGCGAGGCGGCCGGGCGTTAATCAGGGTGAGTGATGCCCACTTATACGACAGCTCGGCACGGTGGAGTATGACGGGAAGCCGTGAGGTTTTTAATGAATTGTTTTTATTTTTTTTGAACCTCTCCGCGGAGAGTCCGTCAACGTGCCTATTAGCTCTGACATTTCTCTGAGAAGGGGAGCCAGATAACACAGGGCACCCGGGTCGAGAGCGCTGGAAATGAGAGGAACACCTTTTTTTTTTTTTAGTGCAGGCTGGACGTCAGGCACGGGGGCGATTTATTGCGGGCACACATCCTTGGGGTGTGTTGGGGTGGGGGGCGGGCGTAGTGCTGGACTCTCTGCGGAGAGGTTAAAAAAATAAAGAAATTAATAATTGTGTCGTCGTTTGCGCCGTGTGGTTTGAGGTGGATGCCAGGTTGCCGGGTTGGAAACGGCGAAGGGGCTCGGGCAGAACGCTCGGGTCCGATGTCGGCGCGACTCTCCGTCGGGTTCTCCGCCACCTGCGGTGACTCGTCCTCCTTTTCCCCGCCAGTCAGATGGATGTCTGTGTCCCAGGTACACCCCCCGAGAGACCGGGGCTCAGGGCGCTCTGCTCTAATTCTCTGCTTTTTTGGGTTTGGGAGTGCAGCAGTGGCCCGGCGCAGTGCTGTGCTACAGTATTCCTTCAGCTGTTTTTAAAAATACGGACGCGGTGGTGCGCACGCGCGCGTGAGCATGACTGCGGATGAGAGAGCGCGTGTTTACACGCGCATCCGTGTGCATGTGCAGTTGGGCGTACGTGTGTTTGTGTTGCATTTCAAAGCCCTGTGATGGGGTGTATTTCTGCATCTCAGCAACGAACCTGATATCCTGATAACCAGATTGGAGTTTATAGTAAGGCCTTGTGTGTGTGTGTGTGCGTGTGTGTGCGTGTGTGCGTGTGTGTGTGTGTGTGTGTGTGTGTGTGTGTGTGTGTGTGTGTGTGTAAACAGGGGAAAGATGCATTTGTTGATGGGGAACAGTGAGGAATGATAATGATTGCTTGTCCTCTGGGACTTTGGAACTGCACAGAGCTCCTTAATGACAATCTATTTGGTGTCTGGGTGGTAGGAGATGTCTCTAATGGAGCAAGCTCTCTGCTCTCTCCCTCTCTCTCGCTCTCTCTCTGCTCTTTCTGCTCTCCTCTCTCTCTGCTTTCTATCTCTATTCCCTCTCCCTCTCCCTGTCAGTTGAGGCTTGTGTGTCTCCTGTCCCTCGTGTATGTGTGTTTGTGTTTCTGTCTCCTGTCTTTGATGGGAGTATCCCCTCACAGTGCTTTGAGGTTCTATCTCAACTCGACTTTAGCTACGACCGCGATGTGCGTGCACACACACGCGCGCACACACACACACACACACACACACACACACACACACGCACACGTGACTGAGCAGCAGATCGAGAGAGCGGCTCAGAAGGCTTTACTGGCACTCGCTGGGATGTGAAGGAGGAAGACTGTGGTCTGTGTGGGCTGTGAGCTGGATCTCCGTGCAGGTGAAGTTCTTTAATTCTGCTTTGGTCCGCTTTAACGTGGCAGTTAACAAGTGACAGGTTTACGTCTCGGAAGACAACCAGGGAATGTAAACTTAACGATTCTTTCATCCAGAATATTATGGATTAATCCATGTGTGTGCCTGTGTTTGTGTGTGTGTGTGTGCGCTATTAGTGTGCATTTATTAGTGTTTGTGTGTGGGTTTGTGTGCACACGTGTGTGTGTGTGTGTGTGTGTGGTATCACTGGTAAGGCCAGGGAGTGGTTTGTTTTGGAGTGAATAGAGGAGAGGAGGAGGATGTAGAGAAAAAGAACTCCGCCACACCGTATCAGTCGGGGGTTTATTTTAGTATCAGCGATTCACCTCGGCCCCTCTCTCCACCGCGTATCCTTCTGTGTGCTCGCTTTTACCCTTTACTCTTCCTTTGCCTGCTGTTGTCTGAGCCAGTGCGCTTAACTGTGAAGTTTATATCTACTTTTCTTTGCAGTTTTGTACAGATATTTTGATTTGCTGTCATTTGCAACTAGATGTAAGAGCAGTATTTCGGTTTATCCGCATTTGAACTCTACAGGTCCCCAGTAAGACCCGTGTTGTCATAGCTTTGATAGGTGTGCTTCGTGCGTCAGTGTTTAGATTGAGCTGTGCGCCGTGGGTCTTCCGGACTCCTGGGTTTGGCCTCGCGCATTTTGTCGAAGCCGTCAGCGTGCCGGATGAAGGACATGGACGTTTATTTCTTTGGGATGGAATTTGTTCCTTTATCATGAGGTCTCAGCTGTCATGCTGAGAGAGGCAGCATCTCCTAGTGAGAACATGTCAGTTATTTAATGCTGCCTAAAGAACCCACACCTATGGCAGTTTGATTTCACTACCTTCTTCTCTGTATCTCAAACACACTTATGAAAGAATTTGATATGTCACATAGGGTTTAATCAGTTTATGTACACTAAGTTTGTATGATTTTAATTTGTTTATTGATTTCTAGCAATGCCAGGAGCATTTTAATAAAATATTAGATGTTCTCTAGCACATAGCTATATGTTAAACGGCGTTCCTTTTTTGGCAATAAAACATGTAGCACAGATTGAAAATGTACTTAAAACATGAAACTTACATTATGGCAGTGGACCTTGCAGTGGTTATTTGCTTATTTCTGTACAATGAAATGTAGCTCTGCTTTGTGATATGCACTTTAGCGTGTTTTACAATGCACATGCTGCATTATGTAAAACTTACCGACACAGCTCCAATGTCATACTTGACAATACAAGATGCATTAGTATGGGCCTAGAATGATGTAAGCTGCAAGACCAGCTAGCAATGCATTACAGCACTGTACTGTGCAGTGATGACTGATTGGGCATTTTTATTTTAAGTGTTTGTTAACTTTGATGTATTTGCTCACACTTAGCGTGTTGTTTTGTCCTGAGCCTGTTATGGAGCGTGAATAATGTCCTCAAGTAATATGTTATGAGCATCTTCACAAATGACTTCTCAGCACATGCAATCCTTTTTGAAGGATGACCTAACTCGTTATGTAAAATGCTGTTCTCATATATGATATAATGCATGGTGTCATTTGACATAGCATCAGGCCCCTAAACGAAATTACTGTCTGCATGCTAGTGAATGATTTATAATGATATTACACAGTGTTAATTAAGTTGATATAAGTATTCCAGATCATATGTTTGCCCTGGCTGTGTAAATGTCATATTTGTAGCAAGACATTGCGAATTTAAGTGTTCTGGAGGCGTTATGTAAACCAATTAAGATGATTTCTTTCAGATGAACCTTTAGATTTTTTAAAATTAAGTGGTTTGGAAACAATTCTTTAGATCCGTAATGCATGTAACAGTTTACATGCATTAACTAGGCTGTCAGATCACATATATTATGATGTAGCTTTTGAGTTTGAATCATAGACTGTAGGAAAAAATATGGACCAGAGTCACTGTGATGTCACCCATTGACTTCCCATGGGCTTGGTGAAAAGTGCTTTGAAACTGCAGAAGTGCAGTTTTCAGACTACACCATGTTGTACAAAATCCGGAAAAGGGTGGACCCATATATGGGCATAAAGTCCGGCCGAGTCCTCCACTAAGCTTTGAGATAGTGATTCGGCAGTGATGCAAATTGTCTCAGAAATATTAAAATATTGTCCAAATAACACAGTAACAACAAATGGGCACATGGGGGGGGGGACACATTATATGAGGAAAAACACCTGTTTACCTGACTACATTTTCTTGTGGGGAAAAAATGTTGACTTTGTATTATGACTGTATTGTTACACACCTTTACTGGAGCCAACCACACTGGCGCTAGTGAGCAACATCTCTCTGTGTGTGTGTGTGGGTGTAAACATCTCAGATGGACAAAATAAAACAGTATGTGTGTGGTAGGGAGTGTGCAGAGCAGTGATCATATTAATCTTCTGTGCTGCTGAGTCACAGCTTTAGGTTTATCAGCAGAGAGACCACTTTTGAGACACACTGTTTGCATTAGCATCAGTGTAGATAATTGCTGTGTTGAGTCAGAGAATCATTAGACAAGGTGGCCGTGTACTCAATCAATCAGCTCATATCTTTCCTTTCCTGCGCCTGCCTCCTTCTCCAACACTCTACAACCACAGATCAATAACCCCCCTCCCCCCGCCCTCCTTCTGCATTGTCTCATCGCTGTTCTCATCGTCTGTGTTCGCGTCTGAGGAGTGAATATCAAAGTCATCAAGCTCTACAGGTTAGTTAAGCTGTGTGTGATATATTTGACCACTCTCCCCCCCCCCACCAAAATAAGTAGTGTTCTGTCTCTCTCTTACACCGAACACGTCGATGGAAGACCTGCTTTGTCTCCGTTCTGTCCTGGTCTGTGTCTGAATATTTATTTGCGTGATATTTAGTATCACTGCCCTATTTTCCTGAAATCTTCCCAAGCTAGTTTTTGTCTGAGTCGAAGTTGACTGCTCTTGCACTCTACCCTTTGGTATAGGTTCGGCACTTCACGGACAGTTGTCTCTGAAGCCTTACTTTGGCTGGTGAATAATTTCAGCTTGGTTTTTCCCGTGGTCTCCAGCTGATGGATCTGGGTAGGGGGCAGATGTAGATGATACCAGGTGGCAGGGAAATTAGTCTCTGTGTAGTGATTAATGCTCTAATTAAGGAACAAAAGTTTTGATGAACTTGTAATGGAGCCCTGGGGCTCCTGTTTAATGTTATTTTACAAAGAGCAGCCTTCGCCACATTTTCCTGTGGAATTTTCCAAGCAGGTGATTGGCCGATGTTCCTGATTGATTATTTGATTACCGTTATGTTGTCTCTTCTTCTGGGCTATAATTGTGTTCCATCCAGCTGGTGCTATACAGGCTAGCAGCAGATTTCATACTCTGGATTTGCAGTTGCAATAGTAGATTTACAGTTTAAAAGCATAATTTGCTGTTTAAAATAAATTCTCTATTGATGGACAGCAATGGGTTTGCCTAGTGAATGTTCTGAGTAGCAGGTAACACAACTAGCACATTGGCTAATGAGTCAAAATGCTAATTTCAAGCCCTGATTGCAAAATACATAAGGGGAGGACTTCAAATGGAGTCATTTGGGAAACTGAAAATTGATATTTAGACTTCATCAGCCTTTCTGGAAAAAGTTGAAGATTGGGGCAGCTTGATGACGACATCTTGGAGTGACGACAGCACAGATTGTCTTGCATAAACAGATGGACGGCTCAGTGTTCCTTGCATCTGAAACTCTTTGTCTGTTGAAGCTGAAATGGTCCAATTAGGGACATCTTTGGGGTGTGCCTAAAGACATTAGCTTGGCAATTGATGTTCTATCATTGGGTGCACACCTCTTAATGAATGTAAACTGTAATATAACACCATAAGATCCTTTTACCAACCAGTGCCTCTTAGAGTGAGGAATTAGAGGACATGACTGAAGCTGATCATCTGGTTATATTAGATAATCTGTGACTGTTATTTCAGAATGTCTCCTCGTTTGAGAGGAATAAATCTCTATTTTCTCATGTTATAAAGCCGCCATAATTTAAGAATGAAAATTATCTCTCCTCTCAGGTCCCTCTCTCTGATCACCTTTATCTGTCTCTCTTCCTCTCTCCTTTGTCACTTCGTCGGGGGATTTATATCGCAGTATGGGTCCCACGAGCTCCAGCCGATTTCAGAATAATATCCGTAGAGAATTGAGCAGATGCTCCTGAATAATGAAGGAGCTTCGGCGAGATGAATCTTCCCCTTTCTCCGGAGAATACGGAGTACACAAGCCCTTCTCCAATCACATTAACCCCCCCCCATATGTTTAATTATTGTTCATTGCGTTAAATGCATGTATTATTCTTTTTAATATGATGCACATTTCAAACCTGTTTATTTTGTGGGGATGGGGGGGGGGGGTCTATGTGGTTAAGAACGAAGTAGTCGGCTGCACTAAAAAATGTGAATGCATAGCAATTATTTTAGCCCTTTTTATGGTAAATTACTGTAGCTACAGTAATCTGTGCTCTAATTCTCTGTTATAACCAGTCTTCCTGGTATGGTAATGAAATGAAAAGCATTTTATGACTAAACAACAGAACGGAAGAGTAAGTACAAGTAGTTAATACTGTAAATACAGAATGATTCCCCCTTATACCCTGACATTTCCTTTTAATTATTTTATTCTTTCTCACTGTCTCTCACTGTACATCTCTATCCTGTATATAGCTTTTGTGTTGAAATCATGAGTGAAATCAAATGCTCCAATGCTCTTTATGTAATACAAGACAGGATCCAAGTGCTGTGCACTTGACCAGATATAAAGTGTTATTTGGTCGTTTCTTATTTGGCTTTATTGCTTAACTGTTTTCAGTGACACAAACAGTATAAAAACTTACCTGCTTATATAGTATATACAGCTATATTGTAGCAGTATTGGATACGTTTCTGTTGTTGTTGTTATAATTGTTATTATTATTATTATTATTATTATTGCTGTGCTACTCTTCTGAAATATAACGTATTGTGTAAAGACTAACTGACAACAAAATGTAAAGAGCTGCTTTTTAAAACTGCTAAAAATCACAAGAAATAACTTTCAGCTATAGGCAGTTGGTTATTTGTATCCCTGATAGAAAGAGTTAAAAAAATACTGCATGTTGCTGAAATTTATTTTATAGCTACGCATATTCATCGTGCCCACTCAATGTTTTGTCCTAAAAATTTCAAATGAGTGAGAAGTTCATAGCGACATGCTGCTGCAGAGAAATGGCAGTGTGCTGTTGTCATAAGACTCCAGCTACATCATAAGACGCATGTGTGCTCTTTCAACACTCGGCCATTTGTAAGATGAACGATTCTCTTATTATCTTGTTGCCCTAAATAGAAAATGCCATGGGTTTCAGAATTTTACCTGTAATTCGATTCCTTCCATTTATCATTCCTCCTCCTTTTTTGGTTCTTGGCGACATCCACTGTCAGCACATTCACCCCTAATTATACTTGCTGGCGAAATTAAATAAATACTATTCTCTGTTGCCGTCAAACCATGTGACGTGAAGTAGTTCAGGTAAAGATATTGGCAGTATTTTAGATTTTTTTTAAATATATATTTTTATTTTACTTGTAATCTGGCTACAATAAAGCAACGGTAGCTTCAAGCAATATCAGAGAAAAGGGATACTGGGGGCTCCTGAATGTGGGCACCCTGTGGAAAAGGATAGAGATAACAGAATTTTAAATGCATAAATATCACATCAGACTGCTAACTTGTGTCAGGCCTGTCTGTGTAGCTATACTGAAATTCTGTTAGCCATAAAATGTTCATGAGACTTATACATCATGTATAAACGTGCGTGGATGGGAGGGAGCCTCTTTAGGTCCATCACGGCAGATCAGCGGGCAATTCTCAGGCGTTCTTCGTCCGGGAAAGAAAATACTTTCATTTCTAACAAGAACCCTCAAGTTTTCTTTTTATTTTCATTACTGGGCCATTGAGGTTCTATGAGTCAGCATCTCGGCACGCTCAGATTCACAGTTTTTTGAAAACGCCTGAAGCTTTATTAAACCCACAACATCGAGCCCTGCGCGAGTGCACCTCGTAATGCGATTCGGCATTGATTTTAGTTTTGCGCGGGCCGCTTTTCCTGTATCCGCCAAGAGCCCACTCAGCCTGGCACTCGTTTTGTTTATGTTTGTTTCCTTGTTTTCTTTCCTTGCAATTGCCTTTTTGCCATTCCACTCCCCCCCTTCATTTACCAATGTGGAGATGGAAAATTTGTGCACAAGGTACAATCATGGCTCGAACAGCTGCTGTAATGCTGTCACTGAATCTGTGGAATTGTCCTTTAATCAGGTAAATCTAATTCTGTGTGTGCTTAGTTTTATGGGTAGTTGTGGATTCTCTGTGGTTGGTGGTGATGTGATTTTCAGTCTCCTGTTGTAAGGATGGGACAGTTGGAATACTGGGATGCTAAACTAAACAGAGCACAGCTGTGCAACCTGGCGCAGAAGAATACCAGATGAAGCCGGATTACTGAGTTAGCTGGATGGCAGTGCTAAACCATCAGAGCAGAGTTAAACCCGGAACAGGTCTTTTTACTTCCGTCCATGTTCCAGATTTGGAAGGGTTCCAGGTTTTACTTGGTGCTGTTATCCGGCTAACTCAGTAATCCTGCTTTGTGAATCAGGGCCCTGGACACACTGTTTTCGGTATTAGCTTGTTTGTAATTGGATCTATCGAATCTTCATTGTCACATGGTTCTCACTCATTTCCATCTTGACGAGGTGTGTGTGTTTGTGTGCACAAGTGTTCATGTGTGGGGGCAGGGGTGTTATGTGAGCTTCAGAGCCTAGAGCTTCTCTCTCTCTTTCATCCCTCTATCCCAGTTTAGAACACATAGTGGCAACGTATGGCCACCATGGCTTTCGCTGACATCTGTATCCAGGGTGACCAGCTTGAAGAAGCTGATCGAGATTTCACAAGATGATCTGGCGAGGCTATGATTGCGTGCTTAGCACTGTTAAACGAAGCAGAAAACGACTATTTGTCTCAATCTGTTTGTACAGAGGGAGGAGAAACAAATAAGGGAAATATTTCCACCCCAGTGTGTTTGAAGGAGGCCACATCGCTCAGGGGAGTGAATAAGAAGGTGGTGTTTTGGAACATTAATGGCCACCAGCACGTCATGGACAGTTGTTGGGGGTGTGGTGTTGTTTTGTGGCACTGTGGGGAATCTCATAACCAGAGAGCAGGGGGTGTGGAGAGAAAAAAAAACACTCTTTCATTGTCAAAAACCGCAGTGCGGTTTTACATCATTTTATAAATGTGGGGCAAATAATGAGCTCTTATGGAGTGAAAGCCACTCCTGGCGTGCGCTCCTGCGTGGTGGATGTGCACAGCCATCGGCTTCCGGCATCCGGTCTTTCATCACCACGAGTTGGTATGGCTGATCGTTCCAGATATTCGATTTTGAACTCGCACCGAACGATTCCCGAACCGCCGCGGCGGCTCGCGGCGTTTAAGCGGGGACGCGAGTGCCGGGCGGCGGGATGAAGCGCGGCGCGGCGGCGGGAACGAGAGGCCCCTCGTCCCGTCCATCAGGGGAGCTATTTTCAGCTCAGCGCTCCCAGCGCTTGTGTAAGCACCGCTGCTGGCGGAATCGCACGAACGGGCAAATTTCAGACCTCGGCTGGATTGGCCGGACGACCCGAATCATGCGCCCGGCTTCGGTTCTGCGTGTTTTTCCATCCTGCATCCAGAACAAACCACTTTCTTGTGTCTGGCATTAAATCATTGGGCTTGTTTTTGTTTTATTTGCCACTTTATTTGGGGAGAGTGGGAATAATGGGGAGGATTGTTCTCTAGGTTGGGTTTGGGGCCAGTTGGCTGAGGAGGTTTTATTAACTGATTTCATGCTAAAGTCATAGCCTGGGTTACCCTACCACGTGAGATGGCTGTCGCAATAACATCGTATGTTTTTTCAGAAAAATGTTATGCTTTGCTTCCTGAGAATTTAAATGTGTTTTTTTCCATTGTATTTGGGGTCCAGGTTAGACATTAGGCTGAAAGGCAGGCCCAAACATAAGGGGTGGAGGGGTGGGGGGGCTGGAAAGAAAATTCAGGGGCCCTGTCACTGGATAGGGCCCAAGGGAGGACAACAATATTGACAAGTCGTGTATGTGTGTTCTGTTTTTTTTTTCCTTCTTCAATTAAACAATCCCCCACCTACCCACCGAGGTCCCTCTCCTGTCCACGTTGACAGTCTGCAATGACAACTTCTACAACCCCACCCCTCCCCGCTACCCGGTCCGTAATGCTTAGAGCCCCTGGTATGATAGGCACGGAGAGAAGGGGGAGGGCCAAAAAATCTGGGTTAGCACCCCCAAGAAGTCAAGGGTAGCCTGGCTGTAGGGTACTTACACGTGACGAGTGAGCTTGAAAAGTCACATGGGTGATTCAATCTTCAATTATTCATATGCAGTTTTTTTTTTTTTGGTGTTTTTATCAATCCGCTAGTACATTATGTATTAATTTTTTAAGCCAACTGCAATTAGATTAAATTCAAAGCTTAGTGCCGGGATCATCTAAAACATCTGCGGTCATCTTTGTGCTTGTGAATTTAAATATTTATTTTCCACTTTAAGTTTATCATCTCAGCGGACTCAGGAAGCACGGCACATATCTAAATGGAATCAGGAAGTACATCAGATACCTTGACTGATTCAGGAAGTCTTTTAGACCCCTCATTATTTCCTCAGTTAAACCGTTTATGAGGACTGCCCCTGTACCTGTACAGTGTTCTCATTAGAAATAGGTCAGCATTGACAAAGCCAAGTAAAAAGTTATTCATGACCTTCCCTTTACTTGCACTGTAACATCACCGATTGTTTTTTAAAAGGGATATGATGCTTTGTATATGTTTTGTTGTATATGTGTAAATGTTAATTGGTAACAATCATAACAGTCACTGGCATTCTCCTGGTAGCATGATTTGATCCTATTTTTAAAAAAATCTTCCCTTTAAAATGACATATTGCTTCACAGGTCATCTAAAAAGTAAATATTGTGTTCAGATTTGAACTCCACCCAACAGTCTATCCCATTCAGGAAACTCATAATGTGCATAATATGAACACCTACTGTAGCCGCACGGTGTGTCAGACAGTGATGGAAAAAGATTGCAATGTCATTAAAAATATTTGAACACAGTGCAGCCAATGCATGTGCAGACATAGCTGTATTGAGCGAGCTCAACAAGGGCCACTTTTTTTATTTTTAGAGGTGCTATCATTGTAGCATGGTTTTTTTGGCAGGAGGCCTTCAAGAGGCTGCGTTTTGATGATAATACTGCTGACATTTCCTGAAAGAGGCTGACGGCCCAGCTTGTCTCTGTAAAGGTTCTGTTTTACTGGGGGAAGGAGGAGTGGTGCATCTGCCCCTTTGTGATGGTATTCTTTCACCCACAGAGGTCATGATATGCTTGAAGAACAGCCCCTCCCCCCCTTAATTTGTTCCTGTGACCTTTGAGAGGGGAAGAACAGGCAGATTGACAACAGTGAGGGAAAAAAAAAACTCTTATGAGGGAAGAGGTTTCTTTTTTCTCTCTCTTCCCATTACCGATGTTGAAATTGAAGTGTAATAACCTTACCGGTGTTCAAATGTAGGTGTTCCTGCTTGGTAACTCGAGGGTCTTCGTCTGATGTTTTGATCTTTCATCAAATAAAACCACAACCATCCTTTTTAACCACCAGTGTGGTCACCTTTATGTTGCACGACATTCGATCTTGGAGGATGGTGTCCAGATGTTGAAGCAGACTTACTGTTTAAGTTTTGCTATACTTAACTTTGGTCTTCTGCTTGACTTGATTTCCGGTAACGCTTGTTTAAAATGAACAATGATGTTACGGGCTGCTGGGTGGCTCTTCCTGGTGAGGCATTGTCCTGGTGCTTGGATGGGCATCATGGTCTGGTATCAAATCCGGACCATGCCAATGTAGCAGTGCCACTCAGGAATGGGATGACAGCATCTCATTGAGCGTAAAGACCCCCGTTGGTTGATTAAGTGGCCAGAAATCGGATTGTTCAGTTAAAATGTCCTCCTCCAACTCATGTCCCAGCAATAAGTTCACTGTCCACCCCGATGATGTGATATTTCGGTATTAGTATGATGTGTCAGAATTGCGTCATGTTTAATGAATGTTATGAATGTTAATGAATATTACTTGGGATGTTACTAATAATGTAATCCTCTCATTGGCTGGGTCTGGCCAAGCTCAGGAATGTGGAGGATGAACACTGATGTTTCTGTGTATTCCTGTGAAAATAAGAACTTCTGAACTTCTTACGCAGACAGGAAAAATCCAATTAGACATGGCCCAAGTGGCGTCTTTCCGTGCTCGTATTCCTTAGTGGTATGTAGCCGCAAAGTATGACTCTTAGGCTAAAAATATCAGGGTTCTGTCGTCATAATCCTGTACCCTGAGGCTTTTTTGTTCATGTAATCATGGAATGTTTGCACACCCTAAAAAAGCCTTGTGATCTTGCCGGCAAACTGCTGCTGATAATAACTCCAGAGACGCAGTGGTAAAAAGTTGGATACACTCTTGAACACCACTGGAGTGACTCACTACTGAAGTGCAGACAAAACAAAAAAGAACTATTATTTCTGAATGTGTTAGTATTATCTTTCATAATTCAGATGGGTAGACAGACTGATTTTGAACCTGTTCTACATTTAGTTTTATAGTATTTATTTTCTTAACTACCTAGACTGATAATCCAAGAGCTAGCTAACTATGTCCAACATTGATACTCTATATTCAACTGTTTTTTTTCTTTCTTTAGTATCAAACTACATAAATAATTAATTCCATTTCTGTTGTCAAGAAAAACCTTGATGTTTTTGTTTTGCCATCTGATTTTTCTACTTTGTCAATACCTGTCAACACCTGTAGAGAGCTACCCTTATTTTAAAGCTTTGAAAACCCTGTAAATCATTGTCATATCTATTGTATAAATACATCAAAAACAATGTGTCCATGTTAGCTGGACAGATAGCTGGTGAACATATTCAGCTGACATCTCTAGCACTTTTCAAACTTAAATTTTAGGTACGATGGTGTGTTGAAAGGTGTGATACATGTCAAAAGCTATTCTGCTACTGTACTTGGATTAAAAAGCTGACAAGATGATTGATTATAGCTGAATAGCTTAATATTGAGACATAATTTATTAATTTTGTTGTTAAGCAAGTATTTACCAGAGAGGGGCTTTTATATCTGAAGGAGGTTTTAAAAAAAATATGTGTTTGCAACATACTGTAGGAAGAGACAGTGAATGACCAAGAAGAAGTAATACTTGTCCCACTAGACTAGCCAGCCAATTGGCAAACACAAGCCTCTTTGTTTTTCTCCCAATGGCTCAACATGAGAAGGGCCAGACCGTTTCAGGATAAACCCAATAACAGAGGCCGCAGGTGCCGTTTGCTTTCTGATCTGTGTAAATTTGAAAAAGCTTTGAAAATGGGCTGCCCCACCTGGCCCGATTGAAATGAGCGGAATATTAAAGTATGAAATTACTGCGGGATCCCGCTATCCCCACCTGCCCCCACATCCGGCCGACCGTTCATAATGGATGGCGGGGGCTGTGGGTGGGGTTTGGCGCTGGAACAGGCCGTTTGTAACGTTGCCAAGGAACGGATAAGATTGGTCAAGACCAGCGTCACTAAATCTCTTCTGTAAAAGTGGCCACTTATGCTGTGGTCAACACCTTCCACGGCGATGGACAAGGACTAAGCGACTGCTTTCTGATACCAGAGGGAGAGTGAGGCTTCGTGAACCTCCCTAATGGTTGGAACTAGCATATACTGTCAGTATGCAGTTCATATGAACCAACTTTGAACTTGGCTTTCTGCAAAAAATAAAAAATAATTATCTTTGTAGTGGTGAATCATAGGTGACGAGGAAGAATCCTACCCATTCTGGAGTTCATGACGTTGCTCTTGATATTATTATTAAAATTTTTTTTTTTTTTTACTGTGGAAGCCATCATTCAGACATTCATTGAGCAAATGATTTGGTGAGTGGCATCGATGTTTCTGAAACAAAACAAAACTCAAAAAAAAAAAAAGACCAGCCATTATCAAGTCCTTTAATGGAAGTTTGTGCCTCTCATAATATTGCAGTATATTCAGCCTTCGCGTTCTGTTCCGCTGGCTTTCGTTGAGGCTGGGTCTGGGAGGTCGGCTAATCTGATTGTGCTCAGTGGGAGTTGCATGTCATTTGCGCATCCTCTCCGGTCGCATGATGCGATTATCTCCGAGGCTTCCATCGGCGTTTGCGGTAAATGGTACACTTGTGCACGTCTTTGAACTCACAAACACGAATCGATGATAAGGGTAATGGTTTATCTTGCTATCCCATGCCTTTCTTTTTTAATCCAATGCAGTTCACAAGAGGGAGGGACGCCGTGTGGTCCGGCCACTCGTAAAATTGGCTACAAGTCTTTCGGTTGTAATTTCGATCGTTGTCAGTTGAATTGTTGTTCTGGAACAAAGAAAGAAAGAAAAAAAAGAATCCACGTTGATCGTTTTTGGTGTTCACTGTTCGGTCTTTAGACGCCTGAAGATTGTGCTTTGCGCTTCGTTCGCTTCGGGGTAGGTCATGTGACAGCCCGTCCTTCGCAAAATTATCAGTAAGTAGGTTATCGCTCGTCTCGGAGACGCGGCGCGATGGAGGGGAAGGAGTGCGTCATTGGAAAAGGGAGGAAATGGAGGGATTGGAGAAGGGAGGAGCAGAGGCTGAGAACGGCTGTCTGTGTTTGTAACAGAGCGATGATGAGATTAGCCGAGTGAGGAGGGGCGGTGAAGAAGGGGAAGATATTCCAGCGGAGACAGACGGGTGGAGAGCAAGATATTTGAAAGGAAAGAGAGAGGAAAAGATAGAGGGGTGCGAGAGAGGGGGGGGGGGCTGCTTCAACAGTGGGTTAGGAATGAGGGAGGAATTTTAGAGGGAAAGCATGAAATGAGCAGGTATTCTGGAAGGAATTTTGCATGAAGAGAGAGAATTAGAGGAGATGGAGGCATCTAGAGAGGGAAAAAAAATGAGGACCGAAGAAGGTTTTAAAGCTTTTTCAAGATGCTTTTAAATGACTAACAATATTACTGCAGCTGTTTGCCTATTGTGTTCGTTATGGCTCAGTTACGTTGTCGCATACGCTCTGGCACAATGTAGGTTAAGGCAGAACAGAACTGAAGTGAGTGGAGAGAGAGAGGGAGGGAGAGAGAGAGAGAGGGAAAGACCGAGCAAGAGAGGGAGAGAGACAGAGAGAGTAAGAGAGTGAGAGAGGGAGAGAGACTGAGAGAGAGCGAGAAAGGGAGAGAGACAGAGAGAGTGAGAGAGAGCGAGAGAGGGAGAGAGACATAGAGAGAGAGCTGTTAGCCGGGTGGCGCAGGGCTGTTGGAGCGGCTCCTCGCGTGACGCCCTCCCCGGTGGATTCCGGATTTCTCCGTCGGCAGCGGCGCTGTGTTGTTTGCGCGGCCTGCCCCTGCCCGAGCCGTACCTCCCTCGGAGACGTCCCTCTGACGTGTCGGAGCAGAGCCGGCCTCCGTATTCCAGCGCTCCGCGGGACTCTCCGGGGCCCCGCCCGGAGCCCCGCTCGGAGCCCCAGCGGCCCCTCATCCTGTTTACACCCATCAAGATAACGCACTGGCCCCCGCGGGGTTTAGACCCGTCTCCTCGGGTTTCTCCGCTAAATGTCTTTCCTGTCTGGTATACAAGCCATTTTCTTGTCCACAGTAAAAGCGCACAGTAAGTAGCGTACTCATTGGAGGAGAATGTGTGGAAATAGATTGGTTTAGTTCAGTAGTGATCTTGCTTTAAAAAAGGACACGTTTTTGTTTGTGCTACAAGTTTAGCTAAGTTCACTACTGAAATCAACCAAGGCTACAGCTATCCTCCAGTTAATGACTCCAGAAGGGGTTTGTGCATATGTGACTTCTGCAGAAAACACACATGCATACACGCATCTATACTGACTTTTAAATGTATGTGTGTGTGTGTGTGTGTACACACATTAAATGGTAATTACTATTAAATATTATTCAGCTGCAGTCTCTTTAGAGTAAATTGTAATGGAACCTGTAGCTTGTTATTACAGCCGGGCGGAGGCACGCCAGCTCAGCTGCGAGACTCTTTATTAGGCTGCCCTTTACTGAGCGAGCGAACAGCACGCTGCCCTCTGTCCTGGGAGCTGGCCGTAATGGCTTCAGTAACCCCGCTGGGCAGGGGGGGGGACCCTGCAGGAGGGAGCGGGCAGTGCCCGGCGCCCCGTTTCCGAAAGCGGGATCCCCCGCCGTCGCCTCCGCGAAGCCTCGGCGGGCCTCGCCGCGCGGCGGACGGCAGGGAGAGCGCCGCTCGCCGTCGCGCCTCACCGAGAGTGCGGGAGACGCCGTCGGAGCCGCCTGAGGATATCACCCGTTAGGGAGAACCGTACGCCGCGCCTTCCCGCTGGTAAAAAAAAGACGAGCCTTTTCTCTCCCCCCCCCCCCCCCGCTCGTTCCGTTCGCCCCGGGGTCGCAGAGCTTCGGGGGAGGGCGGGTCTGTCCAGCGCCAGACGCTCCTGCCGCGCAGCTGTTCTGATCCCTGCAGTCTGCGCCTCCAGTTTATCCCAACGCGGTCTGTTTTTCCCCCCCTTCCGCAGCTTCAGGATGACATCATATTTTATTTAGCTCAGCGGTCGCTGTAATCCGGAGCGGCGTACGCTGCGCACTTTTTCCTCTAAATTTCGCGGCGCCGCTGTGTAGCATCGGATTGGTGCTGCACGTTGGCGGTGGTTGCGGCGAGTTCCCCCTTTTCCTAATGAAGCCCTTTGAGGTTGTGGAAGTGCGATTATTATTGTTCTCGTACAAGCACGCGGTTGGCTGAATTTTGAGAAAGTAATTCAAGTTGATCGAATGTACAAATGCTTTGATTTGGTCCTGCAGCCTCACGAGTGAAAGCCCCAGTTCTTTAACCATCAATCATTAAGAAGCATTTGCATTCAGGCTTTTAGCGGTTGCTCTTACCCAGAAGGACTTGTGCAGCGCATGTTTACATAAAATTCATTTATACAGCTGGATGTTTTACGGATTTGGTAGCTTGCTCAATGGTGCCACAGCCACACCCCACCCAGGAACTGAACGCATGACCTTGAACTTGCAAGCCCAGCTGCATAACAGTTATGCTACGCTGACACTAACTGGCCTACATACCTCACGTATTGAGGTGAGGCTGTACTTTTAATCTATTTTAAAGCATGGTCGTTGGGTTATACCTGTCAAAACCACATTTTACAAAATGGGCCAGGCGGGCACATTGTGGACGTTGGCAGCGATCCCATCGTAGCCAGAGTGTACCCGTCGTGTGCTAGGAGCTCGTGAGAGCAGAATCGGCGTTGTGTTCCGGGGACTGCTTCACGTGGGCCGCAGGGGAGATCGTAATTATCCTCTCAGCTTCAATCACGCTGATTATTTCCTGTGTGTCATCCTCTTGCTTTAACTTTGTTGTCATTGGAAACATATTTGTCAGCATGGCTCCTTCCCCAGTTGAAAAGGAGACTGGTATTTGTCTTCGTATTTGTCCGGGAATAGCTTGTGCGTGTTTGTGCGCACGCTCGCGTTTGTGTGTGCGCGCGTTTGTGTTTACGTCCGCGTGTGCGTTTGTGTATGCCTCTCTGTGCGTGTTTACACTATTTGAGGGAGGTTGTTCTTTATCCCGTCCTCTGTCCTCAGAGCTCCGCGTGCCCTCCTTCCCGCCATTAGGGCCCTGGCAGGTGTGAATCTAATAATGGAGAGGGCGGAGATGAGGAGAGCGCTCGATTTTCCTGCCACGCACATTATGTGATGTGAGTCATAACAGGTCTGAGATCGCACCTGGAGCGCTCTGTCTTAAAGCGCAGATCTCTGTCTGGCCTTGTAGCCTCGTGGATATTTTTAGGTGCTGCACCTCAGGAGAAACGGCCCTCATCTTGTGCGGCTCCTGAGTAGACGGCGAGATTTGGAACCGGGTTTTACCATTGGCTGTCTGCTTTTGTCACTTTCTTTGGAATAGCCGGGTTGCCTTAAAAATTTCGCTTTTGATTTCTGTGCTTTGCTAGCCGAACGACCACAGAACCCGACCCCCCCCCAGCCCCCACCTCGACCACCCTCCAGAATCTTCATAAGCATTTTTTTTTGTATGGACATTTGCCATTGGATTTAATTATAATGACATAAGAGTGGGAGAAATCCAATAAAAAAGGGTTTGCTGGGAAATAACCACGGCCATTTAAAAAAAAAATGGCCTAACAAATATATATATAAACCAAAACGATACTCTATTAAATAGCCCTTTGTTCTACGATCTGGCCTGAGGTCTAATGAAGCGCTGTGTAAATGGCTTTACGGAGCCCGCACGGAATTGCCCGGTGTGATGGAATGGAAAAAGAGAAGGGACGATACACTGACTCCCTGACCCCGTTTGCGAGCGCTGCTCCCCGATGCCGCCGGGTACTCGTAGCGCAAATGTTTTCCCTCCGCCTTTTTTTTTTTTCCACATCGCGGACGTTGCGGGGACGACCGCGCCGGAAAGCGGACGAGGTGACGGGAAGGCGGAGAGCGGCGGCGGCGGCGGCCTCGCGTCTGCGCTAACAGGAAGCGGGGGCCGCCCGCCGCGTGACCTGCGTAGGGAAAAACCAGCCCGGGCCGCGTCGGCGCTGTCGAGCCGGGAGCCGGCGGCAAAGGCCCGGTTTGTTATCGGTTCTGTTAGTTCTCCCTCGGGGTCCGTTTGCGTCGTCCGTCTCGAAGCGCTCTGCTTCCCTCCGGCGGGTTGGCGGGTTGCCTTGCCTCGGGGTCGAGGGGGGTGGGGAGGGGGGGGAGGGGGGGGCAGAATTGCGCGGCGCGCTGTGAGTGTTCAGCACAGCGGAAATGGACCGAGCGGTGTAAACGCTCCGCCCTGGATGGTAGAGAGTGCCATAAAAGATAAGTAACCCCTGGAGCCGGCGTTATGGCGAATCTCAGCCCGTCGTCCTGCCGGGGCGGGGTTCTCCAGTGTGGGCGGGGCTGGGAGCTTAGTCCCTCTGGCGGGGTGGCGGAGCTTTGTTGGCCGTAGCGTCGTCCGAGGAGGGAGGGTGGGTTCAGCTCAGCGGGGCAGTCCTCGTTTCATTGCGCGGGGGGGAGGGTGATCTCAGCGAGGCAGATCCGCGGTTCTGATTTCCGCCAGTTTCGGGAATGGTTGCCGTGACGCTGACGCTCGCCTCTCTCTCTCTCTCTCTCTCTCTCTCTCTCTCTCTCTCTCTCTCTCTCTGTGTCGGCAGATGCTGGAACCCAAGGCACATGGGCCGGGCGAGACCGGTCCGCAGGGCCCGGGGTGTCCCGGGGCGGGGCAAGAGGAGGACGACCCTTTCCCCAGCAGCCCCTGCGAAGCCCCAGCCGCGGCCACCCCGCCACCCGATGACCCGCCTCCCCTGGAGGAGGAGGCGCAGCCCCCAGTGACAGACGTGGAGAACGCCCCTCCCACGCCCCTTCCAGAGCATGCCCCTCCCGCACCTGCGCCGTCCAATGAGGAAGAGGATCGCAACGAGGCCGGGGCTGGGGACGGAGACACCCGCGAGGAGAAAGAGGGCGGGGAGGAGCACGAGGGGGAACCTGCCGTCCTCCCTTCCTCATCCTCGTCCTTCATCATCCCCGAGCTACGACTGGACCGGTCCTTCAGCGCGGACACCCTCTCGCAGGCCACCGACGAGGACGAAGAGGACGAGGACGATGACGAGGAGGAGGAGGAGGAGGAGGAGGAGGACAGCGACGAGCACTGCCTGGAGGGCGGCGGCCGGGCGGAGGCCACGCCCTGCGAGAGGCACGGGGGCGGGCTGAGCGTGCAGAACTCGCTGCGCAGGCGAACGCACAGCGAGGGCAGCCTGCTGCAGGAGCCCCGCCCGGCCTGCTTCACCTCCGACAACGCCATCAACTGCCTGGACTCGGCCACGCCCCACAAGGGCGGCTGGACCCTGCCCTCCCCGAAGACCCTGAAGAAGGAGCTCACCAAGAACGGCGGCTCCATGCACCAGATCTGCATGCTGTTCTCGGGGCGGAAGGTCAGTTTCCAACAAATCCCCCCCTCCTTTCTGCACTTCCTTCCCATTTCTTTACTTCATGCCATTTTGATCTCAGGCTGTTTTCAATTTAATCACCTCAATCTTTTGCTTCAACTCTCCTGAAATATTTATGACCATTTTTCCAACTTTAGGAGGGTTGGAAGGGTTGCGTGTCTGAATTAGTTTACAAATGGAACCTGATGGAATTGCTGTGTAGTCTGTGTTATGTAGTAATGTAGTCTTGACATGAGTTTGACCTCTCGTTAAGCAAAGCAAACAGCTGGGTTAATTTAAGATGCATATCGCAAGGGTCACAACAGTAGAAAGCCTATACTGTGGCTGAGAGACCACTCCTGTGCGCATACATACACACACACTCACAAACACACACACACACACACACACACACAGGCACACAGGCACACACATAAGGAAATGCATGCATATCCCTGGTACGCATGCATACTGGGCCAAACATTTTAGAACGCACACTGAAACACACAGTCTTTTCCCACGGAGACTGAGTGACACCTAGTGGTCAATGAAAGAACATCCCAGGAAATGGGAGCATAAAGCTTAAAAACTTGTATATGTTAATCACAGTGCAATCACAATGCAGCCAGGAAGAACAAAGAAGCTGTTCTAGCCAAGCCTTCCTCGTTTGGCATTACTCTTATTTCTGAAAGATTCAAGTCCTTACCTCCTGGGTCTCTGAGATCAGGGCCTCCATATTCCCAGTTCTATGTGAGATTAGTACATTCACATCTCCAGTTTCGGGAGATTAGTTCATTCACACTCCAAGGTCGTTGTGAGATTAGTACATTCACACTCCAAGCTTTGTGAGATTAGTACAGTCACACTCCAAACTCTTTGTGAGATTAGTGCATTCCCATCTCCAATTTCGTGAGATTAGTGCATTCACACTCTAAACTGTGAGATTAGTACATTCATACTCAAACTCTGTGAGATTAGTACATTCACACTCCAAGCTTTGTGAGATTAGTACATTCACACTCCAAACTCTTTGTGAGATTAGTACATTCATACTCAAACTCTGTGAGATTAGTACAGTCACACTCCAAACTCTGTGAGATTGGTGCATTCACACTCCAAACTCTTTGTGAGTTTAGTGCATTCACACTCTGAACTCTCTGTGAGAGTAGTGCATTCTTTGGTTCTATTTGCTGTTCTGCTCACATTAGCAAGTACTTCCACTAGAGGGCGCTGATTATTTTGATTCCGTTCATTTGGACTTAATGCATCGTGAGCATCATCTGTCGCAGGACTCCGTACCTGCCCCCAAATCTGCAGTCTGACCCCCAGCTGTCTCGCATGGGGAGGGGGGGGGGGGGGTGGTGGGTTGGTTGGGCAGGCAGAGTTTGAAAGTGCTGCTGTGCTCCTTACATGATCCCATGGTGAGAGGATTGTGTTTCTGTCCCAGCTTGTCAGGTTTGGCTTAGTCTTAGCAAGCCAAGCTACCTGTTAGCGTTGTGTGCGCGTGTGTGTGTGTGTGTGTGTGTGCGCGTATACAGTATGTGCATGTGTGTGTGTGCACCTACCTACGTGTGTATATGTACCTGTATGTGTGTGTGCTCTGTGCTGTGTTTGTGTATGTGGGGGCACCTACCAGCATGTGTCTGCTACTGTGTGTGTGTGAGAGTGTGTGTGTGTGTGTGTGTGTGTGTTTGTGCATCTTATTCAGAGTGTTTATTCAGATGTAGGCACAACCGGGCTTCAGAAAGCTGCAGTATTGCGGCCAGCTTTTCTAACATTCTAAATTAAGAGGATTTGGACTGAATGCTAATTCCTCTGCTTTCTGCTGGCATTCATACATTTTAAACAAAGTGCTGCAGTCTACTAAAATTTGGCCAATGCTTATGAACTCGCCTCTAGGAACAGCGGACCGTGGAAACGGGACAACGTTGAGCACCGCAGTGAGAGGTGCACATGGCTGTTGCTCTTTATAGCAGCACTGTCTCTTAACAGAAACCCCTGCAGCGTGTTATTTTCAGTTCAGCCCTTTATTTTCCACACAAATCTGTCCGTTTACTTCGCGTATCGATCAGTTTCTTCACTTCGTGAGCGCGTTGCTGATCGCGCAGTGTAGCGTCAGCGCGGTTCTGTTTGTGTGGACTGCAGGGAAATGGCTTTGACCTTTAAAACTTGGCTTTGTGTGTTGAAGGCCCGCTCTATGTTTACTGTGTGTTGTTTGGAGTGGGGGGGGGTTGGTTGGCCTCGCTTCAGGTGTGGCACAGGTGGCTTCAGCGGTTGGGCTGCGCTAAAACGGCACCCTTTCGCAAAGTGATCGAACGTCATGGTAAATGGTAAATGGACTGCATTTATAGAGCGCTTTTATCCAAAGCGCTTTACAATTGATGCCTCTCATTCGCCAGAGCAGTTAGAGGTTAGGGGTTAGGTGTCTTGCTCAAGGACACTTCGACATGCCCAGGGCGGGGTTTGAACCGGCAACCCTCCGACTGCCAGACAATCGGTCTTACCTCCTGAGCTATATCGCCCCTGTACGTGAGTCATGTGGCTCACGTACAGCTGGGAGTGTGGAACTGCACTTGCAACCTGATGGTTGCAGGTTTGAATCCAGAATTGACGCCATCCATGCCCTCGGGCACGATATGGCTCCTATTTCATTAGTAAACCGCAGGAAAGCGGAAAAGAATACATATGTGGTAGCAGGCCGTGTGAAAGTCTGTCTTCCAAACAGGCGTACAGATAATTAATAAGGTCCTGCTATAGCCTGCAGTCATGGGTTCATTTATTATTATTTGTTTTTATTTGCTTGTAAGAGCTCAGATTAGTCCTGTCTGTACCACCTATCCCTCCCCCCACCCCCACCCAACCCCACCCCCTCCCTGACCTACCCCCCCCGCCCCCACCCCACTGCAATTTACAGCCTGCTCCAATTGGCCTGCTTTAGTGCATGTTCATGTGCGTCAAGAACCAATAAATAATCCAAAAGCAGTTAATCAGCATGAAAATGCCAGCGAGCTCGGCGAGGGGGAGGGGGATGGGGGAGGGGGGTGTGACCTTCACAGAGCGCGCAGTGACCATGTAAAGCAAGCGCTATGTTTAGAACTAATAAAAAGAGAGGGAAGGATGTATAAAACTGGAATTATACCATTTTCCCCCCCGTGCTTTCAGATTAACGAGCAACACCAATTATGGTACTGTTTTCTCACAGGTGCCTGATACTCTACCCCCCGGAGTGAAACCAACAGATTGTCAATACTGGCTTAAGGAGAAAATATTGAATAAATCTGTGATTGGCCCAGCTGGGTCTATTGATAAACTCCGCTCAGCCAATCAGTATAGATGGAGATCGTCAGTGAGAGGTAATCAATTCAGTGATCCTTTCCAACATAGAACAGAGAAGGAGGAGAACAAAGAGAAAGAGCGTGAGCAAGAGGGGTTTGGGATGCTGACCGAAAAAGAAAGGGTAAGACAGGGGTGAGGGAAAGCGATATAGAGGTTTTCAGTGGGAGAGGGCTGTACTTAACCTCTGACCTCTCATCCCTCCAACCCCACTCCAGGACAGAGCAGAGAAGTGAATGCGTCTCTTGTTTTTTCTCCACATGAGTGAGGTGATGTATCCCTCAGGATTGGAGTGACATACTAGCACCAGCAGGGGGCAGTATAGGTTGAGGTCAAGCACACACCTCCTGCTCTTGTGACCACGGTAAACGGCTGATGCAGCTGTCCCCAAAGCCTTACTCCTGAAATACAGTCTCTGCCCCCCCCCCCGCGCCACCCCCCCCCCCCACCCCCCTCGTCTGCAGCCTTCCTCCTTCACCAAAGGTCAGCTTCAGCTGTTGAGGTCAGATGTGAGTGGGGGGGGGGGGGGAGTAGGTGAGAAGCAGGTGGGAGGGAGGAGGATGAAAGAGGAGGAGGAGAGTGAAAGAGTGCTGTACTTCCTCAAGGTTGAATAAAATGCTCTGAGAGCCTCTCAGAGGATGGCAGGCTTCCATTTCTGCTGAGAGAGAGGAGGGAGTGCATGCCACTGACAGCACAGCATGTTACCACAAGTAACTGCCTGAGGAGCGATAGGTCATACAAATAATAATTCATTAATGCCTAGTTCCTCACATTCCGTTGTTATTCCAATGTAACGGTGTAGTTTTTTGATGTTTTTGTGGCGTAAGTGTGTTCGTCTCAATAAAGCTAATTTATATATTTATATAAATATATATTTATTTCAGAAAGGGTGGGGGGACCGGCCTGGTTAGAAAGTTTCTCTCCTTCTGTCACTGTTTTGATTTATTGCGATAATCTGCTGCCAGAAGTCCACGATGTGTTTGTGGGCAGGTCAGGCGGGATAAATGTTTCAGAAAGCCAACTGGAGAATTTGAAAGTACTCTCAGCGGGGGCCTCTCGCTAGCTAGTGCTGTTTCATAACCGATGTTGAATTGCTGTTTTTGTTCACTGGCTCGCATTTCATTCTCAACATTGAAAGCGCACAAAGCGCTCCCAGCTCAGAGCGCTTTGAGGCATCCCAGGTTTTTCTTGGAGCCGACTCTTGTACACCTGTTGGTGGGTTCAGTTAAGTACACTAGCCTGCTTATAGTGAAACCTGAAATGGCCAGAACAGCCCGCTACTTATCCCCGTTGCCATCTCAGTCATTTGTTTAATCACTGAAGTGTCACTTAAGTGTAAACAACAATAATAATAATGATTTTGGATGCTGTCACTACCCTTGTAGAATGTTATGGAGCGGGAGGGCTTAAATGTCCTTACAGAAGTTCCATAACCTTTGGCCTGGTGTTGTTTTGATTGCTTGCTTGAACAATAACTCATTTTTAGTCGAGTGCTTTCAGTTTTCGTGTCACAGAAGAGGCTGGTACGTTTCTCTGGAAACGTACCAGCGAGCTGTACTGGGGGGTGGTAAAGTGGAGACATAACACAGACGCGAAGGCTCGTATTTGTAGACAGTGTATCTGCGGTCCTCAGCATATCGCATCTGGCCAGAGAAAATGCTCCTAGTGTTCCCTTGTCCAGTATGGAACCAAAAATAGCCTCATGAATAAGACATTTTATGAGACTAAATCATAAAATTGAATCATAAACAGCCAATATGCACCTTTTCCTGAAACGGCATAAAATACCATGTATAATGTATTACAATGCGTAATGTACAATATGAATGTACCGGCGTGTATGCGGATGAACTCAGGGCCGTGTTTGTGTACAGAAGTTCAAGCCTGACACTCTGACACCCGGCTGTCCCGTCACAGCTGGTTTACAGGAACCCGAGCTGTAGAACGAGGCCTTTCGCGAAAGGTCATCAGCCCTCGTGTGCCCTTTGTTTGTTTTCCCTTCATTTCAGTTTGTTTTTCTGTAGAATGAGAACAAGCTGACGAGCGTACGTAGCCAGAAACATGCTCACATCCATTACATTACAGTCACTTGGCAGACGCTCCTATCTAGAGCAACTCCAGTCTCCTCATTTAAATTGAAATTAAAATCATATGGACATTATTCTGTATATGCCTGCTGTGAAAGAATGTGTGCTGTTTTTGACTGGGTAGTGCGGTCAGGGTTTTTGTTTTATTGCTCTGTTTAAACCTTATAATGAATAGCTGTAGCGATATGCTACAGGAAGACAGGTTTTTTTTCCCCCTTATTGATTCGAATGCATCATAATGCAGCAGGCCACATTAGAATTTGTCTGACCTTTATGCTGAACATATTATTGCTTGCTAGGGGGAAATGAAAGTAAGAAGTCTTTGGGCCCAGAACAGCAGCACCAGCCCAACCGTGTTACATTATGGGAGGACAGTTATCTTTGGGGGACTGGAGCCGATATCGTGTACACCACATATGCACTCGTCCACTTGTCAAGGATATGGTGAAGATGGCTCATCTTTTTCCACGTCTCTGTAGACCAGTACCTATGGTGTTTGCACCACCGAACTCTCAAATGTGCATTTATCTTTGCAATGAGGGGTTTATGCACTGCAACCCTACTAAACATCCCTCCTTATGTTATTGTTGACATACTGTCCTTGTTGACACAGTTTGATCATGTCCTGCACTGACCTTCTCAGTTACCTGAGGAAGAGTTGCTCTTCTGTTTTTCCTGTCACATCACACTAATGCATGACCATCAAATGTGCACAATGTCCGCCCCTAAGTACTGATGTCTTTCCCATAGATCTAAATGCGGATGTCACTTTAGTCACGATTCCTATTGAAACACCAGCCAGTTGAGCAGTCTTTGTGACTGAAGCCCCTGTCATCCGTGCCGCAATAATGAACCCTTTGTCAAAGTCACTTAGATCTTTTCCTCTCGGCATCTTGTTCCAAAACCAAGGTGAGCTGGGCCTGTTCAGTATTTTTATACATGTCACAGAGCATGATAGGATGTTAATTGCTTAGCTTAACTGTATCATGCAGTACACCTGTATGGAAGCATCTGCATTTGTTATGTTTCTCCACTGGTTTATTGAGGTGTTTCCTTTAATTTTCCACCCGTGTCTCTGTCTGTATATATAGATAGAGAGAGAGAGACAGAATGACAAACCCAGAATGAGAGCGACTGAAAGAGCGAGCTTCAGGCTGTGTCCTGGGCGATAATAGATTTGGGTCTCTTTTCCGATGTGCTCCTGGAGCGCTCCTAAGAATAGAAACTGATTATAGGTGAGTTCAGCCCAGGTCTCCGGAGCCTGCTGTCATCTCGCCTTCGTCCCCCACACCTTTGAGTGCGCCCCGCTCCTCTTGTCCCCAAGCTCCGCGTCGCCCCGCTCTCTTTGGAAAGACGGACGCGCGGGGTGCACATCGAGCGCGGAAGCGGCGTGCTTTCTCATCCTGTGAGCGCTTGACGCTTGAAAGGCTTCTGTCTGCCTTGTTTGCCCGCAATCTGACGGCGCGACACAAAATTAATCCGGATCCGCGGTCTGCACGCTGAGCTCAGCCTCGTGGGCTTGTGCACTGCTGTCCATTAGGAGGGCTATTTTTAGTCTCCTCCGGGTCTGAAGGAGACCGAGGTACACTGTGAGTGCCGCGCAGAGAGGATAATCGCAATGATCATAATTGAAAGTCCAGACGCCAGATGGACACCTGAGCACAATTTGCCCTTTAGTTACCCCACCCCACGCCTTAGCACAGGGTGCCAACGAATCCTGTAGCTTGACTTAAAGCGTCCTGTAGAATCATAATGGGGCTTTTATCCTGACATAAAGGCTCGTGGAGATTCATAACAGGGTCTTTTAACTTGACATGAAGAGTCCTGGAGATTCATAAAGGATTCTGTAAGTTGACCTAAAGTGTCCTGTATATTCATAAAGGGGTCTGTAGCTTGACATGAAGGGTCCTGCAGATTCATTAAGTATTCTGTAACTTGACATAAAAGGTCCTGTAAATGTATAAAAGATAACGAGTCCTGTAGATTTAAAACACAAAATATGCCTCCCCTATAAATGTCTTACAGTAATGACTCAAACAGTTAATGAATCTTTGTTTTGTGTAGAGCTATGTACACACAGGTTGTCACACAGTTGTTCACAATCTTTTTACATGGGCAGGGCTGTAGTATATTTTGGGTTATGTGGCAGTCTTTGACCTTGCTGAATATTTCTTTGCTTTGTAATGGAGTAAAGATATGGGGTAGAAACTACAGTTACTGTATCATTTTTCATTCATCCAGTTTGAGCTTGTAATGAGCTAACTCGCCTGAGTTATGAATGTACTGTAGAATCACACGCATTCAGTGCGCTATATTGTATCTTGTCTCACACTCTTCTACTCTCAAACCATTCAATAGGCCTTATTAAACAACAGCCTTTTGAAGTTTAGTCCAGATTTGCTGGAGAACTCATGACACGGAGCTTCTCACGATGGTCTGTATGTCTGTTCAGCTCTGGAGGGCTACAGTGCCCCCTGTGATTCTGAGCTCTGGTGCTGCAGGATTTGCAGTGCCTACAGGGCGCTCTAAAGCTAGGTCCAATAGGGCCATGAGTAGGCCATTCGATAGCCCTGCTGAGAGCCGAAATGGAGCCTCCCTGATCCGTAACCGAGGAACACTATGCTGAGACTGCGTAGATACGCAATAATCTTTTCGTTTTCCTTCAGAAATTTAATCAAAACCCAATATGCTCAAGCCATTTCGCAAAGGAGCAGAGACAAACAAAATGAGAGGCATCTTTCAGGAGCGAATGACGACGGCGACATTCGCGCGTCCGGTACGTCTGGTTGTTTGTAGCAGCGAGGCGCACGATGTCGGCTAAAAATACCCGCGGATCCGACGCGTGCCTGCTCGTGATATGCACCCGGCGTGTCATTTCGTGACATTCGGAGAAAGCGGGACCGGAAACACTAGAGGGCGCGTGTCGGTGAGCGTCGTCTGCCTGGCTCGGTCAAACACGGTGAAGGTGTTCTCAGGTCTATATGAAATTGGGATGGCAGGTATGCCAAATTACGCCTTGTGTATTTTACACACAAAAGATGAAGACATTAAATTTATTTGAGAATTTAGTGGGGGAAACCTGTCAGGGGGAAACCTGGATGGGATTAGTATCACATTAATACCTTTCTGATGTTGAATCATGGTGTTATTGTTTTTAGTATGATGCTCATTTATCATCATTAAAACCTCTTGTTTGGGATCTTCTTACCACTTATTCTGATTTCCCCCCATCTACTGTAATGCAGATACAATAATTAATGGCTTTTTGAAATGTATCACAAGTTTATGCATGTGCCTGTTTACTGAAGTAGTCCCTATAGATACTAGGGTATAAATATTGGGTGACAGCCCCACTTACCAGACACACTTGTGACCCCCATGGCACAGCCCCTCATCACATGGCCAGAAGGGCAGATACTCGATCCCAAGCCCCTGGAATCTGACGACGGTGCCAGACACACCCCTTGACCTTTGGCTTGTAACACAGCGCCAAGATGTCCGACCAGGGCAGAGATTAATGACACACCTTAGGATGGTGGCTTTTTTAGCCGAACGAGCTCAGTTTCTTTGCCGTAGGCCCTGTTAGCCGCAGGGTGAGCTCAGTTTCTTTGCAGTAGGCCCTGTTAGCCGCGCGGTGAGCTCAGTTTCTTTGCAGTAGGCCCTGTTAGCCGCGCGGTGAGCTCAGTTTCTTTGCAGTAGGCCCTGTTAGCCGCGCGGTGAGCTCAGTTTCTTTGCAGTAGGCCCTGTTAGCCGCGGGGTGAGCTCAGTTTCTTTGCAGTAGGCCCTGTTAGCTGCGCGGTGAGCTCAGTTTCTTTGCCGTAGGCCGTGTTAGCCGAACGGTGAGCTCAGTTTCTTTGCTGTAGGCCCTGTTAGCCGCGGGGTGAGCTCAGTTTCTTTGCCGTAGGCCCTGTTAGCCGCGGGGTGAGCTCAGTTTCTTTGCCGTAGGCCGTGTTAGCCGAACGGTGAGCTCAGTTTCTTTGCCATAGGCCCTGTTAGCCGCGAGGTGAGCTCAGTTTCTTTGCAGTAGGCCCTGTTAGCCGAACGGTGAACTCAGTTTCTTTGCCGTAGGCACTGTTAGCCGCGCAGTGAGCTCAGTTTCTTTGCCATAGGCCCTGTTAGCCGCGAGGTGAGCTCAGTTTCTTTGCCGTAGGTCCTGTTAGCCGCGAGGTGAGCTCAGTTTCTTTGCAGTAGGCCCTGTTAGCTGCGCGGTGAGCTCAGTTTCTTTGCCATAAGCCCTGTTAGCCGCGAGGTGAGCTCAGTTTCTTTGCCGTAGGCCCTGTTAGCTGCGCGGTGAGCTCAGTTTCTTTGCAGTAGGCCCTGTTAGCTGCGCGGTGAGCTCAGTTTCTTTGCCGTAGGTCCTGTTAGCCGCGGGGTGAGCTCAGTTTCTTTGCCGTAGGCACTGTTAGCCGCGCAGTGAGCTCAGTTTCTTTGCCATAGGCCCTGTTAGCCGTGAGGTGAGCTCAGTTTCTTTGCCGTAGGTCCTGTTAGCCGCGAGGTGAGCTAAGTTTCTTTGCCGTAGGCCTTGTTAGCCGCGAGGTGAGCTCAGTTTCTTTGCCGTAGGCCCTGTTAGCTGCGCGGTGAGCTCAGTTTCTTTGCAGTAGGCCCCGTTAGCCGCAGGGTGAGCTCAGTTTCTTTGCAGTAGGCCCCGTTAGCCGCAGGGTGAGCTCAGTTTCTTTGCAGTAGGCCCCGTTAGCCGCAGGGTGAGCTCAGTTTCTTTGCAGTAGGCCCCGTTAGCCGCAGGGTGAGCTCAGTTTCTTTGCCGTAGGCCCTGTTAGCCGCAGGGTGAGCTCAGTTTCTTTGCCGTAGGCCCCGTTAGCCACAGGGTGAGCTCAGTTTCTTTGCCGTAGGCCCTGTTAGCCGCAGGGTGAGCTCAGTTTCTTTGCCGTAGGCCCTGTTAGCCGCAGTTACGGGCACTGTGTCAGGCTTAACTCCTTTCGCCAGGTTGACCTGTGCCTGGTGTCAACTGTGCGCTTCACTGAGACTCGTACCCATGCGCGGCAATTGAGCGGGTGACTGTTTTTTTGGTTGCTAAAGCGTGCGCATATCAGCTTAGGACAAATGATCTCAGTTTAGGACAGATTTTGCGTGTGTGCGTGCATGCGTTCACATGTGTCTGGGTATGGGTGTATGTGCGCACATTCTTGTGTTTGTGAATGTGTGCATATATATTGTGTCTGTGTGTATGCGTGCATGTGTCCGTGCGTGAATGTGTGTTCTCGTGTATCTGGGTATATGTGTCTGCACCTATTTGTATAATTGTGAATGTGTGCAGATATATAGTTTCTGTGCAGAGGGTGAGCAGGTGAGTGTGTGTGTTTGCGTGTAACTGGGTATGTGTGTGTGTGTGTGCGTTCGTGTGCGTGTGTGTTAATGCATGCCTGAGCGTGTGTGTGTGAAGGATCTAGACGGGCTGGCCGTGACTAACAGTGCCGTCTCCTCAGGCCAGCCACTCGGGCCTGTGACTGGAGCCTCTTTATTAGTCTAACCTCTCTGTCTCCCCGTGGTCCCTCTCTTAATATTGTTTTAATGGTCCCACAACAGCCAAGCTATTTTGGCTTGCAGATAATCCTATCCCAGGCAGCCTGGGGTGCTGTGCAAGGCCACGGTTTTGGGTTTCCCTTGATCAAGTGTACAAAATGGACCTTTCCGCTTGGGTTCTGACCTCATGACCTGCGGGTGTTTCTCCCTGTCACTTTGTCCAGGCCAATACGCCCTAATGTGGGGCTATGTTCTGACTTTAGTGTGTATAGATTGGGTGATTTTTGAGCGGTTTTTGCAGGGGTGTTAGCTCACTAAAACAGAAGGTACTGAGAAGAAGTAAATCTTTGCTTGAGTTAGATGTACATCAGTCTTCACTGTTAACAGTGAAATGTCAATAACCACAAGTAGGTATATGGTATGTCACAGCATTATCCCTTTCTGCATCATTTCTGCATACACCACATGCCTGTTTGTGGTTTTAGTAGTACTGTAAAACTTAGTTGCCCAGGTTTTAATTGCTTGCAGTGTGAGCGAGCCCCAGCATTGATTGGAGACCAGTATATATTGCTGTTTCTCACTTACTTCCATAGGGACACTTCATGCTGAAATTAGGCCATAGGCATTAAAACTGCCAGTGCGTAGGTTTTCACTGTCATGCAAAACATTTTAGGTGATTAGATAAAAGACTAGGAGAACTTAAAGTGTGTTTGTTAAAGTAATTGCTGGTTTACGGGTAGCCTATTTATCTGCACATGCTGTACCGGTAGTATCATTGTGAAGCAGCTCTGAAATCTGTACTGAATGTTTATAAAAAATATTTTTGCACCTTTAATTGGCGCACCTGCTTTGTGTATTCCAAAGACCCTCACTGCTTCACTTAAATTTTCCAAATAAGATGTCACTTGATAGCCTCTTGTTAAATTACCACAATAGTAGCGTCTGTAAACTGGCTAGCTACCACATGAGAATTGCACTACAGTAGGACACAGACAAACTGCTTTCCTGTTACCAGGGGGATGTATTTTCACTACCCGGTTATTATTGGAGTCTAGTGTCTTTGCTTTTTATGGGTTTGCTCCAAACTCTTATGAGACCGACTCTCGTAATGAAGTTTACAGTATGTCTTTATGGATGTTTATGGTAGTGCTTATAAAGGCAGTATGTATTAGAAAGTAGTTGTCTAGCTTGTATGAAGGATGATTTATGGAAAGTGTTACCAAAAACCTTTCGTGGAAAGAAATCCTTATGTCCGTACCTTGGAATTTAGGGCAGTCAGCCTGTTCTTTTGGCCCGTGGATAGTTTGTTTGTGCCCATTACAAACAGGCAACTAGGAGCAATAAACTGATTGAAGAAGAGCAGTTCCAAAAAAAAGCATGGGAAGTAAACATTTCGCTCCAGAAGCATCTGCTGTCTTCCCCTCATCTCCTGCCATGGAGACCGCAGTGTTCACAACAAACGGTCACAACAGCGAGGCCCCCTGACGTCCGCCGGTCCCGGGAGGGATGGGACCACCGGCGTTCCTCGGAGGGCGAAGGCGCGGACCCTCGCAGGAAGGCGGGGCTTATTTATTTCTGTCCCCTCCGGTTCTCATGGCATCTGTTGCCATAGCACCCGGGGCCTCGCCAAGCGAGTTTGTTTTTAACGGAGGGCGACCCTTCTCGCCTCGGAGCGGGGAGCCGAGTCTCGCCGCTGGGCTACCTCGGGGCGCCACGCGTTCGTGAATTAAGAACTCCCTCCGCGATGCGGTGCACCTTGGGTGGGGAAGGCCCTCTGTCCCTTTGGTGGTTGCTTTACCGCGTCCCTTCATTAGGGATAGAACCACAGCCGTACAATGAGAGGGCAGGCAGGAGGTGCAAATTCTTCCCTGTGCGTGTTGACACGGCTGCAGGGCAAAATGGGAATCATAGGCCTTTTCCCATTATTAATACAGCTCCACAGTACTTGAGAAATGTTAATTACTGGCAGGGCGTAAAACCAGGACTCGTTTCGGACAGCGCTCCAAAGTCCTGAGCTCTTCCTCGGAAGCCGTGGATAGCCGGGTTCTGGCGCGCGGGGGGGCTGGAGTGAGCCGTGCATGCTGGGAAGCCGTGCCATTGGCCGGACGCGGTGGCGGGCAGCGGCGGGCAGAGGAAGCCAGGCTGTTTACATCGAGCGTTCCGCATTGTTCCCCATCTCTCTCCCGCCACAGGAAGCGCAGACCGAGGAGGGAAGTGAGCTCACTCCTGCAGGAGCGCGATAACGGCGGAGAGAGGCTTTTAGGAAGAGATTAAACCCACACGTACAAAAATAACATTTCTTGCATTGTCATTACTGGGCTCTTTTTTTTTTTGCTTTGACTTATTTTTCCACTGTGTTTTGCACCAGAGCCTTTCTGTGTGTGTTCGGCATGAGTGTGTGTATCTGTGTGTGTTTGGCATGCGTGTGTGTATCTGTGTGTGTTCGGCATGCGTGTGTGTATCTGTGTGTGTTCGGCATGCATGTGTGTATCTGTGTGTGTTCAGCATGAGTGTGTGTATCTGTGTGTGTTCGGCATGCGTGTGTGTATCTGTGTGTGTTCGGCATGCGTGTGTGTATCTGTGTGTTCGGCATGCGTGTGTGTGTCTGTGTGTGTTTGGCATGAGTGTGTGTATCTGTGCATGTTTGGCATGAGTGTGTGTATCTGTGCATGTTTGGCATGAGTGTGTGTATCTGTGCGTGTTCGGCATGCGTGTGTGTATCTGTGTGTGTTCAGCATGAGTGTGTGTATCTGTGCGTGTTCGGCATGAGTGTGTGTGTCTGTGCGTGTTCGGCATGAGTGTGTGTATCTGTGTGTGTTCGGCATGCGTGTGTGTATCTGTGTGTGTTCAGCATGAGTGTGTGTATCTGTGTGTGTTCAGCATGAGTGTGTGTATCTGTGTGTGTTCAGCATGAGTGTGTGTATCTGTGTGTTCGGCATGTGTGTGTGTATCTGTGCGTGTTCGGCATGCGTGTGTGTATCTGTGTGTTCGGCACGTGTGTGTGTATCTGTGTGTGTTCAGCATGCGTGTGTGTATCTGTGTGTGTTCGGCATGCGTGTGTGTATCTGTGTGTGTTCGGCATGTGTGTGTGTATCTGTGCGTGTTCGGCATGCGTGTGTGTATCTGTGTGTTCGGCATGTGTGTGTGTATCTGTGTGTTCGGCATGTGTGTGTGTATCTGTGTGTTCGGCATGTGTGTGTGTATCTGTGCGTGTTCGGCATGCGTGTGTGTATCTGTGTGTTCGGCACGCGTGTGTGTATCTGTGTGTGTTCAGCATGCGTGTGTGTATCTGTGTGTGTTCAGCATGCGTGTGTGTATCTGTGTGTTCAGCACGCATGTGTGTATCTGTGTGTTCAGCACGCGTGTGTGTATCTGTGTGTTCAGCACGCGTGTGTGTATCTGTGTGTTCAGCACGCGTGTGTGTATCTGTGCGTGTTTGGCATGCGTGTGTGTATCTGTGCGTGTTTGGCATGCGTGTGTGTGTCTGTGTGTGTTTGGCATGCGTGTGTGTGTCTGTGTGTTCAGCACGCGTGTGTGTATCTGTGTGTGTTCAGCATGAGTGTGTGTATCTGTGTGTGTTCGGCATGCGTGTGTGTATCTGTGTGTGTTCAGCATGAGTGTGTGTATCTGTGTGTGTTCGGCATGCGTGTGTGTATCTGTGTGTGTTCAGCATGAGTGTGTGTATCTGTGTGTGTTCGGCATGCGTGTGTGTATCTGTGTGTGTTCAGCATGAGTGTGTGTATCTGTGTGTGTTCAGCATGCGTGTGTGTATCTGTGTGTGTTCAGCATGAGTGTGTGTATCTGTGTGTGTTCGGCATGAGTGTGTGTATCTGTGTGTGTTCAGCATGAGTGTGTGTATCTGTGTGTTTGGCATGAGTGTGTGTATCTGTGTGTGTTCGGCATGAGTGTGTGTATCTGTGTGTGTTCAGCATGAGTGTGTGTATCTGTGTGTTTGGCATGAGTGTGTGTATCTGTGTGTGTTCGGCATGAGTGTGTGTATCTGTGTGTGTTCAGCATGAGTGTGTGTATCTGTGTGTGTTCGGCATGAGTGTGTGTATCTGTGTGTGTTCAGCATGAGTGTGTGTATCTGTGTGTGTTCAGCATGAGTGTGTGTATCTGTGTGTTTGGCACGTGTGTGTTGTGGTATGGCTTTCAGAGTCCGTTAGAAAGGATCTCATAATAAAGATCACTTTAAGGTATAAATGCAGTGTGTTCTATGGAATGTGGCATTTGAGCATTTAGTCACATTCTTGGCAGCCTTAGCTTGGCACGCCCTGCTGCTGAGTGCGTGTGTGTGTGTGTGTGTGTGTGTGCGTCTGTACACGTGTGCGTGCGTGTCCGGGTGTGTGTGCATGTGCGTGTGTGTGTACGTGTCTGTGTGTGTGCGTGCGTGCGTACATGTGTACGTGTGTACGTGTGTGTGTGTGTGTGTACCTGCTTGTGTGTGTGCGTGCGTGTGTATGTGTTTTTGTGTGTGCGGGTCTGTGTGTGTGTGTGTACGCAAGTGTGTGCGTATGTGTGTGCATGTACCCAACTGAAATGAAACGGGGTGTTTTAGATTCCTGACTTTTTTTTACATTTTGTAATTATTTCAGTAACTTTCAAATTCCATTAAGGCTGATGTTGCCATGCAATCACTATAGGGCCCATCCCAATCAATTCCAAATGGCAAATAAGCAGACATTATCCACTCCATTTTCCAAAATTAGTCAGCCGGCTTGAACAAAAAAAATAGATTGCATCTTCAGGCTCATAAATAAATGCACTGTTTAACTTGCATAATTTTTCTCTGCATTTTTGTTAGGCTACTCTTCACAATTCTCATTGGCCTACATACTTGGATATAGTGTGGGCCAATGTGTTTGGAAATCCTTCTGATAAATTCATATAAAAAAATTTTTTTTTAAATATTAAAATGTTCAGTCAAGTTTTACCCGTGTGTCCATGTACATACATTATGTGCACTGCCTGCATGTGTGTGCACGTGCACATTGGGCCTCCAGCTATGAAACTCTGATCCGGGAGCACTGCCGTCGAAACTGTGCAGGATTTTACAAAGTTCTTGCCGAGGCTGAGTTGGTCCTGAACGTTATGTGTGCGTTGCAGTCTTTAATGACTTAGATATGAGTGAGTCAGAGGTTGTCACGGTTAGCTCAATGCTAGCTCCTTGCTCTGATCTGAGCCTCAGGGTGTGAGCTCTGGCACCCAGCGTGTAACTGCCCTTCAGCTAAGTGGGAGAATCGCTTTCAGTTCAGTTTTAAACTTTGAGTAGCGCTCTCATATTTTCACTGCTTACTCGTGGGTTGGTAGCAGGAATTTGTTCAAGGTTTTTAAGTGTAATTAATTTGAGTTGTCTCGTTATTTACTGGCACTCATATTTTGATCCTAACTGCGCTGTGTTGTTGCCTAGTAACAGCATTTTTTTCAAGGTTTTTATTAAGTTTGTGTCCGGGGATTAGGTCTTGAAGGTGCCAAGTGCTTTATTGGAAGAAGTGCATGCATTTGAATGCATTTAGAAGCTTAGGTAATGCCCTCTGTGGACCTCATGCCATTATGCTTGTGTTGTTCACTGAGATTGATAGTCCGTGTTACTGGAGAGGCCTGGTCATGTTCCAAAACACACACCTGCATGCTACAGTGCCAAGACCAAAATATGGGAGTTCAACTACTGCATTCAAACTATAAGGATTTTCTCAGATTTTTTCTAATAGTTTTAGTTTGGAAATATGTATTTTTGAATATGTCAGGAAATGTGTTAAAGGTGCTAAATATACATATTATGGTCCATGAAAAAAACCGATCCATATCTAAAATTGTATCAGTTTTGTTCAGACTGGGCACTGGTACACTTTTGTGCATTTGGATGAATGCAGTGTGGCCGCTTACTGTACAAACTTGTCCCCAGGCACGTCAGGACATGCTGTTCTCGTGTACCATCCAATAATAAACCTCCCTGTGGATACACACGTTATCAAGCCTCTCGGCAAGCAGACAGACTTGTACCCCAGGTCACGTGACCCTAAGCATCCAGATTTCGGATCGGCTCCGTCGATGTTTTTTTGCAGCCCCCCGTGGGAACCATGTCTCTTCTGACAGGGGGCCCCGCTCTAGTGTCGCGGGTCCCTTGCCCGGTCTGCGACGTCCGAATAATCACGCCCCCGCCTTTACAGGAACGCGCAGGGTTCAAAAGTCGTCCTCGGGCTCGAAAACACTTTGTGCTGTTAGGTTTGAAATGCTTTTCGTATCCAGGGCCCCCTGTTTACAGTGCAGCGTTTCACTCGCACGCTTGCTGCAGCTGTTTTTCCCGGCTCTTGTTCTCCGGCCGAACGCCTGTGCGCCGAGGTCCAAGTTCAGCCCAGAGAGGCCGTGTTTACACCGTACCCTAACTTTGCACACCAGTGTCTGATTTCCACTGAGTTAAAGGGCAATTCCATCCTGGTTTTTTTTTTTACCTTTTATTTGTAGAAGAGTAGCTGTCATGATTAAAATGAACACTCAGCCAACTCTCTACCTGTAGTGAGTGCAAAGATCTTGCCCCCAAACTACTACACATGCTCCACGTACCTGTTATGGCCTACAATGGGGTGGGCACTTACAGAACAACCTTATGGGTGGGCATCAAACAACACCAGTCACAGGTTTCCACTTCTACTGGTTACAAACGGAGGCTGTGTATTTTTACTCATCATTTTATGGGTCTTTGTGGAGCTTGGACGTTGAAAGTGTTTAGGGACATACTACTGCCTGGAGGATGGGTGATGGACAAGCTATTGTTCCAGAACCCAGTACTCTGTGCTAAAATATTGTTGTCACTCAGCTTGAAGGGGAGCATGGTGAGAAATGGACTCACCAAATTGTGCCATCTGAGAGATAGTGAGGGGTGGGTGATAGTAGTCCTACAGCAACGGCTTGATAAGTTGTGTTAAGTCATCACAACTGCTGAAGAAGATCTTAGAACAAGCTCTCCTCCTTGTCTGATGAGGAAGTGCCGCTTGGTATCGGAACCCCTGAATTGGATAATTTCCATTGCATGAATGAAATAACCTCAAACAGGTTATGTGTGTGTCAAAGTAGCCCACCAGGGCTCACTACGGGGGCTTCAGGCAGCTGGGGGCCAGATGTCTCCCTGATTGGACGCTGGAGGGCGCTATATAAGCCTGTTGTAGAGCAGCACAGTGCAGATAAGCAGTGGAGGGTTATTCATGGGGCCATAGAACAGACATGAGGCTCATCTGAATCCAGCAATGGGTTGGGGGAGGGCTTTCCATGTTTTGATATATTTGAGAAACTCAGTCCTCTTTTTTGCAGTGTTTAAGGCTGAATGACCTTTTTAGGGTGCTGAAATAAATCATGGGTTCAATTGATGAGCATAGAGTTCTCAGCTGTATTTTACATCGGGGTGCCCAGATACAGTGTTCGATTAAAGAAGCAGGATAATTTGGTCAATTATTTATCTTGGCAATCAAAACCAGCAATTTAGAAAACTAGAAAAAATAAAATGGTGGGGGCTGGAAGTGTAAATCCTGAGGCCATGTTCAGCGGACTTGTGGCTGTATGTATGAAGGTTGAGCGTGCATATTCCTCATTGGTTAATTACATACCCAGTTTTAGTGAAACTTGGGCGGTGCGGGAAGTTTTGTGTGAGGTGGACCAGCATGGTGCAGATTATTTTTAAATTTTGGATTTTGACAGATGATGACAGTTGCTGAAATGGTGAACAGGATGTGATGAATGAATTATATATATTTTTAAAGTGAATTTAAGTGAAGTCCCTCTCTCACTGACTCTCTCTTTTCTCACTGACTCCCTTTTCTCACTCTCTCTCTTTTTCTTTCTCTCTCTCTGGAATGGTGGGATGACGGTGTGTTCTCTCTCTTCTCCCTCCAGCTCAGCGGTGGATCGGAGTGCAGTTGTGAAGTGGGGCCTGATGGCTCTAAGAAGAGAAACCCAAAGAGCCTGTAAGTACACAAGTTCATCCTGCCTCTTCGCTCTTCCTTCTGTTACCAGTGCAACCCACAGTCTTGCCAGTCACGTGGCCTTGGTGCTGCCACCTTTAGCCTTGCTACTAGTGACACCCTTGTTCTCACACCGTCTGTGATGTCTGTGCAGGCCAGACTGCCACCATGCTTAAACCTTCAGTGATTATAATGTTTTTTGAGGTAGTAATATGTCACAAGTAATTCACATAAGATATGGTGAAATATGTCAGTCATACTCACTTAATAATCATACTTTCATATACATACATATCTACTTACTGCTTTTACACAGCTTTACTGTAGTTCTCTTGGCAGTGCTGACTGTAAAACGACAGCAGTGATTCAGCAGCTGTGACTTGCCTATATTTCTTAAATGGCCTCCGTGTGAAACACGCCCCCCCAGTCTTTAGCAATTGTGCTCTAACCTGAAATGAGATTCGGTTGTGTGGAAATCACCAGGTTTGAAGTGAAAGTGTTGTGGTCCCTGGCCGTGTAACAGCCGGGATCAAACAGCTGCAGCAAGCGCTGAGGGTCATGGCGGGCTAAACCGGCTGCAGCAGACACTGAGGGCTTTAGCACGCTAAAGTCGTGCTGTAAGTTTTGCTAGCAATGCCGCAACGATCGGTTTTAACCGAGGACTTTGTCTCGGTCTGTTTCTTTCTCAAAGCCTCTATTGTTTTGTAAGGTAGGGAAAATCCGCTTCCTCTTGTTAGTGGGCTGGGTAAAGTATGCAGTATTTTTTTTAGTAGCACGAAGGAACCAGACTTCAGTCATGTTTTTTTTTTTAACAGGAAAATAGGAGCATGAATTGTTTCATCTCGTTTGTTGTTTCTCGAAGATACCTGTCTCGCCTGTACTGTAGGTCGGGTGGACAGCGGGGGTCGGCGGGAGCAGGTTCCGGTTGTTTTGATACCATTTTTCTTTGGAAAAGGTTAAAGGGAAGGACCAATCAGAGTCTCTATTGTCTTGTGAGCTCAGCGGACATTGATATACTCAAGGTTCTGAGTGTCGGGGGTCGGGGGTACTGGGTTCACACCCCCAAAGTTAAACTACCCTTCCCAGTGTAGAAACACTCCCTCCGGATTGAGTTGTGTGTGAGGGGGAGGGGGGGTTGTAATCACTCTTTTTCTTTTCTTTCTTTCTTTAAATTGTTTTTCTTGGTGGAGTGAAATGTCTTTGGTCTGAAACCCGAGAACGTTTTTTGGGGCAATGCGGTCGGGACTCCCTGCCGCTCATGTTGCGCTCAACTCCGAGACCTTGGATTTCGTTCCCATGTTATTTATGGTCATTCCTCAACCGCACCCCCGGATCTCCCAGCGCTGGCTATTCCAAGGCCTCAAAGCTCTCAACGGACACAGTGTGTAAAATTTGTGTTTGGTACAAGCAATAGTGTTTAAAGATACAACTCTATAACGTAGATCTCCAACGGGCAGAAATTAACAACTTGCTCTAGTTCAAAGAGTGTTCGCTACTGGAGATTTTTAGATGCAGATTTTATTTTATGCAGGTTTCAGTATTGAATGTAAAGTTTCTGGTGACCCCCCTTGTTGGAGACTGCCATAATTTTATTCATGTAAATGGTAAATGGACTGCATTTATATAGCGCTTTTATCCAAAGTGCTTTACAATTGATGCCTCTCATTCGCCAGCTTCATGTCTTAATGTCTTTCTTCCATATGGCATATGCTAATAGGTCTGAATATGATTTTAGTGAAATGGAGAGCATTGATTATGATGTAAATAAGAGTTTAGTGAAACAATAGAAATGATTCTGGTATAATATGCTTTGAATCAGACCAGTGACCATCTGATTGAACACAGTGGCACATTTTGACAGGCCTCTCCTAAAACCCTTCTGATTCCCGGTTTCAGTGGAGTATGTTGTGGCTGTGTTGTTCTGAGATTTCTAAGCCCTAAATATTCCCCAGTGTCTGCCGGTAATAGAAGAGGGCTGGGTGACCTACATTAATGGAAAGTGGTGTGAGATTACTTTCGCAGAGCTCAAACAGGGGCTTGGGAGAGAGAGAATGGAGGGGGGAAAGAACTGATTAATAATGCCCCTCTGTGTGTGTGTGTGTGTGTGTGTGTCTGTCTGTGTGTGTGTGTGTGTGTGTGTGTGTGTGTGTATGCGTCTGTGCCTATCTGTGTGTGTGTGTGTGTGTATGTGTGTGTGTGTGTCTGTGCCTGTCTGTGTGTGTGTGTGTGTGTATGTGTGTGTGTGTGTCTGTGCCTGTCTGTGTGTGTGTGTGTGTGTGTGTGTGTGTATGCGTCTGTGCCTATCTGTGTGTGTGTGTGTGTGTATGTGTGTGTGTGTGTGTGTGTCTGTGCCTGTCTGTGTGTGTGTGTGTGTGTGTGGGTGTCTGTGCCTGTCTGTGTGTGTGTGTGTGTGTATGCGTGTGTGTGTGTCTGTGTGTGTCAGAGGACCTGAGATCGTGACATTGTGCATGCGTGTGTGAGATGATTGGGTAGCAGCTCAAGTATCTGTTTAAGATGGAGGGCAGCATTAAGGGTTATGGTTGGGAGGGGGGCTCTTGTAGAGATGTGGGTCAAGAAGGGAGCCGTGGGTCTGTATGAAAGTAAAGGGGGGCAGGCGGTGAGTTTGTGGAGTGCAACAGCTGCCCCCCATTTCCTCTCTGCCATGTCTCAGAAGCAGGGAACTCACAGCAGAGAGATTGAGAGAGACCGCCCATACATAAAGACTGAGAGATGGAGGTATGGAGCGAGAAAGAGATAGCAAAGAGTGGTTTTTGCCTGGGGCTTCTGTTGCTACGTGAACAAATCATTTTCTAATGTTCCATCTGGTCAGCCATTGGTCCTTTTCCAAATTGGCAGTTGTGTTGCCAAGTTGTCGTAACCCTTTCCCTAATTCCAGTGGAGCAGCGCTGGGGAAGGAGAGAGGGAACGCGGGATCGAGGGAACCAGCCTCCCGCTGAGTTCAGGGCACACTGTTCTCCGCTAAGGATGAAAGGCAACAGTGTTTGTGCCAAGGCCTGGCTGTGGGAAGGCCAGGGGACCAGTACTGCCCCTCCCACCGCCTCAGATACAGACTGACCCCAGATCAGGTGGCTGGCACTAGACAGGCTCACGTAAATAACCTCACGACTGTACCTGGGTCAGGTGTAATAGCCAGGGTCTGGCCCAAACCAAATCTACGAACGTGCTCAAACATCAGACATGTTCTCGTAAGATGGAGAGATATGGTGTTACATCATTGTTGCGCACACACCCCCAACCACCCCCCCCCCCCCCAAACTTTACTCTAAATGGGTCCAAAGACTGTTGAGGGTGTTTGGGTCAGAAATGCTATCATGTCCTTCTCATGGGGAAAAAATGCTAAATGGCATGACATTTCTCCCAAAAAAAAGTCAAAAATGGGGGGGAAAACGGAGCGTGTGTTTGTCTGGGTGGGGTGCGGGTCTTTTGCCTGAGCGCTTTGTGCTGACTGTGAAACTTGTGTGCCTCGGTACCTGTTTGGAGGTCCGGTCACAAGGCGAAGGCAGGGGCTCGGACACAATGGCCGCCCCAGATCTGCAGACAGACAATGCAGGCCGAAGGGTCCGGTTCCTGTTTTCGGCTCCGATTCCGTGCCGTGTTCCCGCGTGGGGCTGCCCCCCCCCCCCCCCTACCGCATTTCCCAGCCGCACGCGGAACCTCCTTGGAAAAGCCACGGTTTCAGATGGACATGTCACTTAAAGCGCTATTTCAGAACGCCGAAAACAGGAACTCGTCTCAAAATACTACTGAAGCTCTCGGGAAGTTTTTGAGAAAGGAGTGTGCTGGCAAAGGGTGGAGACGGTTGCTCTTTGTTTTTTTGTTTTTTTTTCTTTGTTTTACCAGTGACTGCGTTTTCGGAATTCACACTCGACACCTGTATGCACAAATGGAGATCTGTCCAGAGCGTGTGGATTTTGTGGTGCAGAATCACCTAAATTTGTTGAAATATGGGAGGGGCCAGTGTATCCTTTTGTGATTTGGTGTCAGTACAGTAGTATGGTTTTTCTTTAACCTGTTTTTTTTTGTAGATACAATCCAAATATTACACAACTGGGTATTTACTGAAGCAGTTCAGGTTGGGTGCCTTGCTCGTGGGTACAATGGCAGTGCCGCACCTGAGAATCTAACCTGTGACCTCAGAGTTCAAGCCCAGTTCCATAACCGTGATGCTACACTGCCAACCCTGACAAGGAGGAGAACGGAAATGAGTGTTGGTGCGGAATGACAACGCATTGCTCCTAGTCCTCAAAAGAGATGTTCTGTTAAATTTGTCCTCTGGAATGACGAGGTTTTCAGTTGCTTCTCGGAGCAGACTTCCCCGTGTTTGTAAAGGGTGCTTCTGATGGACCTCAGATCTGCCCGGGCCCTTTCCCAGCTCCCTCTGGCTAAATGTACTCATTTATCACCAGGAACAGGAACACCCACAATATGAGAGCAAGTCGGCGTTTTGAGGGAAGAACATTTTGACAGGCGTTTTTCCCTTTTCATTTTTCTAAAAGATAAAGCCTGCACTTCCATCCTCTGATTTCCTGTCCAGCAGTACTATCTCAGCCCAGTTTTGTTATTGCTTTGCTCAGTAACAAAAAAACATGCATATAGCTTATCAGTAATTTTGTAAAAAGCGTGTTTGGTCATTATTCTTGTGGAAAATAATGTTCATGTTTTAAAGATATTGTGCTTACTGGTTGTTTCTCTTACCTTATGAGATCTAGGGAGAGAGGGGAGATATGAAAATGGGGTCACAGTGTATATTGTTTGGGAATTGGGCTCAGAGCTCAAGTGTTGCGGGTTTGATTCCCAGCTGGGGCACTGCCGTTGTGCCCTTGAACAAGGTGCCGAACCTGAATTGTTTTTGTATAAACATCCAGCTGTATAAAACGATCATATGTAAAAAATATAATTGGTGAAAGTCACTGGATAAGAGTGTCTGCTAAATGAATGACGAACTGTGTTAACACTGCAGCTGTATCCCACACTCTTATAACACGCACAGCACAAGCATGCTCTACATATGGGGCGGAAAAGCTGCAGAAATGGCGGTTCTGTATTTACAGTCTCCGTTCTTCACTGATAACTTTCACAGCTGGATACATTTTCTTGATAATTGTATTCTGTTTCAGTTTTGATTGAAATATAATTATCGTTATATATTTGCCTAAATTAACTTGGATTGTTACTATCAGTTAATTTACGCATACGGTGTCAAAATTGAGAGATGCTGTAATAATATCCATAGCAATGGCATTCCAAGCGGGATTCTTTTCTGAATGTCCTTATGAAACAGTTCTTAATGGAGCTGGTCCCCTCCATCTCCCCTCATTGAGGTATGTTAACTCTCGTGGTCCTTGGGAATTACTGGTCTTCTCAACATGTAGTGTTTCTTGTGTGTAGCCGGGTTAAAATACCCCACCCCCCAACCCACCGCAAACATCATTGATACAGCAAACTGATTAGAGTTTTTTGGCAGCGCATGCATTATTCCTTGGAAAACTGGCCTGTCTTTCCAATTTTTTTTTGCATTGATTAAATACATCCGCTTATCCAAAAAAAGTATACAGACAGCATCTTGATGTTTTTCCAGCTTGGGAGTTCAGGAACGATACTGTCGCAGAGCTGGCCAGTGCTAGTGGTGGCTTGTGAACTTGAAATAGCAGAAGCTAAAATTGCCAAAGATTGCTTTCAGACATTTTCTTTTGTTCTGAAAAAGCCAGCCAATCTATTGGAAATTCACTTCACACCTCACCGAATAGCATTCTCTTAATCACATCAAGTCATTTAAATTAGTTGAATTTCATAAAATCAGCTTAAATATGAGAGAAAACTATTTCAACAAAACTCTGTCTTAAACTGTTATAATAGAAGCGTTGCACCGCAGTGCAGTCTTGCATTTCGCTGTAACTGAGTTCGCACAGAGCAGGGTTGGAGGAAGACCTCTCGTATGTGGCTTTCACATGCAGTCCACAGGCACCCGATCGACCTGCAGGGGTCAATAGATGGCGATGAATGCAGGCCTCTAACCTGCACTTAACACTGGCACGGTCTGGATTTGATCCAAGGCTCGTCCATTCAACACAGTGTGGTGCCTAAACCAAACGAGCCATCCAACAACCCATAGAGGGCCTGGGCAACGACTTCTAGTGACCACTTCCTATTGCCCATCAGGAAATTGCATCACATATTTATGGGTTGATTCCCATCACCATCTTCATGGCATGCACCACATCTCTCTCTCTCCCTTTTTCTCTCTCTCTTCTCTCTATTTCTCTCACACACACACACACACTCACGCCCGCGCAGACGCGCACAAACAAACACACACACCGGACCTGCAGGAAATTTAATATGTGATGTCCAGACAGCTGGACTGCGATCAGACAGTCCGTCCAGTGGCTCATTGAAATCTGCTGCATTTGATCTTGCTGACGTTCGCGTTCAATCTAGTTATTCCTTCTCTTTTTCTACACAAGGTTTCTTCCTCCTCATTCATAAAATAATCATAACGGCTTCAGCAGTGAGTGATCATCCTCTCTGTGGCCTGCGCAGTTCAGAGTAGCAGGAAGAATACACACTCACTTGAGAGTGGGGGTTAGAGCTGTGCTGTGATTGGGCCAGCGCAAGTCCCGCCCAGCTTGTGCAGTATATAAGGATGGTCTGAGCATTGCAGATCCAGAGGAATGTGAAAGCTAACTGCTTTTCCCTGAGCGCGGTGCTCTAGCACACTAACACACACACACACACACTCGCGTGCACACACACACACACTCACACGCACTCATGCTCCACACCATGGTGGATTTCTCGGAGAGGTACCTGGAAAGGTAGGCACCCACATTGTCCCTCCATTTTCGGTCCAGATGTGTGTGCATTTTTGTGTGCGCGCATGTGTTTGCCTGTGTGTGTGTGTGTGTGTGTGTGTGTTTAGGCTCCCGAGAGGGAAAGCGCAAAGCGATTGTTTTGGGAGTTGACGCTGGCACTTGGGCGTTGATCATGCATGTGTGTAAGATGACCCCTCTGAGTGATTCTGTCAGCTGGGAGAGGTTTTCTCACAGATTTACTTGCGTCTGGATTTGAGTCTTTTTTCTTATATCCACGTTTACTTCTTAAATTCTCATTCCTGTTTTTGTTCAGCCCTGGATTTCCAGCAGCGTCTGTTCCGGGGTATTTGTTTCGGCTTATCTATTCGGATGCATTCATTTGCTGCCGCTGATAATTAGAAATAATTGTAAGACAAATTAGGAGTACATTAACACGAATGGTGTGTTTCAAAAGAGGTTCAACACCTCTGAGTGGGAGAGTGAGACAGGAATGCATCGTGTGTGTGTGTGTGTGTGTGTGTGTGTGTGTGTGGGAGAGGGGGGTGGGGGGGGCTTCCCCCAGTGAGACCCAGTGGTTCTGTGGTCAAAATGTAGATTGTATGCCAGATACTGGGGGTGTAACAGCTTTGGCAGCCAAACATTCATCTCAGGTCAGAGGGGCCACATGTTGAGCTTCCATATTCCATTTTCTTAACTCCGGTATTTTCTTAATTGGTTATTAACAGGAGTTTCTGGTCTACTGTAACTTTATTGTGCTTCCTCTTATCTTTTAATCTGCCAATGATCCATCTAATTGGAATGTTTTGGCATCAATGGAAGGGAGGCAGAACTTGTTGAAAACACACAATCGAGTATCTAGTTGGTCTGTGACCAAGCTGGGGAAATGGTTCCCCCCTAGTACAGACATCATGACATATCAGAGCATTGTGATATCACAGAGGCCAACAGGCTCGTTGTGCCGAAACTGTGCCACATGGGAGCATTGTGACATCGCACAGATGGCAAAATCTGCGATGGGACTCTGCCAGAAAACACAGGCCATGTACTTCCTGTAAAACACTGTGTCCCGCAATGCTGTGTCCAGTACTGAGGGTCAGAAGATGAAGAGTGTGGAAGGTGAAAGGGGAGACTTATGGGAAAGTAGGGGAGGCTTTATCGGACGGGTGGCCGATGGACAAGATTGCACTGAACTTTTGATAAACACCAGCCATGTTTTCAACATCGTTGTCATTCTGCAGTTTTTTTTTTTTTCTGTGGAATTTCACATTGGCTTGTGTGTATATAGGAAAGCAACAGAAAGCTGAGCCTGCTGGCACTTTTTCTCTCCCCCTCTCCCTCTCTCTCCCTGTCCATTTCTCATAGAATGTAGCCTCATTTACTGCACCAAGCTCAGGGAGATGCCTGTGCAGGGGCTGAGGAGAGCTGCCTCACATTAGCTGCGATGTTAATGTGTGATAATCACTCACAGTGGGCTCTCGTTCCACAGAGGCATCCGCAGGGTCAAGTGTGAAGATTCACAAAGGCTTTTGTCAGATTACTAGCGGAGCGGTGGTCTACTGCTGCTGCCCATTGGCTGAGGGTTTCATCATGGCTGGTTTGAGCAGCGGTTTCGTTTTTGGTGACTCATTGAACAAGGCTAATCCTCCGAAGGCTTCCAGAGCCGGCCTGAGGGTGCACCGAATGGCCTTTGGCTCTATAACTTGGTGACGTCGCGACCTTCCATTTTTCGCCCTTACGTCTGTTGGATGGTTGAGGAAGCATTGCCTCTGTGCGCAGCGGTTTGGGGAAGCGGTGGCTTTACCCATAGGGGCTGGCCACTGCTTATCAGTGAACTGCGCTTCCTTGCTCGGCTCAGAGCGGTGTCACGGCGAACAGATCAAAGCGAAGTGGATGACTTCGCCAAGAGTGCCGCTTCTAACGCGAGCGCCAGCTGTGCAGATTAACGCCATTCCTTCCCAGCCTGCGTTCTGCAGAGAGAACAAGCAAATACGTTCAGGATGGGCAATTTGCAACTTTCAAGCTCATACACTTCTTTGGGGTGATATTTCCTCAAAAATGCCTGGTACATGGCATGAAGTTTGTCTGCCTCAACCTTCACTCATTTCACGGGTGTGTTGTCTGTGATGCAGTCTGAATCTTGGATTTCTTACAGCATACCGCAGGGCTGTTCTACTCCAGTGCAGCGCTGCTTTCGCTGTTCTGAAGTGCAGTACATTTGGGTTGCCTGCAGGTGGCAGTGTGGAGTTTTGAGTTAGTCGCTCTCTCTTTTTCTGTGGGCAGTTGGTCTCATAGACTTCCATTCAGTTGAGTTTTCTTGGGTCTGTTGAAAGCAGACCTAAAATATAATTTTCCGTTGGACCCACACATATTTTCCGAACACCAAAACAATTATTTAGTTTGAAAATAGTTTCCACAGACCATTAAATATTTGTATTTAATTCTACATCATTAAAATTGTTTTCACTTTTGAAAAAAGTGTTTTTGTAAGATTCCCTTGTTATACCATTTCAAAGCTGAAAGATTTTATGCTGGTAGGTGCATGTTACTGTGTGTTTACATGCATACGCCATAGTCTAAAAATAGCCCCCTTGCTAATAATGTGACAGTATTTCTCACACACATTCAGAGGTGTGTGTGCGTGTGTTATTCTGTCCTCGTCTGCCTCTGAAAATAAGAAAATATCATACCTCTCGTTACCTTGGTGATGCATGGTGGAGTCATTGAAAATAGTCATCCATGTTTCCTGTCCCAATCTTCCCACAAGTTTCCTTGCATAAATCTCTTTCTCTTCCTCTGCCAGTCTCTCTTTCTCCCTCCATGCGATGCTGCCTTTAAAATACTGGTGCCACAAGCAGAGCCGAGTCCCGAGCCTGGTTGGCACGCTAACTTATGCGCCCTGTTTTATCTCTCCAACACTCTCCATTCCACACAGAGATGACTGGCATGCAGCTTCTCTCTAGGTTTTTCGCTGATGAAGAGAGCAACCTCATGTAGTTCTCTGGTTCTGTGAGAGATGCAGTAAAGGAGGAATGGGGGGTTGTGCATGTAGCCACCGCTAATTAGAAAGGAATTATTAGCATCCCTTGGGGGGAACCACATGAGGTTAGAAGAGCGATTATGAAAAACGGTGAGCACGTGCAGGCGAGCCTTCGAGCTAAGTTTCCCATGAGCCTTTGGGTGACATTGGCTAGCGTGTTACTGTAGGGCGGGGGGACCCCGTGCCCTGCCTCCAGGGCCCTGGCCCAAACTGCTTCTGCCTGGAGACCAGAGGGGCCACTGTGACGAGGAGCCTCGCTACACGCTATGCTACTTCAGTTCCATGCTCTACCTAAGGCCGGCCGCACGCTGCCAAAGGAGAGACAGTCAGAGAGAGGGGGAGAGAACGCATCGAGTCTTACCTCGGAACACTGCAGCGCCGCAGGAAGAATGTAAATGGACCGTGACAGCTTGTATTGCGCTATCCTGTGCTTCTGAACCGCAGTTTAACCACATTTCTGAAGTGCGGGTGAGGCGAGTTTGGTTTCTCATCTTTCCTTTTCTCTTGTTTTTTTTTTTTCCAGGGCCAAAGACATGAAGAACCGGCTGACTTTCCTCCGGAGGAAAAGCGAGGCTCCCGCGGGCGCCCCGGCTGGCAAGCTGGACAAAGCCATGAAGTCTGTCAAGTGAGTTCCTGCCCACTTCCTGTCGCGCCTCGTGCCGCCGGCCATCTGTGCGGGCAGGGGAACGAGGAGGCCGCGGGGAGGCGCTGGTCGAGAGCCGCGCGGGCCGGCGGGTCCAGGAACGCCACTGCGTCCTCTGGCTCTCTCTGGGTTTTGAGCTCTGGCTCTCTCTGGGTATTTTGAGTCCGCAAGCTTGTGGCTTTACTGTTTTTTTTTTTTGTTAAAGCACAAACTGAGATGCTGTGACTGAAAAAGGCACAGACGCAGATTAAGAAGCCTGCATGCCGTTTTTGCAGGTTTGAACCTTGCAGTTGGCAAGGGCAGTCTGGCCCGTCCTAGAGCACGCAGAGGATCTCCTGTTTACAAACAGCGTTTCCCGTCAGCCCAAACAAGTTTGTCCCTTTTCGTTTTTATTCTCTACGAATTGCGGAGACGACACTTCCTCCCGCGGGGCTGGGGGGTGGGGGGGGGGGTCAGGACGGGGTCGTCCCTGCCGTCCGGTCCTGGATCGAGGCCCGGCCCGCTCCCCCGCAGGCTACCGCAGACGTTCCCGGGATTTATTCTCCCGCTCCCGGTCTGAGTCAACATGCGGAGAGACGGCGTTCGGCGCTGGCCAAACAGAACACCGGCGCGCTAAGGCGTGCAAAAATGTGACGGGGGACCCCGAGCCAGAGCCGCCGTCCCGCGTTGCGCTCGCAAACCGCCGCTCCGCCGGCCAGACCCCTCCGGGCCCGCGGCCCGCTTTCCCTGGCGCGCGCTCCTTATTAAACTGTCGGCGGACGCATTCTAAGAATGCGCCTCGAATGCTTCGAATGCGTCGAACGCGTGCGATCGGCGCAGTGTTTATGCCGAGGGCTGTGAATGTCGGCGAGAGCTCCGCCGCGCACCCCGGGTCGTTTTTCCGTCACGTGCATCTCGCGACCTGCCTCGACCCCTCCCGCGGCTCGCAGTTAGGCGCAAGCCCTGGAAGCCTTTGCAGGTGGCGAGGCTATTGTCGGCACGCGTGCGCGTATGCGTGTCGCTCCCCGTGGCGAAGCGTGTCCGTGCGGTCGCTCCGAATCTGCGCGTCCGTGGCTCAGCGCGTTTCCCCGCCGTTCACTATCGCCCGCTCGTGAAAACGTGAAAAGCCGCCGTCTGTGGGTCTGCCGTCGATGGCCGGTCAGTTTCTGACGCTTGTAGGACCATCTGATATGCTGCTTGAAGGTACTGTGATTAGGAATCTGCAAGCAGGCTGTTAGTCTGTTCTCTGTGGTCCTTGTAAGAGAATGTGCATTAAATCAGGTCCTGGGTTCTGTGATGGTCTCTCCATGGGGGGGCTCTGTGAACGTGTGCTTATGGAAGTTGACGGGTGTTCTGTGCAAGCCGAGCACAGGACACTGTATCTTTCCGTCCCTTTGAGAGGACGGAATGAATTCCTGTATGATAAAGCAGGATTGAGTACTGTGAATAAGACCTGACGGAGTATTGCTAGAACAAAAAAACGCGAAACTCTGATGTCTTTCCTGTCTTCTTTAATGTCTTTTTCCATGATGTGATTCAGGGATGAATGTGTTTATTCACGGCCGATTGTTTAAGAGGCCTGTTTTTGCAGTGTCGTTTGCGCAAATTCATTTGAACGGAATCCAGCGCTGTAAATAATTGCGTTCACTCTGTTAACCATCACAGCGACAGTGTATGGAGGCTCTAGACATTTTCAAGGGTGTTTATAGTGCCAGTACATTTTTCATCTGTATCTGCTGCACATGCATGGATTTTTCTTTCAGGTTTATGGCTTTTGAAGGGAATAATAAATTAAACTGTGTGAAAGGCTGGGATGCCCTTTATCAGAAATGTCTCAAAAGGAAAATCCCAGATGAGGAAAAAGAGGAGCAGAGGTTTAAAACTGTTTTGTATAAATAGCAACTGCACCCATGGGTCTTAAAACAACTACAGAAACCGATGCAGAACAGCAGACACTTAAGTGGAGGGAAGGTTGGAGGAGGGAGGGGGGGGGGAACAACACGCCTCCACGGTCATACCCCACCCCTTTTTTCCCTTAGCCAATCAGAGCGAGTATAAGAGGTGTCCAGCGGAGGCGGTCACAGCGACTTGCACACATAGTGAGTTACAGCGAGCGAGCGAGAGAGAGAAAGAGAGAGGAGGAGAGAGGGAGAGCAGAGCGCAGGCACACTCTCGAGCGGATCTGGCCACGCTGACACGAATGGGTCACACAATGAGGAACCTGGCAGAGATGGGCTTGTTGAAGAACCGATCCGCTTTCATCTGCAGGCCCAGCCCGGAGGAGGCGCTCAAGTGGGGGGAGTCCCTGGACAAGCTGCTGGTCCACAAATGTAAGTTTTCCGCACGGCTTCTCGCGCGCGCGCCGGGTCCGGGGCGCCTCGAAGCGCAGACCCTTCGCGTTCCCGCTGATCTTTCAGCCCGCCTCCTGCTTTGTGAAATGCTAGGAATCGACTCACCGTTTGCTCTGCAGAAGTATGCCAAACCTTAGTCCTGGGAAAAATGTTTACAATGATTACAATGTGGGTGAAATTTAAGGCGGTACTTTTGTGCATTTTGTGTATTCAGGTGTAGCTCTGTGTGTCTTACACCGCAATACAGCTTTTATAAGGTGCTGTTATTTTATTTTATTTTTAAAGTGTTGTTGCAGGGGCACGGGAAACACACTACCTTAATGTGCATGCGTGTGTGTGCGTTAGTGCGCGTTAGTGTGCGTTAGCGCGCATTAGTGTGCATGCATGCCTCCTCTCTGCCCAGCGCGTTCAGGCGCGATGCTTGTGTGAATGGGGCAGTGTGTTCTCAGTCCGGTGGCTCTCGCCTTAATCCCAGGGATGAATAGGGCTATGCAGTGGTGTGGAGTGAGGTGGGGGTGGGTGGGTCGGGGGGGGTCACTTTCTATATTTATATCCTCTCATGAATGAACAGCTGACGACCTTGAGTGCTTGCGCAAAAGCCCATGGTCTGTTGCAGACAACCTTTTACGTGGTTGCTAAGGTTACGGATGTTATTAAAACAAATGGTAAAGAAGAGGATAAAAAAAAAACAGCAGTCTATGCCACCACTACCCCCCCCCCCCCCAACGCACACACACCAATTCCTCAAGTCTGCTTGTTTTTTTTTTGTTCTGTTTTACACACCTCCCCCTTATTTAAACAGACGTTCCTTTACAAGAGGAATTTATCAGTGCATTCGCTCATATGAACAGAATGGTGAGCAATGTGTCTTTGGGGCAGTATGAGCTGGGCGCCTGGCTTTCTGTTTGTTTTGCCCCCTCAGAGATTAAGAAAAGAAGAAACAGTCTCTGCTTGTCTAAGGCACAGAGATAATATAATGCACAATATGAACGGGACTGAAATAAATCCCTGAAGCGAAAAACTGTCTCCTTGTAATGATCTGGTCCAGAGAATGTGCTGTTTCCCAGTGAACATGCCTGCTCACGGCCCCCTCCACCTCAGTGGCTGCTATACGCGCTCTGCTTCATCCCGGTAATAACTCTCTTTCTCTCTCTCTCTCTTTCTGTCCATCCTCTTCTTCCTCCTCCTCCCTCCTCCTCAGACGGGCTGGCCGCCTTCCGAGCGTTCCTGCGCACGGAATTCAGCGAGGAGAACCTGGAGTTTTGGCTGGCGTGCGAGGACTTCAAGAAGATCAAGTCGCAGTCCAAGATGGCCTCCAAGGCGAAGAAGATCTTCTCGGAATACATCGCCATCCAGTCCTGCAAGGAGGTGAGCGGCAGAGCGACGGCAGCCCCGCGGCGGCGCTCGTAGCCGCGCCGCAGAAAGCTCGCCGCCCCGCGGGCGCGTTCAGGCGCTCTGCCTCGCAGCGCCCTCAGCGTTTCCAGGGAGCGGCGCAGATGGCTTTATGCTTAAATGAGCGCGTTTGTGTTCGGTTACTGCGAGAGGTCTCCACAGACCCGACTGAGCTGTTCAGGAAGTGAGGTCACCGTCACAATGGCCGAGTAACTGCCCCGCTGTGGCAGCTGAACTTGCAGAGCTTTGAGGAAATAGTGAGTGTGTGTGTGTGTGTGTGTGCACATGCGAGTGTGTTTGCGTGTTTTGTTTACATTTGTGTGAATGTGTATGTTAGTATAAGAGAGTGCATATGTGTTAAAGTGTTCTTTAAAGATGTAAAGCTCCTGATAGTAACCTGACTGCCCCTCCTGTCCCCCCCCCCCCATAGGTGAACCTGGACTCGCACACACGGGAGCACACCAAGGACAGCCTGCAGAACGTGTCGCGCTCCTGCTTCGACCTCGCCCAGCGGCGGATATACGGACTAATGGAGAAGGACTCGTACCCGCGCTTCCTGCGCTCTGAGCTCTACATGGACCTGGTCAACCAGAAGAAGCCCCAGTCCACAGCCGCGTCGGCCTCGTAGAGCCACCTCACAGAGACAGAGACAGGGAGGGAGGGAGGGAGCGAGGGAGGGGGAAGACTCATTAAAACTGTGGTTTGGGCCCAGGGAGGTGATTCACTCAGTTTCTTTTCAATGCTGTCATGTGGCTGGTGGCGGAGGAGGGGATGTCGGGATGATTACAAGGAGCAGAACGGAGGCTCTCCATCTCCATCTGAAGCCACCGCACTGGGGGGCGAGGGGGGGCAGAGCCGAGATCGGGAGTGGAGGCGGAGTCTTGTTTAATCAGCATCATTATTGTTGAATTCATCCAGGCACACTGGAAGGGGGAAGTTGCAGAATGTCCACCTCTGCTTCACGTCCATCCCAAACCTCACGCCCAATTCGCTTTCAGACATTTTCCATTGCTATACAGAAGGCTAAGGTACGACATTTTCATGTCACTGTCCTTTTCACAACTGAAACCGTGACAAGAAATGAGGATTCCGCCAAGATTCCGCCAGACCTTTTGGCAGAAGGAAGCTTGACACCCCCCACCCCACCGCCTCTGTTGCTGTTCCCCCACGTCCTGTGTGAAGTTCGCCTGTCCCCCTCTCTCCGGCCCTCCGAACAAGCAAACGAGGCACCGCGAACCCTCCCCCACCCGTTCGCCGCAATTCTCTGCTGCTTCTGATGCATTCTTCTCAGGAACGCAACAGGAACAAAGGTTCGCCGAGAGACGCAGAAGGAAAAGATGAAGGGTGGGGGGGGGAATCGCCAAACCTCACTGCAGAAAATACACCCGCCCCTCCTGCCCCCTCCCATCCGCTTTTCCATCCCCTGCGCCGGGGGAGGAGGGATTCGGGCAGGACCTCTCGCCTCTCTCCAAAGACTGTAAAATGCCTGAGATGTCCCAGCAAGCCGATTGAAGATTGATGGTAGTTAGAGCTGGACCGGACGAGGCAGTGACCTCGGGACATTCAGGCATTCCACTAAAAAAGCTTCCAGGCTGGACTTATCTGAATTTCACTTTTTAAATACATTTTTTTTTGTTTATTGTTTTCTTTTTAAATGCTGTTGATAAGAAACTGCACTCCATAGACATGCAGTGGTACACTGTTAGGCGTTAACCCTTACTTAGACAAAGAATTAACTGCTTCGCCTGGACAAAGGGTAGCCTATTTAGAACCTTATTGCTGGACGCTTCAGTCATTAAACGCTGACAGCCCATCCTCCTCTTCCTTGGCCATGTAACAGGTCCACTGTTAAAAGCTGTCCTTATTTAAAGTGCAATATTTTTATGGTAAGATTCATTTTTGTTCTTTCAGCTAGACAATGAATTGAGCTCTGTATTATTTTATTTGTAATTATTGTACAAATTCTGCTGGAAGGTGTCATTTCCTGTTGAAATGCAACGCAAAATGAACACAAAGGTGTATGGAGGAAGGATAATGGCTGTAATTAAGTTTTTTTTTTCCCCTCAGCAGCAGGCCGCTGGGGGTTTCAAGGATGTAAATATAATTCTTAAGTAAACTTTTTAAAAAGGACAAAAAGAAAATGCAAGTGGTGTAATTAATGTGACACGGAAACACGGCTGTATCTATGTAAATATTAGAAGCTCAAAGCTATAAGATGTACAACATGTATTGTTTTAAGAGTGGCAGGCAGGTGACAGTCATACACTGCTTGTATGGAGTTTTATTCAATGCATTTTTTTTTCCATTTTCACTGTTTACAATTCAAGGCATCTCCTAAGACAGCAAGAAATACAAAATTTTAAAGAAACACTTGGTGTCCTTTCAAAAGATGAATAAAACATCCAACTAGGAATAACAAAAAACATGTTTTGTGTTTTATGTTACAGAAGTGGAGATAATTTGAGCTGTGTATGCAAGCGTGAGCACTCACTCATCCGTCTATAATGTACCACAAAAACACAGGTTCATACTGGATCATTAAAAATTCCCTTTTTAATAATCAGGCGGTTTTCTGTAATAATAGACCATTAGCAGCTGCATGCTCTCGAAGCTAAATCTAATTCATTGACATTTTCCAACACAAGGTCTTGTCACGAAGGCGCTAATGAGAATGCTAATGACAGTCGTCACTCCAAGAGATGATCAGCACCACTGCCCACACAGTGCCAACTGCTCTCACTCTAAGAGCCTCGGTTACAAATGATCTTCTGTTTCTTAAACACGCCTCACGGCCTTCACCTAGATGCACTGGGGGCTGCACTTAGTTTGTGTGGATGTCTGTTTACGTCTCAACTTGCGCACGGCGGCTGTTGTGATGTAAATGAGAAACCTACAAGCTTGTGATTCAGAGAAATAAGCTTATGAATGATGTATTCCAGTGTAACTGACTGTCCTGACGTTTTCTGTTGCTTGTATCAGTAACAACTTAGCTTGCAAACATTCAGTCCTTTTAACTTATTTAGCTTGTCCAGCAGTCATCGCATGCTATTTATTAATGGTTTACTCACATCCATAGATTTTAAAATATCAAAAAAAGTTAGTTACCGTCGCATTATTCCAAGCAAAATTTCTGGAAAAAATTTCACCTACTCAACACATTATCTGGCATTACGTGGGATACAGATATACAAAATGGTGTGTTCAAAACCTCCCTTCTCTCTCAGTCTTTGTCTCTCGCTTCCTCTCACACTCTACCCTCCCTGCATGATGAAGTAACTGGAGTCATAATCCAGCTGGCCACTGAAAATCTTTTCCAATAATAAAAATTTTTTCACTGTTCTAACCTGTCTTCCGACAGGTTTATATTGTTCTGATTGAAAGGCAGAAGCAGCCACAGAGCGGTAATAAATGGGATGTTCTTTTGATTTGTCTGCCGCATTACTGCCTTTCTGAGCTTCAAGGTAACCATGGTACCGGAGCGTTTCTGTTTTTAAAAAAATAAATCAAGGGGATGGAATACTTGAATGATACAGATTTTTGGGAAGGGGTGGGAGGCATAACTGGTGCATTGGTCACTCAGCTGGCCCGGGCACATACAAGGGAGATTTTGGGCCTGCATGGGGCTTAAACCTGCCACCTCATTCGTTAAGGAACCTCGTCATCATCACGGGGTGAGTCGCACTGGTGGGGTCACTCATCAGGGCCCTGACTCATTTACATATCTACACTTTCCCATGCTTTCCCATGGTCCGGGCAATGTCTTGTAGCTCATCCCGGTTACACGCACAACGCCTCTGATTGGCTGTTTGCTTTGCATTGGCGCAGTCTCTGAGGAGCTGTTCTTAAGACGTGTCCTCTTCAGGAGTGCTGTCATCCATCTCTGTGCTCCTCGCTCGCATGACGCCCTGGCAAAGTGTCGAGTACAACACGCTCTTCCATGAGGCTCCTGTGTCAATGCTGAAGAACCTGTGTCTGCATGCTCTGAATGGCAAACAAGCTGACAGAAATCATATTCTAAATGGTATCCTAAAAGCTTTTTTTGAACACACATTTAAATACGAGCATGCGCCAGTAAACCCAAGATGTCAGAGCTAGCTAATCCTTTGTACTCCACATGAAAGTGATTGCGCTGGCTCTTGGAGAACAGAGCCCCTGACCTGGTGCAAAGCTGGGGATGAGTGTCATCAGAGGGGACGCTTGTTGAATAGACCCTCAAGGTCAGCGTGGCGACCGGCTTGAGAGGGAGAGAGCATTCTCTCAGCAGCTGCTGCCCTTCAGTCTGCTGGAGCAGGTGCTCACTTGAAACATCGTTCCCTCTTCAACAGAAAAGACATGAAAAACAGCCTCTCTCACTGAGCAGAAGGGCTGCTGCTTTAGTTCTGGCTGTGCTCTCTGTTTTGTCTCTCTCTCTCTCTCTCTCTCTCTCGCGCACACTTGCGCACACATTATTCACAACAATGGCAGTTCATGCTAAACAACCCCGTCCCCACTGAGTATCCACAGGGAACAGTCTTGATGTTTAAAGGCAGGCCTAAATTTTCTGGTTGCTGTTGCTGTGTCTTTCAGTACAGGTCGGTTTGTTTCTATGGGTCTACTGTATGTTGTTCAGTTCAGATTGGGTAGTTCCTATGTCTTTAAGTCCAGATAGTTTGTTCTTACTTGTCTGTGTCTTTCAAGTCTGTCATTCAATCCGAATTGGGTGCATAGTTTCTGTAATTTCTTCTCTCTGTGTCAGTTCAAATGACCTGAACAATCTGGGAACAGAAGCCACAGGAATGGCCATTCATTTTCATGCATTATGAAACTGTGTGTGGCTTTTTGTGTCTTTTTTGGATCTTATATCTTCAATCAGTGTGTATATTTAGTCTCCAGTTGTAGTCAGAATGGAGTGTGAAAATGTGCTGTAGTATGTTACAGTATGCAAATTGACTTGTAACATACACCCGTGTTAAAGTGAGTGTGCGAAAGTGTATTTTTGTTGTGATGTACAGTAATGTTGAACATCCCCCTCCCCCTCTGATGTATGTGGTTAAGGCACTTGATCTAGCTGTAGCTCCATGCTTTAAGGTTGGTGTCAAATTCTGAGCAAGCTAGTGCTGACTAAAGCTAAGAGTCCCATGGGGCGATCTGTGATGGGCTGTATCATTATCCTGGGAAGGAGCCACATTACTGACAGAGAAATCCCTTGCTTTACTGCTAAAAATAAACTCGTAAGGTTTTGCTAGAACCTACCATCCACTGGTGCAACAAATGCACACCCACGCTAATTAACGTGAGCCCTTCAGAACCTAGAGAGAAGATTGCAGTGGGACTAGCTAACAATTAGGATTGAGCATTCTGATTTAAAGAGAAAAACAGGGAATTAAGTGAATGTCTTGAATCACATATATCTCAAACCTTTAGGTTGGAAGATTGGGCCAGCTAGCCTCGCTGAACCAGACCATCAGTAGGAGGAGGGGTTTGTACAATTGGTCCAGGCCACAGGCCTTAAGATGCTAACTGCGACTGCTTCTGCCATATACAGTAGCTTGTTAGCATGACAGCGACACGTGCTACCAACAAGAATGGATGAGACTTTGTACACTGTAGGAACAGTTGAAATCACCTGAAAAGGTCACACCAATACAACTATAGTAATTCCTGCCAGTTATTTGTACCCAGGTTTTCTCGTTGTCTAAATATATGCTAAGTCCCCTAGTCAGGGGCATGCTAGTGGTACCCATCCAGTATTCAGTCTTATGATCTGACGGCAAATACATGTTATTGTGATGCCAAACTGTTTGTTCTTGTGCAGGTACTATATGTCATTGGAAAATACTTAAGATTCTCCTTATGCCTATAAAAGCTAGTACAGACAAGGTAAACTGTGGACATCTAGACAGTCTGCCCAGAAATTGTGCCCGCTGTGCCCTGCCAGTGGGCTGTGAATGATCGGCCTCCAAAACCGCTGTCCCTCAATCCTACACGAAGAATCTTAGATGGTCGTCAGTAAACAGTCTTTAACTGCTGAGGCAGTCGGAGAGTGGGAGAGCATGACTTGTGAACCATTCGAGCTTTTGCTTGAAGTAAACACTGCATCAGAAATAGCACAGGCAGGGCTTTCAGTATTCACTATTCAAAAAGGAAGGGAGACCAGGGGCGCCCTGTTGTGAAAGTCATTTTGAAGCGGTCACAGCAAACTCACAAGCCTTACAGACACGCACTCAAATACAAAAAATAACACCGGTTTGGGCTCAAACAAAATAATGGGGCATATAGATTTAAGTCATATGGTCTACACTGAACTTAAAATAACTTGAAACCCCCACTATCTCTAATATTGTTTGCTAAACTTTAAGAACAGCAAATGTGTGACCCAGTCTTGGTTCTTTGCTCCATGTTGTGACAATAAAAGCACAAAGAACCCTCCTTGGATGTGTGATCCACACACACACATTTCTTTTACACAAAATCCATTTATGACATTGTATGTGTACTGAAGCAAATCAGATGAAGTACTTTGCTCAAGCGTACAATGCCAAAGCCCCACCTTTTAATTGAACCTGCAACGCAAGCCCAGTTCCCTAACCACTACCTTACACTTCTGCCCCAGTGTGTTGCTATTGCTCTCCCTGTGTCTCAGAGAGGATTCAGGAAAGGAAGCGTTGGTTTTGTTTGCCCTGGAGCATCATGGAGAGGAAGGCTATTGAGCTGCTGGCTAAGGGGCCAAATGTAGCACACCACAGACATGCTCTTCGCCCATGTGTGGGCATTATTCAGATGAATCAAGAAGTATGACTATTTCTGGGTCTATATTTATTTCAAAATATAGTACATCCCACAAGTGACAGAATGAGTAATAGTTATGCATATTTTTAAAAGGCAGCTACTTTGTTGACTTGCATATTATACATATATTGTTTCAGAAATGGTATATGAAAAATAAAAGGAAATGATGCATTAGTTCTGCTTAACTGGTGAATTATGTGCAGCGATTATGTGCCAAGAAATGCCAGTCATGACTCATCGGGGCCACCTGGTTGATGTGCAGATGTTGCTTGGATATACACAGTATTGCATTCAGAGTTTGGGCTAGGCCTTTTTGCTAAGCGAAAATATAAATCTAGGATGGGTCTTATCCAGAGTATTCCTTCAGGGATGGATGAAGGAAGTGAAGGCGCGTGTGCATAATCCCTTCACTGTGTCTCAGGATATCTTTAAAAAAGCCTGGCCAATGACATCACACCGCATTTGAGATTTGTGCTGCTCCAGTCACAGTGAACTGCCAAACCAATAAAATGTGTAATCCCACACTCCTAGAATGACAGGGCATTATTGTCTGACAGTTAGAAATGAATTGCTCATTCATAGACTATGCCAAGACTAAAATGCATTAGTGTGGTGTTTTTCCTTTTACTTGTGATGATTGGCTGCATTAAGACTTGCATGTTGAAGCTTATTAAATTCAAATATGCCCGACAATGATGCAAGGCAAAGATCCAAATCATACTACAAATCAACCAAAATTTGCGGTTTGAATTGATGATGCCAATCTAAAAGTGCAAGACAAAGGATCTTGTTCAATTCTGTTTGGAGGAATGGTCAAAGATCCCCCCCCCCCCCCCCCCCCCCCACAAAAATATGTTCACCAATCTCATAAAACACTTAAATGTGTTATCCTTGTGAAGGAAAACAGTGAATTATGACATATCTGTTGGAAAACAATATTACTTAACATTTTTTCTCTGAGCAATTATAATAGCATAAAATAATACAATCCTGTTTTTTAAACATACAGTTTAGCTCATTAAACGTACTGCTACTTTACACAGGCTTCTTTGCTCATCTTTACCAAGGGTGTGAATAATGGACACTATACAGTATATACACATATAATACTGTTTGTATGTGTATGTCTGATATATATGGAAAATCAGATGAATCCCTAACGTGTTCTTCTTATACAGTATGTAAATTATTAAGTATTGTGCAGCCCCTCTGAAACAGCCAGGCCTAGCTGAGCTGTGTTGTAATAGAGCCTTCACTATTTATGGGAGAGACAGTTATCACAGAGCAAACCCAATGGCCTGTAATCACAGAGGATTCAATAATCAGGATATCTGCTTATTAAAAAGCCTCCCATAGGATTACATTTACTCTGCATTATTGCATAACCCCCACACAGGCAAAGATCTGTCTCCCCTGGCAAGCAGGCTTTGCTGCTGCACGGATCAGTTAGCGCGAGCTCAGCATCAGAGATTTCAGCATGCATTGCGCCTGTTCAATTAGTCTATTTTCCATCCTATATGTTTCTCATAAAATTATGTTCAGTAGGTTTTCTGCTTGGTCAGATACTGGAACAACTTTCATTATGACTGCGTTTCTTTACGTGATGTAGACTCATACTCTGGGGGTTCAGGATCATAGTTCTATACTCAAAGCATGAAATTGACGTATGCTAGTGCATTAGTGGCAGTTGGGGAAATAAAGCAGCAAGAAAAGGAAGCAGTGAATCAAATAGGAAATAAATTAAACTAACAATGGAGGCATTGTGGTGTGGTCCGAGTTTCTGATGACTGATCACCCTGGTAGCAAGGATAAAGGGCCCAGTTTCCTCTGTGATCCAGTTTTGACTGTTTCTTAACCACGACCACAAAGAGGGTGGGAAGACATTCTTTGCCTTCTTGTCTCTTCTCTCATTATCTCAAGCTCTATGTCTCACAAGTGACCACACAGTTTGAGTACCTTATGAAGAGTGGCACCAACGTCAATAGCCACAATCAATACTAGTAGATGTGCAACAGACATAGAGTATGGCGGGGGAAGGGGGTTGTTTAGGTTTACTAGACCAGTGAATCACAGGACCCCCTCTCCATCTAACACATCAACAGGAAGTGGCTGTACAGAGCATACAGTGCAACCCAGACTGTGACCTCCAAGTGACAAGATCCAGCCAAAACAGAGATAATATTACTTGTTTATTTGGCAGATGTCCCTTTCCAGCGGACACAAAAAATGTTTCAAGAATGTTGGGGAAACATGCCAGTTAGATTTCCCTTTGGTTGTGAGATAACGTTAGATAATAACATTCCTGAGAACAGCCATCAAATTTGTTTATCATTCCATGCAAGTTCTATCAAAGTCACAGAAAAAACATTCCAGACAGGTTGCTGAATTCCTGGAAACATTCCTGGGTGTTTGTGGTTGAGTCATTAAAATGTGTTTCGGAGTAGAACTGTCAACTACATTTTAAGAATGTTCCAGAAGTACTGAAATTACAACTTTATTGAACAGTGGTAACTGTCTCTGCTGTATACTGTTCCAGGTACAGTCTAAAAATGTTAAGTGACAGGTCTTTAAGGCTAAAAGGAGGTGGTAATGTGTATACTTAGCTCACTCGAATCAATATTAAGAGTAGTAGGAAGTGCATGACAGAATCTATTTTAATGACCCTGCTATTTTAATCTGGCTGTTCATCTCATGGTGATAGCAATTTGTCAACATTCCCATTTCAGTCAGTTCCAAATGTATAATGGTGCTGGGTGGTGATAGGGCAGTGTCAGCTAACGGTAACACGGTATCTTACTGGGAGAGGCAAATCAGGTTGTCAATATGCAAGCCTGCCATTTTTCTTTGTGAGAGGTCACTTATGTGGTTGCAGTGCAGGAGTGGCAGCTCAGTTACCTAGTGATGTGGACAGCAAACATGAAATTATGAAATGTGCGGCCCCCTATTGGCTACTGCATGGCAGCCATTTTGCAACAGAGCGCTTGCTACACACTAGCTGAGCTGAAGAGGGAGGAATTTATTTATCCTATTTAATTTGGGGATAATGAAGTCTACAGCTTAAGAGAGTCAGACTTTGAATTTGGTGAAGAGGCCTCTAAACCTTTATATTCAAGAAACTGTAATTATTTCTCTATTCTGTCATATTCCTCTGGCTTTGTCCACTCATATGAAAACAGGTCAAGGTGCTGAGGATGTGTGTACTTGCAGTTAGCCCACTACTGAAATGAAATGTCCATACTGTAATAATGTTAAGTGTCTGTGTCTTTCTTTCAAAAAATATCTTCATAGTATTTTTGTCTTGCCGATTTTATGCTGAGTACAGTAAGCAATAACATATGTGTTGATGTGTGTGTGTATGTGTGTTTGAAGTGTGTTTATATGTGTGCGGATGTGTGTAGGAGCAGCTATGACCAGAGGAAAGAGAAAATGGAAGAGATGTGAATCGGTGCTGAATGTCTTAAACACACAATGCTCTACAACACATCTCAGCATTAACGTCAATAATTAATTGCATGTTCAGGAAATATCTGGAGATCATTGGTACTGTAGACACATATCACATTAAATAGAGTAAAGTAAAAAAAAAGGTTTTCAATTTAAAATGTTATTCACACACACAAAACATACACTGTGCATCTGTTCAAAGACACAATTTGAAAGTCTGTGCCAAACCTGGCAACCTATAACTAGTCAGAATTTACAGGGGATGACACCACTTCCTACTTTACTGTGTTAGGTCAGATACTGATTTGTCCACTGCTCCAGTTAGTGACCAAATACTTCACACGTGCAATTTTGTCTGCGTTTGTCTGATTTGTGTGGCTGTGGGCTTTTTCTGTTTGTCTGAACCACACACAAAGTCATACCTGTGGGTCAGATAAGGAATTCCATGGTTGTCAATTTTTTGGAATTTCTATACAATTTCGTGGCCTCATTAACTTTCTCCGAGCATGAATAATGATAGAGGAGAACACTGGCCCCTCAGTGATGTGTAACCATGATAGCCCCACTGTGCTCTCTTTCATCAGCTTTGGGATTTCCTTAGGCAATTGAACTGCCCAGAAATGCTGAGACCTCAGCCAGCCGTTCAGGGAGAATGGAGACAAAATACAGTAGAATGACCCCACGCAGCCGCCTGTACAAACAGTGACCCTCTAGTTTGTGAGTGAACACTCTCTTTCAGTTTTCACCAACCTCACCGTGCTGCTTTATTTATCAATGGTCTTTACAGATGTAGTTTTAATACCAGGAGGTCACTTTACAGATAGAGGTATAGATTATGTCTCTCTTTCACTCTCACTCATTCTTTCACTTTCTCTCTCTCTCTGTCTGTATCTTTCTTCCTTGCTCTCTCTATCTTTATCTCTGTGTGCCTTAGGCCCACTCATAAGGGGGGTGGAGATGGCAAATTTTTCCCGAGCAATTCCACCCCACCCCCGGTCCATGATCACAATCTGTACCCGCCCCCACCCCACCCTGGTCCGCTATTTTACTGCCCCCCCCCCCCCCCCCAAGATGATAGCCACAGAAAGAAAAGGGTGAGGGGCCCTAATAAAAAAATGTACAGCCTCAAATACACTTACCACTAATTGATTCCCATAATAATGTTTTGTAGAACATGGCATATTCTGTAACTGACCAGGAAGGCTGTGAGATAAGTTCACCGTGATGAGGGGCTGAGGGTAGCATCAAAAGCCTCTCAATCGCTCTTCTGTCTCCATCTTTGTGCAGTTGAATCCCAGTCGTAAACGAGCACACATGAGAACAAAGGGGTAAGGATGAAGGGAAAGATCAGGCTTTTACATCGCGAGGAATGCCGGAATCCAGATCATGGTAAAAAACAAATGAGTAGTAGGATGCATGTGTAATAACAAGCTCAGTGTGGCTGGAATGAAAGTGTTTTTACAAGGCCAGACGGGAGCTACATGTGTCCAGAAATGTATTTGCACAGACTTACAGTCACAGACAGAGGACACAGATAAAGAAACAAGGAAATCGCATCATTAGCTGCTTTCACTGTAACTGAGGAGGTGAAAACCAGAAGCCGGCACTTTCTGAAGAACTGCTTGAGGTTTTATTCTGGTCATGCCATTCCAGTGATAGCATTCCTGTGACGTAATTCTGGCATGATGTCAAGTTTGTGATGCCATGTATGATGATTTTTGTTTGAAGGAACATAATTGTGCGGGAAGAACATGTCGCAGGTGATGTTTGCAAGGTTTGTCTTGGGGGGTCCAGCTGAAAGGCTTCCATGGATCACACACCTAGGCATATACTGGACTTAATGTGTTCACGGCTATGAATAAGTGTTACATAATGAGTATTGTACCTTATCGGACCTGTGTTTTGTAGTTGTTTCAATGACTTTCACTATACACTTATTGTACGTCGCTTTGGATAAAAGTGTCTGCCAAATAAATGAAATGTTATCTAATGTAACATACGCTGTTGAACAGGAGGAGCTTGGAAAGGTCAGGTGTGTTTGTTTGGCTGTTCAAAGACTGTTCAAAAAACAGTCCAAGGTTGCTGCATGGGATCGACCAGTGGTAATCAGAGAGTGACAACGGTTAGCTGATTACAGAGGCAACTTTAAAGGTTATTTTTAGTAAATGGATTCTCTTGTTTCTGGTCCCTGGAGAATGAAAAAAACACACTGATTGAAATGATGATAATTAAAATTTTACTTACTTATTTACTAAATCTACAGGTTCTACTACTACTGCTCCTGCTGCTACTACTACTACAAATAATAATAATAATAATAATAGCTGCAAGTGGCGATTCCGGGGTTCAAGCCAGCATGGACCGTTAGAAGGTGAAAGCTGCGAAGTGCAATAAGAACCAATCAGAATCAGAGTAATTGTAATAGTCAAGTCCATTTATACATACAAGGAATTTGACTTGACACAATATGTTCATTCTCAATGAATGAATGAAAAGGTTTAATTGCACAACAAACAAACAGTAGCATAAGACCATCATCATCATGTCATACAAGAACTATAAGAACTAGTCATTGTATCATACAATAACTAAATAAATAAATGATGGTTTGGTTGTGTCTGCATGAAAACTATTTAATGATAGGTATTGGATTTGGGAGAAGGGAGCCTTCAACACACTTATTAATTCATTAATGGCTATATTTCTGTTTGTAATTGTTATTTATTTTACTGGTACACTCAGTGTCACTAACTCACCCAGTCAGTAACTCAGTCAGTAATTCAGTCAGTTAAGTAATGGTTCTTGAGGCAAATATATAGAGTGAGGATAGATGGATGTCTAGCAAGTTTTGTGTAAATCGGACTCACAGCATAGGAGTTATGACCTTCAACCTTTGCCCGTAGACTGGTGGAGCCCCCTATTGGGCGATTTCAAAATAGTTTTACACGTGTGGTTCAACAGTGTTATGAAACATATCCTGCAAGTTTTGTAATGACTAGACAAACAATTTTTTATTTATAGTCTGATTTGTGTTATGCCATGCCCATTTTTTGCATTTGTAGCACCCCCCTAGTGGTCTTTTGAATTAAACTTTCAGGGTATGTTTCAGGTACTTCTGTGGACATACCCTGCAAGTTTTGTGATGATTGGCCCAACGATTGTTGACTATTTATATGCTGAGCCACGCCCTTGTGAAGTTCATTGGTCAATATTTTCAAAATGCAATAAGATATCAACAAGCTTTGTATAACTTTTTATAAGCTTGGTCCAGTAATTGGTCCATCATCCAAATTTGGTAGCAATCGAACCTATGGTTTATTTTTTTTAAAAATTCAAAATGTTGGAAAATCTAGCAGACAAACTTTAGTGGTTCTTAGGCTAATTTGTAGAGTGAGGATAGATGGATGTCTGTAGCAAGTTTCGTGTAAATCGGAGTCACGCCGTAGGAGTTATATCTTTTTAAAGTTCAAAATTAATTATAGTGCCCCCATCAGGCCGATTGGGGTCATATTTCTTGGGCAGCACTTGCACACAACTTCCAATCAATGGGCAGAATTTAATGTCTCTATCATTTACCATCTCACGGGAATTTGTGCAAACATTTCTGAAGAAGATTAATAATAAACCAGCACAAAAACAATAGGGTTTCAGCCATTCGGGGCTTGCACTCCTAATAGTAGTAGTAGTAGTAGTAGTAGTACAAGAGCAACTTGTAGTATGATGATGATATGACAATGACAAGGATAATGATTGTTTTCAGGTGTCAAAAGGGTGCCCTTGGGTGTGCACTGTGCAGCAGAAAAAAGATGAGAGCTGGTCATCAGCAGTTCATCATGATATCATCGTGTTCTCCATCTTGTGGGCATTGATGTGTTGCTTCCAAAGGCAAATGATCCAAACACGAACTTGGTAGCTGCAAAACAATATAATGCAAAATAAAACACACATTGAATTGGAGGGTTTTTTTGTTTAATAAGCTACAGGTCATATTTTGCCAGGTGGAATTCAGATTCCTGGAAGGTTGCTGTGTTTCTCAGGATTTCTGAACAATCAGTACTATCCTCAAGCCAAAGCATGGCCTCCTTGCATCTAAATGTGCTCTGGGTGTTTCTCCAGTCAGGGTACATGTGTGCTGTTTCTACAAATATTGTGTTGATGGCAAAAAAAAGAGCTCCACTAATTAAGATGCTAACTTTTGTCTGACAGGCAAATCCTTATCTGTCCCAGTACAGCCAGAAAGAGAACAAACTGTTCTCTGTCACTTGTTAATACCAGAGGAATAAATTTGGTGTGAATTTGCGGTTGGATTATGTGTACAGCGTCTGCAGGTGCGGTTTGCAGGACGGGTTAGATGTGGTCAGAAAGGACCACTAGCGTTTGTATCGAGCGAAACACGGTAGGATGCCATAAATCTGGATGCTGTGTTCTTACAGGTTTGCTGTTCAGGAGGAGCAGCATTGTTGGCTCTGGGATGTGGAGGTGAAGGAGGAGTGGTTTCTTTGGAAAGCTGAGATGGGACAAGAACAGTCTGAGAGGTGCTGTCGGGGACAGTGTCTGTTTGTAACACACGATCACATCAGTCACATAGCGATTTGTGAATTGAAATTTAACTCCCCATATAACAGGTGGTTTACCCAGTATCGATGGAAAAAGAGTAACCATAGATGTTTGGCATCCAGACTCCTGTTAAATGCACAAATAATCCACATTTGGCAATAAGAAGGAACATCTGTACAAATCTGTCTGTACTGGAATAAATGGAAGAAAGCCCACAAATCATACAAAAATGAGAGTGAGAGAGAGAAAGAGAGAGATCCAACTGCACTCATTGCCTACAGTTTGTGCAATGAGTGCAGAATTATGAATGTAATGGATGGTGTTGCAGGACCACCTTTGATCCACCTGAAAACCACTGCTCAGCCTCCAAGCTTATTAACATGGATCTTTCAGCAGTAATTACTGTATTTTCATGCTTGGCTGTGATTCATGAGTTTAGACATGTGTAATGTATGTGTCAATCACCTCTGGGAATAAACAACAAATGTAATGAATGTTAATACCACTCTACACTCGTACCACTCATACAGGGGTTGTATGAGTACAGGATATAATGTACTTTATCTACTAAAAACTTTTTTCAATGTGCAGTCTTTTTATGTGTGTATCTGTGTGCATGCGCGTGTGTGTGTCTGTGTGTGTACGTGTGAGCACATATACGAGAATGTGTGTACTTTTGTGTGCGTGCCTGTATGTATCCTGTTGTAGTTAATGGCTGCCGACTGTAATTATGGTGTAATTGGAAGAATGCTGTACAAAAATGTAAAAACAGTGTCGCCTTCTGTCACTAGTGAGAAGTCCTTAAATTAGAGCCTAACATTTTTCCTTTTTGGAAACCTGAGACAGAGTAATGACATTGTGTTCTGCTGCCCTGGGGAGCTGGACTCTTTTGGTTTGGATGGAAGTGGAAAGACAGAAATAAATCCAGTCCGCCCCGCGGCCAGTATGGAACAACCCTGACCCTCTTCCCTCTCCCATGGGCCCAGTACTGTAACCCTCTCCTCAACTCTGGCCCTGTTATGGGACAGCACTTCCCTGTCCACACCAGCTCGACCCAGACACACAGTGTAGCAACATAGCGTACAGGCCAGACTCCTAACAAGGAAGAGTAGGTTTTTTCAGAATTTCAAGTCAGTGTTCTACAACCCCATTTCTTACAACTTCCAGTAGGGATCATTACATCAGCATTAGAATGTTCAGTTAAAAACTTTCTAGTCACATGTTAGTGCTCTTGCACCTTAAAGGGTTAAAGAAGGTTACAGCCATCATATCAACAGCCAAGTTAAGTCCTCCTATGTCATTTCCTGGGACTTGAGGCAAGCTGTTCTTAGTAAAAGAAAGGGCAAGGAATATTTCAGTGGGCAACATGGGGGGTGGTGCAATAAACTGGCGCCCAAAATATGGTGCTAACCACATTCAGTAAAGCACAACCACCAATCACCTGCTGAAATGTGACACTTGATTCAATTTCATTTTTTATGGTTCAAGCAGATTCAGATTGCATCAGCAGAGCCAAATTTAGCTTTTCTTATTATTATTGTTTACATTTTTTAAATGTGTTTATCACTGAACTTTATGCTTTATCACTTGAAATATTATAAACCTTTAGACTTTAGAAACACTCATTTTCATTATTTGCTTGATGTGATTTTACGTGACTGTCATGAATCCCCTGTATATGCACTCTCTGATGCTATAAAAAGCCCATGAAAATGTATAGAATTAAGGTCAGGAGCTGAGACTAATAGTCACTGTTATCATTTATTCATTCATTGCAGCACATTATGTCGTATCCGTGAGCAATCATATTTGCGACAGAAATAAACATGTTTGTCTCTTTCATTTCTCCTTCACTGAACACTGATTCATTTGCCCGGTGCAGGCAGGTGATCTGCGTGCTCCTTACAGGCTATATATAAACACAGTGCTCTTGAAAGGTCGACACAATCTCCACGTTTCTCCTTTTCAGTTTCTCCCGGTCACGCAGCTCATTACCGACTCCTGTGACTCTATCAGGGCTCTAGTTCCTACGTTAAAACCCTCAACTCTTTTCTTCCTCTTTCACATCATAACGCAGTGCGGTTTGTAATATACGGGGGGCCTAGGTGTACTACTGAGAGAGTTGTGAGATGATGTGGGGGAGTTATAAAATACATTTTTAACAAAGACAAAATGATTAGCTATGATTGCGGTCTGTTTTAAGGAGGAAAAGAACATCACTGGTTATTAGCTGCAGCTGTATTAACGACTAATTGATCATGCCATGGGCTAATTGTTTGTTCATAAAACAAAAACCAAATCTTGGTCACTAGCAAGATAGTGCTGCTCATTAAAACTATAATTAAAATCTCCAACAGTGAGCGAAACGTAACACACATGATTAAGTAGTAACAAGAAAATTGTTAATTTAAAGAAAATATTTGAGTAAAAGTCAATGTAGCCCTTAGAAACATGCCCTGAGTGAGAGTAAAAAAGTATCTGGTCTAAGGACTACTCAAGTACAAGTTACTTAGGCTGCGTTTTGAATAGGCACAATATTATTTGGACCCCTTTAACAGCTGAGTGATACGTGTGGTATATGTACTCTATGCATATTTCACATATTTTACATGCTCTCTGGCTAAAGATACATAGACTGCCCCACTATGTATTTATCTCCAGCAAATTAGTTAACCCATATATCGCTACAGGAAGCTATAGATAGACAGCAAGGTGGAATACAGCTATAGCCTATGTAAAATTGGCGGGTATATAAATGAATTTGTACCTAACTTTGCAGAAATGGGGAGAATGCTGTCTGTGTTTCTTTTCACAATTAACTAATTTTCTTCTGAAAAAAATCTACCCAGAATTACCTGCAGAAATACCTGCAAGGAAGTGTTGTTTTGGACTGAAAAAGACTGAAACCCTGTTCTGCTTCACCGTGACATGAGCGAGATGCTAGAGGAACCTATCTATCTATTTTCCCCTTCCATGGTACTGCTGTCTAAACTGGAGAAACATGGACAGGACAACTTTGTAATTAAGTGTGAATAAATTAAAATCAAACCAGAGGCAGTTGATTCAGTGATCGAATTATCATATGCCATATCAAATCAAATGTCAGAAAATAGACAAATTCAAATAAGAATTTAAATTCATTTAAATTCTTAAGAAGAGGCAGGCTATGATGTAAAAATTTCTCTTTCAGTTCACATTTTTAAATGTGATGTAATAGGTAATACACATGTGGATTGTATAAGGTACGAGAAATGGCTGTATCAAAAACAAAGGTCTATTTCAGGCACACTACTCTCTTTGTGAAGCTATAGAAACAACGTCCTATTGCATATAATATTGAACCAGAATGTTTGGTTATAGTGTCTGCAGCACCTTGAAACATGGTTTATTTTTTCTGTAGGTTTTATTTTAATATATGAATCTACTGAACGGATGCAGTCAACCCTACATTCCCACCAGATAGTTGTGTCTTTATCACCACCGTCCTCATCCTCAGGCTGTCTGGGACGAAAGAAAGAAGATTGTGAATGGCTCGTGTCTCTCTCTGTATTATGCCTTTGGGATATTTTTACCGAGTCATTTCAACAGCTATGAATTTCCAAAGTCATTTGGGTTGGTTGCTATGGAATCTGACTTATGGGGTGTTGCATTTTTGGTTTTTCTTTAGTCTGAGGAGAGCTGCTGAACAAAGTGTGAAAATATCACATTTGCAGACTGCAATTTTGTTTCTGAATTTTGGCTTTGTCTTCTTCTCCTCTTCCTCCTCCTCCTCATCCTCTTCCTCCTCCTTCTTTTTTCTAGTATAATAATAATAATAATAATAATAATAATAATAATAATAAATCATCATCATCTTCTTTTAGTGGAGACTGGAACAGCTTAACATGATTTACAATTACATGTATTTTGTTAGTTTTTTTTATTTATTTAAAACTCTCATAAAGAATAAGTTGCAGAGAAACTGCAAAGTGCAGTCTGGAGGGTGAATGTCTATTAACCCACTATACTCTACTATTCCCTGTGAGGCTGACGATTTGATCCCCTGCCATGATGCATTTTACTCTGTAGTCCCTCATATCTGCAACCTTCTCTGCTTTCCCATTTTCTAAATACAGTGAGAAAAGTACTCATGGAACTACCCGCTCTCTCCTTTTTGAAAGAGAAAGGTGTCAGTCAACAAATCTGCCTTCCGTACAGTTTTTTTAAATGATATGATGTAAAAAAGAAAACAGGCTTTTTTTGAACCTCCATCATGCGGAGGATTACAGAAAGCAGAACCTTTGGATACTGCCCAGTCGCCTGAGTGTGAGTCATTTTCTGATTGAAAACCTGTTGAGGTTCATTTGGCCATCTGCTCTCAAAAAACAGGAAATGCACAGAATGCCGGCTCACAGAAACAAACTGGAGAAGAACCTCCATCAACTGGCAGCCAGTCCAATTGTTTGGTTAATTCATAGGCTAAATCTGGCACAGAAAATCAAAGGCCGATCAATGTTCAATAATGAGCTCAGAACTAAAACCTGGTGAAACTGATTTGCTAAATGAATGTGCAAACAAAGGAATGCCCTAAAGCAATTTATACTAGCAATTGATTGAGGGCTTCATGGACCTGGTAATGTGTGGAGTCACTGTATATTTCAGTCACTGAAACATGTGAACCAATCAACATTTCTCCAAATAGCAAAGCCCTCCTGCCTAAATTGGAGGGGTAGAAAAAACTCTCCAGCTGAAATTGGAAAGGACTTGCCGGTACTCCTATCTATTTCATTGTTGGAGATTGGAGGTTTGTTGGGGTTAATGAACTCTCTCCAGAGAGAGGAGAAGGGGTGGGGGGATGGATTAGGATGCAAGGGACCCTGGGAACCGGTGGCATGGGAATGTAGAGGTATTGTGGGTCTTTATAACGGTCATGCCAGTTTAAACAGGACTGGTGATGAAAACTCCCATCGAAAATTATCAGAAAAAAAACAAACTAAAAACGAAAGGAAAAATTACGTAACATTTTTGCCCTTGGTAATTAAAAATGGACTCTTTCCAAATTTCATAAAATCAAACAAACTATTATTTCTCTGTTTCTGCATGTTATCCAAACGTATTAACATCAAGGGTAAGCTTGTGCAAACAGTGCGATATATGATAAGATGGCTGCTGGCCAAAATCAAAGATAAGATGACTGCTGACTGTGAACTAAGTAGAACAGAGTGGTATGAAAATGTTGGGCGCAAAACCAGCTGGCAGGATGTGCACACCTGCAGGATGTGACAGAACCTTATGTTCCCAGTTTTCGCCCTATTTAAAAACAGCTGGGGGAGGAGCTTTTATATGTTCAGTACTCAGTCTCTAAAGTTCAACTCTGAGCCACATCATAGGTGCAGCTTCAAATGGCTCTTTTAAAACTGGTCTTAAGATCTGCCTGTTTTTGTGTGCCTGTTCCTCTTAGCTTGGACTTACAACCGATTCTTCATTTCATTAGTCTTGTAAAGTACTCTGAAATATGTGCATGAAAAGCACTATATAATAATTTATTGTATTGTATTGTCTCTTAATTGATTTCACTGTCTGTCTATTGATTGAATGGTTCCTCTATTTCTCAGATGCCCTGTGGAGTGAGCTGCCTGGGGGGGCCCATTAAAGATGCTTAGCCTGAGTGGGTCTATCCTTTTACTCATAAATCTCATAGATGCACGTGTGGGATGGTGAATATTCTCAGTCCTATTAACACAAAGACAGAAGAAACGCCCTCACCTCACATGTTCCATCACCCCTTCGACCATGGCTTGCACAGAGAATTCAGACAAGAGGGGTATTTCAACAGATCGACGATGGTCTCCATGTGTGGTTCGTGAGCACGCCAAGCCAAAAAAAGATGTGTTCTCAGAGTATATCTCAGTCCATGAGTCAGACCTGCTTCTGTTCAGCCTAAAATTAGAAATCAAACAGAAATGTCCTTGTCCTGAGAGAAGTACCGGAAGCCAGTGGTAGGAGAAATAATAATGGATTGGTTAATAACAGCAAGGTATATCCAGATTCAGAGGGACAATTTTTCCTTCAGGTGGAGGTTAAATATGAGCTGCACTCACATGGTTTTTGTCCATTAAAAAAATAAAACCTAACTGGTTGTGTCTCCAAAACTTTCGACAGGAAGGAAGACAGGAATACACAGTGAACCGCTTCCTTCTGGGCACACGAAATGAGCTCAATGTGGTGCTGCTTTTTCTGGCAGAAGGGTCCACGAAACCAGGCTGGCATAATTCATGTAGTTTTGCTTAACAGAAACCAGTCTGTACTTAATTTCTTACATTCTGAATTGTAAGTGGGTGTGGCAAATGGAACCACACTGTCATCCTGAGAAACGCCCTTGCATTTGAAGCACGAGATGAGTTGAAATTAAGAGCAGGCGGCCTGGTCTGGTGATTTACAGTTGAGATCTTCTCAGCTGTTCCAATATAGAGACCTGCTCTGCTGCTCCACAAATTTTCCATAAATTTGGAAATTGATCATGCTTTCACCAAGATTTGTTCAAACTGCCTGGACATTGAGGAGTGGTTGTGGTTTCTTTTTCTGTTGTGTTCAAGTAATTTGCAATTGCAACAATATTTCACCACGAGAGTCACTTATTTTAGCATTCTGTAAGTCACAGGACAATAAAAGTCATCTGTTGAGATTCAGTTATATCCAGGTTCTCTTGCAATTTTCAAATTAAAATAATAATCCTGTCGTCTATTTTCCATCAGATTAAAGTATTTTTGGTTGCTCTGAAAATTCTCAAAATGCACTTCAATACGAAATATAATTATGACCATTGTAATTTTCATGTGATGATACAGGGAAACTAATTCACTTTGTATTACCGTTAGCTGGTCCTTTCATTTTACTCTTCCTCTGGAAAGAGGGTGATGAGAGTGGAAAAAAGCAATATCCTCCTTGAGTCCCAGCAGAAAAAGGTTTATGTATTTTAATATTGACATTCAAGTTTTTTTGATGAAAAACATATGTTGCAGTGAAAATATTTTTCAAAAATATTATTTATTTAATTTTTATTGAATGTCCTTTGTAGTGTAGGTTTCAGCATAATAGAATATATAGTTCTTGAGATTAAGACCAGACTCATGTCCCCTACAAGGAACAAAATGAAGGTGGATATGCAATGTAACTCAATGCTGCTGAGGGCAAGCAGGACTGTTTATAAATCCATTGTAATTGGTAATGTAATTGGTTAGTTTATTAGCGGTTGAGAAAAAAAAGCCTGAATGTGAAGAATATGGGACCAACAAATTTATTTTTTATAAAATAATTAAATTTTTGAATTTTTGGCCTGTCTCATCACTTTATCTTCCATAAACTGAGGCACAGCAGCATAGCTAGAAATGTTCATATAGTTGGGAATGCATGGAACATTTTCAATATTATCTTATTCTGTTCAATGCTGTCGATGTTTTGATGGTCTAATTTTATCTTGTAACTTGGGTGTATTTTATCCTATTTTTAATTATAATTTTTTTCTATTGGTTTGAAAAGCACTTTCAGCACCATGTTCTGATAAGCGCTATATATATAATAATAATAATAATAATAATACAAAGGTAGCCCACCCTGGCCTACAGCAGTATTCAGAAGCAGACAAGCACACATTCAGCTCCAAGGTACATTCAGGCGGCTGAGCTGCGCAGTCATTGCTTCAGAAGAATACGCTCCATGTGCAGTTTGGGCACGCAGACTGCTGGTATATGGTCCAGCAGGGCAGTCGCTGTCATGCGATGAGACATTGACAGTCCCAGTGACCCTGCGAAGGATACATAGACCCAATCCGAGCTCAGTTTAGAAATGACTGACACTAACAGGCTTCCTTTGGAAGTGTGTGAAAGGTGTGTGTGAAAGCTCAGCGTCCTAATGAAAAAGCGTGTGTGAAATATCCATCTATCCATTATCTAACCCGCTTATGCCTGGTCGGGGTCACAGGGGGGCTGGAGTCTTTCCCAGACTGCATTGGGCAAGAGGCAGAAATACATTCTGGACAGGTCACCAATCCATCACAGGGCACATACATCATTCATTCGCACACTCGTAGAATACATTCGCTACACCACTGTGCCGTCTCTGTGCCCTAATGGCAGCCCGGAGGCCTACCGGTCCCAGTCATCAGGGTGTAGATAGAAACATAACTGTGAAATGAGCTGGATCTAAATACCACCAGGGGACATGACGACTCTCTCCTCTGAAGTTACAAAAGCCACCAAACCCATCCTGAGGACTGTGATTTCTACATGGGTGTCATGAACAGGGTGTTCGATGTCAGACTGTCCCTAACTAAAACAAAGGAACAAAATATAACGATTTTTATGTTGTGGTCATAGTGATTCCAGCTAATATGAACTTCATAAATTCCATAGTAATACCTGCCAATGCAAATGGTGTACTAATCATTTTTTTAAAGCCTAAATATCTCTGTAACTAATGTAGTAATCAATATGTTGGCATATGATTTACCTTCTGTCAGGAGCTCCCTCCCTATCTATTGGGTATTGCCATTGCCATACTACGCAATTCCGGGCCTTGAAATGTCCATTAAATTGATTACCTGGCATTCATTTTGCATTAAGCTGTTTTGTTTTGTCGTGATTTCCTCAGCTGTGGTCTTATGAATTATGTATGCATTTCCAAACTAAAATGCATCACTCATTTCAATGTTGAGTGTGAACTAAACCCGTAAATATCACAGCAGAAGGCAAGATTATTAATTTAGCATTTTGGTTATTTTTATTTTTCATACCCTGGCAGGACACTGCTGTTATACCCTAGCTCAGCATATATGACTGTATTGGATGGAGTGATTGTGATGAATTTCCATCTGTGTAATTTGATAATATGCGATAAACAAATAAAATACAATGAAGTAGGCTATGTAGTCATGCCATAAAATAAAGCTAAATTAAGCAAAATCAAGCAAATGGAAAAAAAAAAACATACTGCGCTTATATCTGACTTGCCAATGTTGATATCACAAGAAACAAAGGGCATCCAGTCAATAGCCATTGCAGCCAAAGTGCGTACTTTTTTCGTCGTTTTGATTTGTATCAAATAGAAATTTGTATTAAATAGAAATTTAAAAAGACACAAATCCTACCAAATGAAACCAATAACAACGACGGAGTGGAGCAGAGAGGACAGTGTTAGCATTCCGCTCACTGCACACTCACCCTCAGGAGAGGAGACAATAAGCAGGTTACGTAAGAGCCGTGCTCTGTGAGAGAATACCAATTCAAAGAAAAGGTGGAGGAAAACAATGGCCTCCCGGTGTCCTTTAGAAGAGCCTCACACTGAGCACAAACCTCACGACTGCATACACAATGACCAAGTGTTTATTCTAGCAGTCTCACATGGACATGGATTCATGTTGCTGTTGACATCAGGGAGTAACGTTACAGAATTGTTGGTTCTAAATCTGTTGGCTCCAAATGGGTTTTTTTTTGTTTTTATTTCTTAGCATAGTGTAGCACATCATAGCATGGCGCATTTCATCAAGCATACTGTGATCTGTCATTCTGTGGCTGGGTATATGCTGTGTTACCTAACCGATTTACTGTGAAGCATATCAAGTCCCTGTACCACCTGAGGGAATGCTGATGTTGCATCTTCAGGTCAAAGGTCAGACATCAAAGAGGCCCATTTGGCTGTCATCTGATTGTGCACAGCTGGTGTGGTGCATAGGCAGAACCCATTGCCTCAGACACAACTTGAGAGACACAGTCACTGCACCGTGGTACGGTAACCCCAACATTTATAGTGACCCCTTCACACGAGACACGCAGGTTAACACATACACTTGCATTAAGCTAACCCCCACCGACACAACTACTTTAACTCCTGCTCCTCCTGACCATAAGAACCCCCTTAGTTTGCTGTATGTCAGTCTTTCATGCTGCATTGTTTCCAAACATGTCCTACTATTGCTTACTATTTCTATGTCGCGTATGGGCTAGTTGGGAGTTAATAGGCTGGACACTTAAAGTAGTTAGTTCTTACTTTGATCTGTATTTTTCCATGTTCAATAAGCACTAAGAATAGCAGGCACCCTAATGTGTAGGAATGAAATCAAATTGGTAATCTACATGCACAACAGGGTTGTGCTACCGTACATATACCTACACATTTTAAAGATTAAAAGGGCTTCCCACATTTAAAAAAGAAATAAACACAATAGTGGCTTCACTGTTAACCTAATTTCAATCCATTCCTTTCCCCATCATTAAGCAACAGAGAAGTTTCAACACGGACAGCACGCCTATCAGTGAAACAAAATGTACTGGGACAACTGTGATGACCTTTTAAAAATGTCTACATGTACTGCTTGTTCTGAGTGCTGTTTATGAGTATTTAAACTTTGACATCTGTGCAGGGATGTATTACCCCAGCCTACATAGAGAAGACATCAGGTTAATGGCTGTGCGTCTAGCACTGCGTCCCCATCCGGTGACACATTTAAGAAATGATTGTGCTTTCCCCATCCAAAAATCTAAACCTTGTTGCAGTGTTGTACCCCACAGTCCTCCGCAGACTTGTAATTCTTACTCCAGGGTCAACTGTAACTCAAAGAGTGCCAACACAGAATTGGTTTTAGTCCTGTTCTGCACTCGGTAGCACCTCCTCAGTTTGACCTGCTGCCTACTGATGAATTTGTAGCAATGTAGAAGTCAGAGAAAAATGCCTATGCAGTAATTGCAAAGTAAAATGTCCAGTGGTAATAATACTCCCTATTAGACTCATATGTACTCTCTCAGAGTTGTGTTAACACTGGACATACTACTGTGTAAGTATTATAATTGAAAACTTCCATGGAACATGATTGAACCAACAGCTCTGATAACCAATGAAAATAATGTATCTGATGGACAGTCTTTTTTAAAATGCTTTACATGGTCTTGGTAATGAGCCTCTATTTGTGGTACCATTCTTAGCAATATGCCAACTACCACTAGGTTAAAAAATATTTTGTTCCATATTGGTTATAAATGTGTTTTTCGTCCATACAATAATTAACATTTTATTTAAATCACAACTCAAATCCTACAGACAGGCATGAGTCACCAAATCCTCAAAATACTTTTGCTGGCTGATTGTTTTTGTGCTCAATCAGGTTAGCACTATGTCAATTTCTGAAATGGACCAGTGTTAACAGACTCTTCTCCAGACACAACATAATGGCTCTTTAAAAAATTGCTTCTGAACTCCTGACCTAGAACATGCAGGGGACAATATTCATGAACGTTAGCTTACTGTCACTTTGGTACAGACAGTACATATTCCATTACATTAGCATTTTAATTTCTCCCCTGCCATTCAGTACTGCATTTTTTAAACCCAAACTTCATGTGAGCTTCTCCCAGAGTACGCTAAAATACAGAGGCAAGTAAAGTACATCATCTCTGTTTGGAAGAGATAGATCCAATGTTTGTGACAGAATGAAGGAACATTTGACTAAATAGCCAACCATGGAAAAACAAACGTGTTAGAAAATTCTGAGCAAACCCAAGGAGCATTCTCGTTTTATGCAATTAAAAGGCACATTTAATTGAATTGCTCTTGGGTGGATGATTCTGTAGCAATATTAAATATCTCCAGAATGAGCCAGACATCAGGACACTGACTCCTCACACATGCAGACATCATCTGTGCGTTCTCAGACCAAATGCTGTTCATTCTTCTGTATTTCTCAAATTATTATTATATTATTATTATTATTATTATTATTATTATTATTATTATTATTATTATTTGGAAGTGACATTTTGAATCTAATTTGAAGTGAGGCCTAGTTGAGACAGGGCAAGCACAACTAAAACGAACAGAGAAACACAATGAAACGGGGAAAATTACAACCAAACCAGAAAACCATATTAAATGCATATATCGGGGGACATCATTTCATGAATCCCAAATATGCAATGAATTCAAACTGCTTAGTAAAGCACGTACAAAAATGAGTGCAAGTGTTCAGAGCACAAAAGCTTCATGCTCAGAAATGGTGTAGAACTTCAGTTCCAGTTCCAATACCATGGCCCGTAATATGCCACAATATGCCACAAATTTCTTCCTAGCTGCAGTTGGGACTTTTAGCCATTGATTGGTTCTGATGTTGTGTTCCGTCTGTAAATATTAGGAAATTTATACTGATGTAAATTGATCATTTACATAAAATTATCAATATAAATAACTTGCCTCGTGATACCTCAGTATTTCCACCAGTTCTGCATGGGAAAGATGCAGTCAGTGAGACTATGTATGTGTTATCTGACAGGCACTGTGTGTCTCCCACATTAGGTTAACCATCTGAATCGCTGAGGAACTGAACGCACTGTCGATTTCAACCTTCTGTCAGGGATCTTTACCATTTTTAAATCTGTTAGATTGCCTCCCCCCTTGGGTTTTGATTCATTTGGTTGTAGCTGATCATTTGCATAATTGAGTAATTTTGTTTTGATTAATGTTTAAACTGGGAAATGAAATGTAAATGTACATGTTTGTACATGAACGTACCCCAAGTCAGCACACACAGGAGCCACTTACAGGCGAGGTGCTGGTGTCCAGTTGTCGAGGGCGATTCGTTTTGCAGCTTAACTTTTCTGCCACAGAGCACAGTTTCTCCCCGTTTGAATGGGACCCATAGATAATGGGGGCTTTGTGTGTTTACAGCCGCACTGGGAGCCTCTCTCCAATTTTAGCACGGAAAATAACTCACTTGTAAGTGTTTGTTACTCATTCCTGGACCCCCTGGACAAGGAGTTGCTAGGCAACAGTATAAGACATATTTTCAGTTAAATATATACAGAGTGGCTGGGGATGTTTTTTTTGGGGGGGGGGGGGGGGGGCTGTCCCCAATTCTCTGCTGCTATAGTTAGTTTGGTTATGAGGAGTTTATAATGCATGAAGGGCCTCTCTGGACCCCTTCACACTCCAAACACTGGCTGCACTGCTGAACAACTTCAGCCAGGCAGAGAGATGAAATGTGTTTTTCTCACTCTTGCATGCATCCCATATTTACTTTAAGTGTATTTTCTTGTTCTTATTCTCATGTTTCTTTACTTCCCTTTTTCTCGTGCTCTCTTTCTCTCCTACATGCTGCAAACAGCAACATTCTTACTTTTTGTCCATGTTATTTTTGTTTTTGATCTTATGGTAGGTTATCTGTTTTGTTTTGTGTTACGTTTCTGATGTAACTTATTGATAGTGGGTTAATGGTAAAGGCTTTTGTAAAGTTTTGAAAGCCTTTTTACCACTCTATTCCTATCACCACATCTTAATAAAAGGGACTTAAAGGGAGAAGTTTCTCTCTGTCTCTCTCTCTCCCTCACCCTGCAATGTGTGAGGATTCAACACTGAGAACAAATGCAACACATTCCCAGCTGTCCTTCCTTTTTCTAAGTCCTCCCTGCTGTGCGTCCAGACACCCGGAGCCGTTACTATCCAACTTGACCGTCCTGGCGATGGAGACGCCGTCGTCTGGAAGACCAGACCACCCGAGATATGCTTGTTCCTGATGGCGTGTCACATTATCAGTTGTTGCATCACATTCTGCTGTCCGCTCTACACATGACCACACGGGACCCTTACACATCCCATTCTGCCGACAGCGCAGGGCACGACTTTTAGGAATGTGAACTCACGATCCACAAATCTTGTGTACTCTAAGTGACATTAGCACTGTGCATTAGCACTGCAGTCTTTCAATGTGAGAACCCAGCTCTGGCCCAAGAAAGGCAGCATGTCTCCTGCTAATGTTCTGTGCAGACTCTTCTGCAAGCAAAATAATTATTAGTTTCTGTGTGACCTGTTAGACCCAGTTGGCCTTTGATATTGGTTTGCCTTTTCGTTCAGTTCCACCTTCACAGTTGGACTTTAGAGCGTCTATATTATGTATAAATCTTCTGCAATTATTTGGAATTTTCTACATATGCATGGAACCCGACCAATAATTTGAGGTAGATAGTTTTCTAGTTCCCCACAGGAACTAGTACATTACTTTCATATTAATGAATGTACCCCGTTTAGAGTACAATACATGGCTTCCATACTAAAAGTCACCTGTGGCAATCTGTCATCATGGAATGGTGAAAAATTCACGTTACATTACATTACATTTATTTGGCAGACGCTTTTATCCAAAGCGACGTACAAAAAGTGCATTTCATGTTCATAGACAACTACTAAACACAGGTTCAATAAGATATAATGTTTATTTTGTACAGCTATTTCTAGCCAAGAACACAGTTTAGTTCACACAGTGAACACTATTCTGACCTAACCTCTGCAAAGCCAACTAGGCAGAAGAATAAGCTACAGTATTAGGACAAATACAAATTACCAAAAAGTGCTGGGATGGGGCAACATGTAACAAGTGTCATAAAACAAGGGGGGGGGGGGGGGGGGGGGGGCGGTGGATTTAGAGTGAAATATACAGCGTGGTGGTAGTTAGTCCAGGTATAGTCTGAAGAGATGAGTCTTCAGGCCACGGCGGAAGATGGGAAGTGAGGGGGAGGTTCGGAGAGGGACGGGGAGTTCGTTCCACCACTGGGGAGCTAGGGTGGAGAAGCTCTGTGATCCCTTTGGTCGGGTGCAAGGGGTTACAAGGTGCCCTGCTGCCGCAGAGCGGAGTGGTCGAGCAGGGACATAGGATCGAATCATGTCCTGCAAGTAGATGGGGGCTGTCCTGTTGGCTGCAGTGTAGGCAAGGGTCAGGGCTTTGAACCGGAGAGTCAGGGCTTTGAACGTTAATGGGGGTGACGTTAAAAATGGCAAACTTGGTTAGAATGTTACTTTCTTGTCTAAAAAAAAAAAAAAGCACAATAAAAAAATTTTTATTCTTGGAGAGCAAGTATTGTGAATGTGCATCAAACAGGACATAAGAAATGTATCTTGAACTAAATGAATCCATACATGGCAAAATATGTAATAGCAGGTAGTCTATTCTTAACATTCAGTTTAATACTTTTTAACATATTGTTTCTTCATATGATATATGAACCCCCCCATCACCTCCAAGAGCATTTGAGAATAAATATTACTTAAAAAAATTAGGCAATCAACCATTATGTCTTACAGTTATAAATTATAAACACAGTCAGAGTTTCCTGTGACTCCTATATGCAGCATTAACATCAACACTGTAAAACATAAGTGCAATTTTGGTAAATGAACTGTAGTCTCAAACGTAAAGTGTAATAAGTCATTAGAACTAAAAAATGAGTCATTTTAACTGCCAGCTCTGTAGAATTAACACAGACAGGGCCCTACACAGCTTTGTAAAATCAACACAGTCAGGGTATTATACAGGTCTGTAGAATTAACACATTCAGAGCCCTATACAGGTCTGTAGTTTTAACACAGTCAGGGCCTTACACAGGTATGTAGTGTTAACACAGTCAGGGCCCTACACAGCTCTGTAGAATTAACACAGTCAGGGCCCTACATAGCTCTGTAGAATTAACACAGGGCCCTACACAGCTCTGTAGAATTAACACAGTCAGGGCCCTACACAGGTCTGTAAAATTAGCACAGTAAGAGCACAGCATAGACCTGTAGTGTTGTAGTACATTCTAGTGTTAGCGAATGTTGGTCAACTTCTTGGGCATTTTACCCATCCAAGACACCATAGCCAAGGCCTTAACACAAATGGAAGAGTTTTATTTGGTTTCACTTGGATTATGCATTTAGATTAATGTCATAAATTGAATCAAGGTCATGGGTTTAATCCCTTCTTTTTAAAGAGATGTGCTACCTGTTACTACTGAACAGAAAAAGAGCAACTCCTTACAAACTACAGTCAAATGGATTCATAGAAAAAAATGAACTGTATGCTAATTAACATATTATCTGTTGGTGGAGAAAAACCAAGCTTATTGGCAAGACGTCCTTTGGCCTACAGGAGTTGTGTTGAAGACAGGTAAGCACAGAGATGGAGGTCGAGGCCATTGAGCCCCTGCCCTTTTGACCTGTCACTCACTAAGTGCCTTCCTTCCTTTTTCCTCTTGCATTACACATTTTTCACCATGCTTGTCATTAAAAAGAGCACTAAAAGAGGACAACCATTTATATATAAAAATTTAAAAAACTCTCACCGCCACTGACACCCCAAATGGTTTCACCCTGAAATTATTCAGGTTGGTGATACAAAACATGCAGTTAGTTCAAAAGGGTTCAAAACCTGGTTAAGTCCATATGTTTTTGAATAAGGAAGAGTAAGGTGAGCTATGAAAAAACCATAACAAAGTAGCAGAATGCCCGAAGCAGTATTAGAATTTTAAAGTCATCCCATAGGGATGTGAAGAGAATGCATCTGTGGGTCCTTCACGAAAAGGAAGGGTTTGTATCATGTTTTATTTATTCTCACCCTGAATTTTCATTTTGAAGAGAACTCACTCAACAGTAAACGAAACTTTCCCTTGTGTCTGCATCTGTTGCTACCAAAGAGAAAAGAATGGATGTACATCACTAGGGAGCTTGCATAACAAAGATGGAGCTGTTACAGTATGAACACAGCATCGCACTGCAGTGAAACACAGAATTACTCAGGTATATAGCATTAGCACCATCAGGGCAGTAATCCTCTGAAGATTAATGTGGCTTTTTCAAAAGTAATGTTTCTCAAAAACTAGTTACATTGGCCCAGTGGAGCATAAAAACCAATCTACTTTTCAGCTCCCTGTTGAAGAGGAGAGGAGAGCTGAGTTGCAGGTTTTGTATCCTCTTCTGTACTCCTGCACTCTACAGTTCCTGGCAGAACCCAGGGACATTTGCATAATGGACTTGTTCTAGTCCCTGGGCACACATTGCCTCTTTAATGGACGCTTTGATCTTTTGAACACAAATGAGCATAGCAGGGATCCATCGCCATGGTGATTGTGGAGGAATGAACCTCATGACCTTTCATTTCTTTATTATTCTCCTTCTTCTTCTTCCTCTTCCTCTTCATGTTCCTGATTGCCCCAACAGGGCATCGCTCTCTTATGAAAGAAGCCCTTTTAAGCTTTTGTATTTGCTTGAGTGAAAAAGCTAGCGAGCATGCTTGTTTCATCCGAAAGGTAAATGCTTTCGATGGTGGTACTTACTCTGACAGACATGCAGTGGGTGGGTTAAAATGCCTCCTGCCAGACCTTAGAGCTGTATAGATGAGTAATTGTGGGGAAGGCACAGCTCGACAGCGTAATTAGCAAGTAGAGCTTGTGAGGACAGGGCAGACTGTGACATCTTGACAAGGGGAAAGTTGGGGCAATCAGTCCACCATGATGTAGAAGGAGCTGTCGGGATTTAGAGACCTTCACAGAGAAGCAAGAGAAGTGAAGTCCAAGGGCTCTCGAAGAGCTTTAGTGAGCTGAGCCATGAGAGCCCTCTCTTGTGTATGCATTTCCCTGACTGGATTCATAAGTAGACTGCCATGAATCCTAAACAGCCGCTTTTTCTGTAAAAATAAAAAATTTGAACATATTCAGCAAAAATGTACTGTGCAATTTCTCTGTCACACACATACACGCACATTCCTCCTCATATGCATTAATTGAAATGTGTCATTTATGCTGTCTTAAGTACTTTAGAGTGTACACCATTCTACAATGCTATCAATTCTTAGTGTATACAGATCTGTTAATGAGCGATGGTCTTCTAAGTAATCTTAAACTCACATTGCTTAACATGTGCTCACAATACAACATCCTGATCATCTGGGATTACTTGAATATTTGAGAAAAGATACCTTGCTATGATGTAGAAAGGCATTATATTATATTAAAATTTGACCCAAAAATGTCAAGAAGCGTAATGTATCCTATAAGTTTTCAGAAGAAAAAAATGCCTTTTTTTTGTTTAATGGACCAATTCCCTGCTCACGGGGGCCATGCTTTCCGCTGTACCTAGAGGAAATGCAGATTCCCTGCCAAGGGCCTCATTACTGCTATTTATTATATTGTTGGGTCACACTTCACATCACATAGGCTGTGTACTCGCGTAATTACACAAGCAGGCTATACGTAAATACGGACACTTCAAGAATAGTTCTGTGGAACAGGAGGTTGGTGCCTAGAGGCCATACAAAACCCTCGTATGTAATTAATATGCAGCCCCTTGTTTTGCCTCCTGAATGCTGTTCCTTGTTCCCTGGCTCTCCATTCTTGGCTCGGTGAGTGTACAGTTTTCTAATGCCTGGCGTCTCCCTCTGGGTCCTGTTGGAAGAGGGAGAGAGTAATGTTTTCCAGATGTTTGCAGGGGTACGTGTGAAACCAGGGCTGGACCTGGGCCCCCAGTTACACACTTGGTACATCTCAAATGATGAACTTTCTCTGGCTCTGTTGCTTAGTCCAATTGAGCCACTCATACTGTGATCAGACTGGCTGGCTTTAAAGATTTTGTCCACATACTTTGCAGTATATTCCACTCTATCCACTCCAAGATGATAGTCACATTTGTTTTAATGATGGTATCCAAATTTGTAGATGGGCCCATTCTCCCTTCCTCTGACACCTTCCTCCCTACCCAAAGAAGAACTTCCCAGGCCCATGATGTCACCCCTCCCTCCACCCTCAGACAAGTCTCCCTGCAAATCTGTGACATGTCTGTCATATCTGGACAGAAAAGGATCACTTCATAATAAATAAACAAATAAATAAATACATTTTAACACTAGTTGCATGTGATTATCTGTTCACTTAATAGTGCATTGTTATGTGTGTTCATTCAAAACCAGACTGTCTCCTCATTTGCTGTAGTAACGCTTTTCTCTTTAATTTGCTGAGTTGTGGAATCCCATGTCATTACAGAAAAGACTTGAGATTCACACCGAAAGGTGAGCTTTAAACAAGTTGCACCTTCCAATGATAAGAAAAAAAGTAAATACACGTCTCGCTCCACACTTTTGTGTTGAGTTAATCTAAAATAAACAAGTTCCAAAGAAGCAGTATAGTGAAAAGTAAACAGCAATGATGCGCTGTGCACAATAAAGTATGTGTTTTAATGCATTTCTCGACATTAATTAACAATGCTAGAAGCAGTTTAAGTTGAGATGGGTTACAGAAACTGCCTTCAAGTTAGCAGACTGCTGCTCCTCTTTCAATGTTTCCACCTTTCAACAGGAGTGCTGTGTCACTGAAGGTGTGGCAAGAACCATCCCTGGCTTGCTTTTTCACTTGCAGTTCATCCTATATGTCCTTCTAGTGCTTTACTTGGTTAATAGCTTTCAGTTTGTCTTTATATTCATATATATATATATATATATATATATATATATATATATATATATATATATTCTTTATGACATTAACTTAGCTTACATTTTTAAAATTTCAATAAGGGAGAGAGATGTAATACTTTGACGGCTTAGTTACACTGATTGGATTACCACCAAAAATAAAATCAACAGGGGTTAGCAACTCTAGTATTGATTTTCCACAGTCAGCACAAACATAATTTGAGGGAGGGCGGAACATGTGCTAGCTAGCCTGCAGGTAACAGCCTAATATTGCTTCCTTTTTTAGCAATGGACTATATTTGAGGTTGGTAGAGATTTAGAGATTTGACAGAGCTGCCTCTTCCCACAGCACCTGCAATGTCTGGTACATTTAGAGATAGCACTGGTGTTGCTCAGACAGTGACTGTTATGAAAGTCAGCTGTATATTGTGGTTAATCATTTATAACATCAAGGTTAGTGTTATTTGCAAAATACAGCTTTAACAAATGTGTGTTATTATACTTCATGGTTAATGATATTACACTGATAAATCGCAAGCTTGGTGCACTAAAAGCCCAACTATTAAAATGACAAAGAACATTAGGCAAGAAAGCTGTCACTCCAAGTAGGCTATGTGACTCCATGTAGTATATGAATTCTGGCTTAAGCTACACACACTTCTGGTTTTCAATCTGAATGCATAGACAGATACAGATAATTTTGTTGGTTGAACAGATGCAGATAGAGGTGCCTCTGCGCACCCCTAATATTTATACTGATTAGAAACATGTGTTTGAACATGTGTGATGTGATTGGACAAGAGTTTGAAATGTGTCACTGTTTCTGGGGTGGGGCATATTTCATGGATTATCATCAATTTAGATTGATTTAATTGTTCCAGATATTTCAGAATCTAACTAATGAGCCAATAAAGTGCATATGCTTGAGAAGAATTTAATTTCAAGAGGTAGAAGTGTGACAGATGGTGAGTTTCTCCAGATTAAAAAAGGTTGACTTCAAATATTTTGAACAGGTTGGTTTGGAGTGGTCTTGTGTGCCAAAGGGGGATTTCTCTCTGAATTACAGAAAAAGAAAGTAGAGATGTGATTCTGTCATGTTCCCTCGATGGTGCTATTCACAGCACCCCTGCTGAGGCCATGTGACTCCCCTTATGCTGGCCTTATATTTGGCAATATTTTAAGCAATTTCACAGTCTCAGAAGTCATAGTAAAATCTTGCCAGTCTTACCTCAGTCGGTGCCAGCCCCTGTCACGACTCACGATTAGCATGAGATTATGTGAAGACAGCTTCGACTGAGTTTTTGCCTTTTTCTCGTCTTGACAATTCTGGCAAAATCGAACATGTTTAATATTACTGTAAGTTTTTAGTCTTGGCCCAAAAGGTCTGTGATGGTCAACGACGTGATTTATAATCCTACACTGCCAACAACTAATAGGTGCTCTGCCTTTGACTGACATCATCACACCAGAGGAGGGCTAAGATTTTAAAAAATCTCAAAGTGAATCCTATTGGAGTCTTATAATGTGTGAAGTTGAATGATTCCCAGGCCTTACAGGATCTTAAGATGAGTGCACCTCTAAGAGGAAAAACCCATGATTGTTGTTAAATGTGAGAGTGATGTCAGACTTGTCTAGAAGTCGTTTAGTGTATGAGAGGCATTAGCCAGCTTGGCGAGATTCCTGTGGTGCCATACGTCCGATTTCTATGAAAACTGGGGTGGGAATCCAGTAGTGGTGGTGCAGACCAACGCAAGTTGCTCACTGCTAAAAATTCACTTGAGCAGAAAAGTAACAAATGTTTTTTTCTGATTTTACTTTTCATTTTGGATCAAATACACAAAGAAACAGAACCATAACTTTTCCTGTTCTATATTTCAGAAGTGCGGTCTAATTATTGGAAAAGTGTTAGAACGTCATTGCACTCCAGGAAAACATAGTTGTCGCTAAATGTAGGGTGCATTCCATGAATTTTGTGCATTTAGTACCGGTAGTCTTGGTAGGATTGTGCTGAAAAGTAAATTCGGGTAAATACCATGCCTCTATTAGTTATGCATTCCTGAGAATGAGTTAACAACATTTTAATGCCCTATGAAAACAGACTGGTTAGGTTTAATTTACAAATATAAAAAGAGCTCCACTGCTTCTTTTAAATGGAGATAAATGTTGGAGTACTGTTGCACTGGAGAATGAATGGCCATAGGATGCTCCTAAGAGAGAAACTATTTTAGCTACGAATGGGGGGGGGGGGGGCAAAAAAGAACAGAGGGAGGTATTTTACGGTCTGGAACATTTCTTAAAGCAACGGGATGGGCCACATCTACAGATTATGTCACAGCTAACGAGAGGGAGAGTTTGCGAAGTGGCAAAAGCTAAAAACGTAGCAGAATTTATCAAGGAAGCGCGCAGCATGTGTGGGGCGAAGGGAGAAAAGCAAACAAGGCAGAGTTCCTTTGACTTTAAAAATACCCAGCGAAAATAACCCCCGGGGTGACGTGACATAACAGGAGATGTTTGGCAAGCCGCTGTGAAAGGCATCCAAGCTCCCGCCCTGGAGGGAAACCTGTCACATCGCCGGCGGCCGCGCGGTGCACGCCGCTAACGAGCTATCGATCTCGTGCTAAATATAACCCGGAGACAGAGGCGGGCGGCTACACTGATCCCGCCGCGCAAAGACTCCTGGGGCTGATGGATGGCAAGGAAGATGAATATGCGCGCCTCCTGCCATTCATAAAATCAGCTGTGTTTATGCCCTCCCTCCTGCTGCCTCGGGTCTGTTCTTCTGAAAGGTGCATACTGCACTCCACACCCCAGCCATAAACATCTGCGTACACCTTGGCAAAGATAGAGAACATGAAGGCGGTATTAATAACAATAATAATAATAATAATAATAATAATAATAATAATAATTTTATATTCCCCATATTATTATTATTATTATTAGACTTTTCTTAGTAATTAAAACAGGTAATACAAAGGCAACATCAAGGTAACACCAACAGAGTACATTTCTGGAAATGCCACAAAAAAAAAACTGCATAATGCCATACAAATTAGTTTAAAGAATAGGCTGGTGAGCAAAGGCTGGATGGAACAGAGCTATGAGGCGACATGTAAGTGAAAAACAGGATATCGCCTTTAAGCCAGATCAGCAGCCAGCCAACCTGAACAACACAGGGGTGTCATTAATCCCGGATTATGACCACGCTATGCATAGCCATTCATCATTCACATATGTTGACCTGCGTGGGGGGTGAAGTGGGGGGGGGGGCTGGGGCAGGGGTGGCAGGAAGGATCTGGGGTGAGTGTGAAGTGCGGTTACGGGAATACACCCCGCTTAACCCCCCTCCCTACGCTGAATTATGTGGGACCGATCTGCAGATACAGCGGGTTTGGCGGTGGACCCACGCCAAGGCCCTCAGGGGAGGGATTTGGGAGCCGGGAGACAGAATGGACACACGTGTGCATTATTAACCTTTCCCCTGTTTTGAGGCCACTAGTCTGATCGCATCTGTGATTGCGCTGGTTTATAACGCTTCCCTTCCGATAAACCAGACCCAGCGTCGCATTCCTCAGATGTCTCATTGGCAACAGCTCCACTATATAAATGTACTTTTATTGCAAGTGTTCATGTCCATATAAACAATGTGTCTACATACTATATGTTAAAGGCACAAGAAAGTAAAGTTATGACTTTACAATAGCTAAACTTCAGAATGATTTAAAAAAATTTGAAGTATATGGTGACAAATTAAAAAATGATGGGCCTCCGTTTGCATCCTTCTCAGACACTGCTTCAGTTATCAGCAGCCTCCCAGGGATGGAGAGATTCTCCCTTATCTCTTAACAGCACAGCGACTCCTCTCCTGCTGTGCATCGGGGGTAGTTCTCTAATAAAACGGCCAGGCAGCTCGGCCCTCGGACGGCAGAGAGCGACGAAGCAAAGGCTAGCAGCACACCCTTTGGAAGAGAGCGAGAGCTTGCTTGAGCTTCCCATAATTGATGTGGGGGCATTGCAGCAATGAGATTGACCTCCAATTGGACAATTGGACATTACAAATTAGGAGAGTAAAAAACAGACAAACAAACAAAAAAAAAAACAAAGAAAACTACATGGGTTAATTATTAACCCATTAACCCATTAACTTAAAAAAATATAGTCGTCTTTTCCCAAAATTGCAAATTGCCCATCCACCCGGTTCTCATTCTTACTGTATGCTGCACAGTTGGGTTCAATTCCATTTAAATTCTGTCAGTTCAGGAAATTATGTAATTCCATTTCCTAACATCACTGAACTGAAATGGAGGAACTCTAGCCCTGTAATACAGCACGTTTATCCATGTGAGGCCTAAGAGCTGGCAGGGCCACTGCTATGGCAGGGTTCGGTCTTCCCCAGGGGGCACAGGCTGGCGGGAGAGAGGAGAGGCACGACTGGCGTGGCGGAAGGTCTCCGAGCGCCAGCGGCAGACTGCTCCTCGCCGGCGCGTTCACGCCCGACAGCGGCTCCCATGCCCGACGGATCAGCGGGCGCCACGTCCTTCTGCGAGTGCAGAGGGGAGCCTTTACGAAAGAGCGAAGTGGGACCTCACTTTCCCAAACCGCGTTAACGGGGAGTCCCGAAAGACAGCCATTTAAAAAAAAAAATGCTGTCACTGAAAGCTGGCTCTGGTGGTGTGGAGCAGATCGGGCTGTCGGGTGTACAGCACCGTAGGGCTGGTGTGATTCAGAGGCGGCGATGGTGAATGAGTGAAGTGCAATGTGGGGCCTAGCCTTTGGACCCTGTTACATATTTCACACAGAAGGGAAATCCCTCTCCCCTGCAAGGAGCAGAACTTTCCCTGTGACTAACTCAGCCTGACACAGAGAACTGAGAGACAAGCAGTCGCTAGCCGTATTCACCCACGGATTCTGCATGCACCTGGCAGAGGGTGGACCCCAGGCCCCCGTAACAACACTTTCAATGATGATAGCTCAGGCCATCAGTCACACAGGGAAGCAATCATACTGCTGTGTTCATTCCAGAAGGCAATGACCTCACACAGTATTTGAAACTCTGATGCGCGCACATTGCTTGCATATATACACGTTCACAGACACAGACACACACATACTGATGTAGCGATGGGGTGAGGTACAGGGAGGGAGCAGAAAGAAAAAATGTGTAGAATCAGCAATGGGGCAAAGGGCAGTGGGTCAGTCAGCTATGTTGGTTCATTGGGAGAGATCCGAGTCCCAGGACAGGGCTAAGAGGGGTGGGGCACGTGAGCTCCAGGATGGCCCAGCTGCCCTTTCTGTGTGAAATGGGTCACGGACCTCACGGGGCCCCTGCTGTTTCCTCTAATTGACTGAGCTCATTATTTAAATCTATTCAGCAAAAGCGATGAGGTCATTGTCCACAATGCAGTTCTCCTGCCAGATTCTGAACCTCAAAACAAATTGAGGAGAGATGACTGAGTGTTTTTTTCCCCCTTTTAGCTCCTTTTTGAAACTCGAAAGAGCCAGAGGAATGATACTTCTTACCCAATTGGCAGCTCTCAAAGGGCTTTCCATGTGAACTGATAATTCAAGCTTGGACAGTTTTATAAGACGTCAATAATGTTAGGGCACGGGCCCAGTTTTAGCACAGAACAGCAGCTGTGTTTGTGTCACACAAAATCTGACGTGTTATTTACAAAGAACTGGCACAGCAGCTGCAGTTTTAGCATCGCAGCCGTTTTATTACCAGAAACAACTTTCGCATCTGAACCCAGTGTCCTTGTATGACAAGTACCCTTAAAGTGTTGCTTAAAGCTGACCTATGAAAAATACCAGCTCCTAGTTCCAGCCATGATGTAAATTTGTTCCTGGACACAATCGGTATTCATAACATACATTCGGCTATCAGTGTTTTTGCATAATCAGTGTTCACAAACATTGGCCTTGCTGCAACGGCTGATTTCCGCTTCAGGTGACAGACATGCTGTATTTATCTTAATGTCGTTCTTCAGGTGGTCTATCAACATTGTCATGAGCGGGGGGGGGGTGGGGGGGGGGGTTTGCAGGGGAGAGCTGTGTTGGTTGTCTTCATTGTTATACCAGGGGAATGTCGACTGCACTGTGTCAAATTAATTCCACATGGTGATATTAATGGACTATGACTGGGACCTGGACGTATAGAGGCAGTTTATTTTAATAAGAAGATTGCTTCATGCAATCAGGATTAAGCCGCACCCCTTCATCAGGAGAGAGGAGATTTACTCTTCGTTTGTCGAAGGAGAAAGGGCGGAGGAGAAAGGAGAGAGTAATGAGTAAGAAGAGGAGAAGGAAAGGGGAGATGAAAGGGAAGATGTGAAGGAGAAGGAGAGTGATGGAAGAGTGGAAGGGTTTGAAGCAGAGTGAAGGAGAGAGGGAAAGAGTGTGCAGCAGATGGCTGTTGCATAACACACTGGGGAACTATTGGTCCCACATGCAGAGGGCCCCATCCTGCTCAAGCATTCTGTACAGGAGATCTGAGATGCCTTACCCGCAGGAGAGGTGTGTGTGTGCGCAAGTGTGTGTGTATGCACGTGTGTGTGTCTGTGTGTGTGCGCATGCGCGTGTGTGTCTGTCCTATGTCTGCCTGTGTATGTGTGTGTGCGCACGCATGCATCAATGTGGACAAAGGCCTAGTTGTGTTATTTATTTGTTTGTATGCGTGCCTATGTGCATAATTACGTGTGTTTGTTTTTTGTGATTTATCTCTGCTTATATGTCAGTTGGCCCCATCAGGATTTGGTGTCATAAAATCATTGCAGTGGGTTTGCTCATGTTATTTTTGGAAGGTTGTTTTTAGAAAACATTTTTTTCCAGCCACATGCTCTGTCACTGTGTTTGTTCAATGCGTAAAAACACGCACAAAAAGCCTTGCCTTGAGGCTTGGCTTGGTGCCCTCTCACATGGGGATGACATGTACGATGGCGGGGAACTGCTTCAGATGAGACAGCCCCTGCTCTGCCGTATGGGACCAACATGGGTTTAGAACCACAGATGGAGAGAAGACAAAACATTTCAGAACCATGAAGTACAAGAGAGTAGTGTGCCTGGCTATTTGTTAGGTAAAATGATACTGCCATCGTTGTTGTATTCGCTTCCACAATATTTACCTTTGAGAACTTCACTTGTAGGAGACTAAATGTGATTACCTTGATTGCATATTACTATGCAGCATTACAAACATTAAAAATATAGTACAGCCTTCCATTTTTATTTGAGTGTGTGGGGAGTTCTGTGCTGGTGTTGCCGTGTTGGGCGTGGGGATTTGGCGGGAGATGATTCCGTCTCTCATATGATGTCACACTATTGCAGGCTGGCTCCTGTAGCCTTTCTTTAACAGCCGGAGAGGTGACACTACAAGCTGTACGTTTGACTTGAAAGTCGAACCCCACTGCGCTGCCACAGGCTGCCACAAGGAGAATAATGTTGGCAGCCGTGCAGACTGCTCCATTACCCTCTGAGGCAAGAGGAAAGGATAAACACAGAAAGGACATTAACGCACATTAGATGCCTGGCAGGGGGAATTAACGCACGATGGGGAGAAAGAGTGCAATTAGAGAGCTCTAGTTTAGCGTCAGGAGAACGAGAGCCACGCCTGACAGGGAGGCGTGCAATTGCTCTGCGTTCTTGCGAACGCTGGAAAAGGCGTAAACAGGCTTTCCTGGAAGGGTCTGATCATCGTCATGTGCGAGTGGCCTGTGACGAAGGCTTGTCATGTAAATGTCACCGTGCTTTGTTTAGCAGTGATCCAGAGCTTACTGTAAGTATTCTTTAAATCTTGGATGGTTTTTTTCTGGCACACTGGCACCCTGGCAGGTGCTGCAAAGAGGGGTCGGGGGATGGACCTGATGAAAAAACAAGCCAATAGGGAACAGGGAATGTGACAGGGTGATGAAATGTTCCCAGAAACACAATGAGGCAGACAAAAAAGCGGCATTAAAACTTTGTGCTCCACTAAGCTGAGTGACACCATAAGAAAGCGTTACTAACAAATCTTTCTTTGAAATTTAAATCTGATGTTTTTCAAAATCTATTCCTGTTCAAGACTAAGTTGATTTTGCTATTCACAGTGACACATTGTTGACACAAAAAACCCTCCTAACCCCTTCCAGCAAAAATACAAAATACTAAAAAATGCCAGTTTTCCCAAGGTCATCTGGAGCACCACTGAAGTTGCTCTCCACTCCAGCAACAACCTCTGTTTCCTCCCAGCTCCAAAAAGGAGTAAAAAAAAAAGAGCAGGCATATTTCATATGCGGGTGTGACAGAGTGGAGTCTGGCCCGCATCTGTGGTCTCTGGACAATTCCACTACATTCCACTCATCTGCCCGATGGAATCCCAGCTATGTGGGCGGGGTTTTGTGGGAGAGACCGCACCAGCACGCCTTCACACCAGCTTCTGAAGAAGACCATTCTTCCTCCATACCCTCTTCTCAGGGAGTTGGGAGGGTATGGACTTTTCCAGGTGAAGTGGCCTCATACTGGTGAATGGCAAAAATGCGCATGGCTATCCAACCACTTTGGGGTGTTGTCCTAGAATTGTCATCAGTAGAATGTGCCCTTGTTCACCACTATTTATCAAAATAACATTGCACAAAGTGTCACAGTGGTTAAACTTTAACAGGTCTGCCACTGCAGATAATGTGTGCCAGCAAAATTTCATTGGGAGTGTTTCCCCACAAGGAGAAAGCAGCATCTAGTATAGAAGAACCCCTCATTCAAGATTGATCTTACCTAATGTACCTAACAATGTGCCAGCATTCATAACAGTGCTATTAGGTTGTTGCTCATTAATTGGCATTGAGATTGGCAGTGACCAGATTATGATGCTAATGACATGACACCAATCAATAAACTGAGACTAATAATAGAGTATATTTCTTCTTCTGTGGTGCTTTTGCACAAAAACAGACCTCAGCCCCCCCTAAGCACTCTGCCAAAGACTGTCAGGCTGGCAGTCCTTGAAATAATGTCTCACAAAAATATCCAGAAACTAAGAGGTGGCGATGAAGGTCATTGTATGAGCCACAGGTTGCTGATTACATGTAGCTTGATGGCTCATAAAAACCTTCCTCTTCCCAGGTATGTCCTTGCCAAGTGGGAAAAAGTGTTAAATAAGTGTTTTAGTGCATTTCCCTTGTGGCTTTATGATGCCTGCAAGTGGTATTGTGATGTTCTGTGTAAGGACCCACACGCAGACCAGGGAAATCCAAGAAAACGTCGTCTTTAATCAGTGCGAAGTTCGTAGCCAGGTGATCAGAGAGAGTGCGGTACAGAATCGAGTTTCCAAAAGAAAAGTAAAAAGACAGGCAAAAAGTCAAAAACCAGGAGATCAGAAAGAGCGAAGGTACAAAGGGGCAGGCAAAAGAGAAGTCAAAGAAAAGCGAAGGTCGAACCAGATCAAACAAAACCAAAAGGGGCAGGCAAACTCGAAGTCGGGCAAAGGGGTGTCGCAAGAATCTCAATAAACAAAGGCTTACAAATAATCGGCACAATGAATATGATCAACGTTCTGACAGGGACATGGTGGAAAAGACTGACATTTATACACTGGGGAAGGTAACAATCAAGGAGGGGTTACGTGAGTGAGGGCGGAGTAACAAACAACATCCAGGTGAAGAACATTAGGATAACTAATTAAATGACAGGGGACTGACAAAACGCGGACTGGAATCACATAGACAACAATGATAACAGACGGCCTGGGTTTAGCAGGTAAAACACGTGCAGAGAGAGAGAGGTGCAGTTGGAGCAAGAGACAGGTGCAGGCAATTGCAGAACTCAGCGTTAGAGCAGGCTAGAAAGAAAAGGGGCGGAGCTACAGCGCAGCATGGAAAAGGGGAGACTGGTTAATGTATTAGTATAGTGATCTAAACTATCAAAAACCCAAAACTAGTGTGTGTTAGTCCATTAGTAATATTCACATGTTAGTATATTAGCGAGGTTAGTACTTTACAATCTATAAGTTAGTAGGGATTAGTAGAAATTAGTAAAACTAGAAATCAGCAGGAAGAAAGTAAAGCGAGACTGGAAAGAAGGGGGGAAACCACGAAAACCCGGAACCACCCGAATAGTGAAATCACACAAGTACAGGGGAGTGAAGCAGCTCAGAGAACACAGACACAGAGACAGTACTGGGGAGACAAGTGACCGGGAAATACAGACTACAACAGTACCCCCCCCCCTAGGAAACGCCTCTTGGCGTTTTCATCGGTGGTACAGGGTGTTTGACATGAAAGTCCTTAACCATCTGCTTATCCAAAATGAAGCGAGAGGGGATCCAGCTTCTTTCCTCGGGGCCGTAGCCTTCCCAGTCCACCAGGTACTGAAGGCCGCGACCCCGACGACGAACATCCAACAGTTTGTTCACGGTGTAGGCATCACCACCATCAATGAGTCGGGGGGGAGGGGGGGGCTCAGAGGCAGGGCAGAGGGGATGGGTAACAACGGGTTTTAAGCGGGAAACATGAAAAGTGGGGTGAATTCTGCGCATGGTGGAGGGTAACTTTAATATAACAGCAGTGGGGCTGAGGATTTTAACAATAGGGAAGGGGCCAATAAAACGAGGAGCTAACTTCTGGGACTCAACACGTAGGGGAATGTCTCTGGTGGTGAGCCAAACACGCTGTCCAACTCTGTAGGAGGGGGCTTTAGAGCGGCGGCGATCGGCCGTCACCTTCATCCTGGCGCTGGCGCGAAGCAAGTTGAGGCGAGCGGTCTTCCATGTTCTCCTGCAGCGCCGGATGAAGGCTTCAGCTGAGGGGACCCCCACCTCCTCCTCCTGACTAGGGAATAGAGGCGGCTGGTACCCTAGGCAGCACTCGAACGGAGAAAGTTTGGAAGCGGAGGTGTGTGAGTTAATGGCATACTCTGCCCAGGGTAGTTGATAAGACCATGAGGTGGGGTTCTTGGAGCAGAGGCATCTAAGGACAGTTTCGATCACTTGATTGGCCCGCTCGGTCTGGCCATTGGTCTGGGGGTGAAATCCTGAGGATAGGCTAATGGAGGAACCCAACAGTGAGCAGAAAGCTTTCCAGAAACGTGCAGTGAACTGGGGGCCTCTATCGGAAACTATATTAGTGGGGATGCCGTGTAATCTAATAACGTGATGAATGAGTAAGTTGGCAGTTTCTTTGGCAGAGGGAAGCTTGGTGAGGGGAACGAAGTGAACAGCTTTAGAGAACCTATCAACTATGGTGAGGATAGTGGTGAAAGTGTTGGATGGGGGTAAGCCTGTGATGAAATCTAATGCTATGTGAGACCAGGGGCGGTGTGGGATGGGGAGGGGCTGTAACAGACCTGAGGGTGGGTGGTGAGAGGGTTTGTTCTGGGCACAGACCAAGCAGGCAGCCACAAAGTCCAAGATCTCTTGTTTCATGGAGGGCCACCAAAAACGTCTCTGAATAAATGTCCTGGTTCTGGTGGCCCCCGGGTGGCATGAGAGTTGCGAAGCGTGGCCCCAAAGGAGAACTTGAGAGCGGACTTGGGCAGGAACGTAGAGACGATCCGCTGGGCAATTACTTGGACCAGCCTCATCCTCCTGGGCCTTACGAACCATCTCCTCGATGTCCAAGTGAATGGCATTGATGAAACAGCTCCGCGGGAGGATGGTGTCAGGTGAAGGATCTTTGGTGGGTGGTTCAAACCGGCGGGAGAGGGCGTCAGGCTTGGTATTCTTTGACCCGGGGCGGTAAGCAAGGGTAAAGTCAAATCTGGAGAAGAATAGTGCCCATCGGGCCTGGCGAGAGTTGAGGCGTTTGGCTGTGTGAAGGTACTCCAGGTTCTTATGATCAGTCCACACCAGGAAAGGTGTTTGAGAGCCCTCAAGCCAATGGCGCCATTCTCCCAAAGCCATCCTCACCGCCAACAGCTCACGGTTCCCAATGTCATAGTTCTGTTCTGTGGGTGTCAGGCGGTGAGAGAAGTAGGCACAGGGATGGATCTTATTGTCCCTGGAGGAACGCTGAGAGAGAACGGCTCCCACCCCAATGTTGGAGGCATCAACCTCTACGATGAACTGAGCCGCAGAGTCAGGATGAACAAGGATGGGTGCAGAGGTGAAGTGGTTTTTGAGGGCTCGGAAGGCTGTTTCAGCCTGGGCGTTCCACTGGAATCGGGTCTTAATGGATGTGAGGGCGGTGAGTGGGGCTGCCAGAGAACTGTAATTACGGATGAAACGGCGGTAAAAGTTGGCGAAGCCCAGGAAACGTTGCAGTTCCCGACGACAGTCTGGCTGAGGCCATTCCACAACCGCCCGGATCTTCTGGGGGTCCATCTGAATGCTGCCGGCGGAGATGATGTATCCCAGGAAAGAAGTGGTGTTGCAACTAAACTCACATTTCTCCGCCTTGACAAATAAGCGGTTCTCCAACAGTCTCTGGAGCACCTTGCGGACCTGGATGATATGTTCCTCCTTAGTTTTGGAAAAGATCAGGATGTCATCCAGGTATACAAAAACAAACTTATTTATCCAGTCCCTCAGAACATCATTCACCAGTGTCTGGAAAATAGCTGGTGCGTTTGTGAGCCCGAAGGGCATCACCAAATACTCCCAGTGTCCGGTAGGAGTGTTGAAGGCTGTCTTCCATTCATCGCCCTCTCGAATGCGCACCAGGTGATAGGCGTTGCGCAGGTCCAGCTTGGTGAATATGGTGGCTCCTTGCAGGAGTTCAAAGGCGGAAGCCATGAGGGGGAGTGGGTAACGGTTCTTGATCGTAATGTCATTGAGGGCTCGGTAGTCGACGCAAGGCCGGAGTGAGCCATCCTTCTTCCCCACAAAGAAGAATCCGGCCCCTGCTGGTGAGGATGAAGGACGGATGATGCCGGCAGTCAAGGACTCCTGGAGGTATTTATTCATAGCTTCCGTCTCCGGCCGAGACAGAGAGAACAATCGACCTCTGGTGGGAGTGGTGCCGGGCTTCAGGTCAATGGTGCAGTCGTAAGGGCGGTGAGGAGGCAGAGAGGTGGCTCGGGACTTGCTGAAGACCTCTTCAAGGTCCAGGTACTCGGGAGGAACCGCCGACAGGTCCGTCGGCTTCTCGGGAGGAGGTGACTCAGGAACAGAAGAATGGGCCTCTCGCAGACAAGATGCTAAACAGAATGGGCTCCAGCCCAAAATCTTGTGCGAGTTCCACTCCAAGGTGGGGTTGTGCTTCTCAAGCCAGGGATGCCCGAGAATGATGGGTGAGTGGGGAGATTCAATGATGTGGAGCCGAAGCTCCTCTTGATGGTTGCCGGAGAGCCGAACCTTGAGAGGAACGCTGGTGTGAGTAATATTCGCCAACCTTTGACCATTGAGCGAGTTGGCCACTAGGGGGCATGACATCTTCTCCAAGGGGATCCCCCATCTCTCGGCGGCCCCAGCGTCCAGGAAGTTCTCCTCGGCCCCGGAGTCGATGAGGGCGGTGGTCCCCTTGGTTCGTCCATCCCACTCAATGTTGACAGGCAGGCAAGTCCGGTGTTTGGAGGAGGATTCGGTTGGAACCATACCCACTAGTGCTTCTCGACACACTAGCGGGCGTTGTCTTTTTAGCGGGCAGGCTGCGACATAGTGGCCTGGTTTCCCACAGTAGAGGCATGACCTGGTGTGCATTCTTCTATCCCTCTCCTCCTTGGTCAGGCGAGCACGGTTGACTTGCATCGGCTCCGGGTCCGACATCATGACTGGAGGAGGTTTGAGATTGGTAGAAGGTGCAGCAGTGGTTCTGGACCTCTCAGTGACTGCTCGGTTGTAGACCCCTTGACTGCGAGCCCGTTGGCGCTCTCGGATGCGTGAATCCACACGGATAGCCAGGGCAATGAGATCGTTTAGGTCCTCGGGCAGGTCCCGGGTCAGCAGCTCGTCCTTCACGCTCTCAGACAGGCCATTGAGGAAGGTGTCGTACTGAGACTTCTCCTCCCAGCCACTGGCGGTAGCCAGAGTACGAAAGTCGATGGCGAAGTCCGACACCGTCATTCCCCCTTGGCGCATGCGCAGGAGTTCTTGCGCCGCATCATGGCCGTGCTTGGAGCGGTCGAAGACCCGTTTCATCTCTTCTGCGAGCAGCGTGGAGGTCTGCACGCAGGGAAGCCCCTCCTCCCAGGCAGCGGTTCCCCACTTCCTAGCTCGCCCGGTGAGCTGCGTGATGATGTAGGCAACTCGGGCCTGCTCAGTGGGGAAGGTAGCTGGCTGTAGCTGGAAGATCAGCCGGCACTGGGTAAGGAATGGGCGGCAGCCACCAGGTTCTCCGTCGTACTTCTCCGGAGGAGGAAGGTCGGGCTCACGAGCACGTACAGGTGGGATGTCAGGCGTAGCGGGAGCCGCAGGTTGCTGGGGAGCGAAGCCAGGCGAGGAAGCCCGGAGTGCAGATATCAGCTCCGCCACGCAGGAGGTTAGGGTCTGCAGCTGGTGAGAGACCGACTCCAAGTGGGACTGGTGGCGTCCCAACATGGCTCCCTGCTGCCCAAGTACAAATTGTACCTGGGCAGGGTCCGCTGGGTCCATCCTGGTCAGAACGTACTGTGATGTTCTGTGTAAGGACCCACACGCAGACCAGGGAAATCCAAGAAAACGTCGTCTTTAATCAGTGCGAAGTTCGTAGCCAGGTGATCAGAGAGAGTGCGGTACAGAATCGAGTTTCCAAAAGAAAAGTAAAAAGACAGGCAAAAAGTCAAAAACCAGGAGATCAGAAAGAGCGAAGGTACAAAGGGGCAGGCAAAAGAGAAGTCAAAGAAAAGCGAAGGTCGAACCAGATCAAACAAAACCAAAAGGGGCAGGCAAACTCGAAGTCGGGCAAAGGGGTGTCGCAAGAATCTCAATAAACAAAGGCTTACAAATAATCGGCACAATGAATATGATCAACGTTCTGACAGGGACATGGTGGAAAAGACTGACATTTATACACTGGGGAAGGTAACAATCAAGGAGGGGTTACGTGAGTGAGGGCGGAGTAACAAACAACATCCAGGTGAAGAACATTAGGATAACTAATTAAATGACAGGGGACTGACAAAACGCGGACTGGAATCACATAGACAACAATGATAACAGACGGCCTGGGTTTAGCAGGTAAAACACGTGCAGAGAGAGAGAGGTGCAGTTGGAGCAAGAGACAGGTGCAGGCAATTGCAGAACTCAGCGTTAGAGCAGGCTAGAAAGAAAAGGGGCGGAGCTACAGCGCAGCATGGAAAAGGGGAGACTGGTTAATGTATTAGTATAGTGATCTAAACTATCAAAAACCCAAAACTAGTGTGTGTTAGTCCATTAGTAATATTCACATGTTAGTATATTAGCGAGGTTAGTACTTTACAATCTATAAGTTAGTAGGGATTAGTAGAAATTAGTAAAACTAGAAATCAGCAGGAAGAAAGTAAAGCGAGACTGGAAAGAAGGGGGGAAACCACGAAAACCCGGAACCACCCGAATAGTGAAATCACACAAGTACAGGGGAGTGAAGCAGCTCAGAGAACACAGACACAGAGACAGTACTGGGGAGACAAGTGACCGGGAAATACAGACTACAACAGGTATTACGTTCCCAGTGAAAGGATAGCTGTCATGTGGATCATACATAATATATTATAAGAAATGGTTTGACAAATTTGTTATGAACAAAAATATAGCAATATATCTATTCTTATATTTTATTAGTTTGCTAGTGCATACTGGTAAAGTAACTAAGTTTGAAACATTAAAGCCTGTGCTGAATTGCAGAACATGACTAATTATGTTACTTGTGTGCGTGTGTGTGTGTGTGTGTGTGTGCGCGTGCGTGTGGGTGTGTGTGAGACTGTCTGTTTGCCAAATTAGAATCCAGTTTGCAGAGCTGAAATGTGATGACAACGAATGCATTTGGGTTTTAATTTGGCATGCCATTTCCTGTCTGTCTGTATGACACCTTCTGTGCCATTCTGCCAGAATAAAAAAAAAATGTAATAAATAAATCAGCAATCTGTCGTTGCGGAAGCTTCTCTTGAAAATGGATGCTAGGTCTGTTAACTCTGTGCTAACTCTTCTTGAGATGTGCTATTGGCATTGAAATCATGTACAGGTTTGAGGCTGAGGTGGGGTACTGCTGACACGATGGCCTCACGGTACCCTTTCCCTGCTCTGTTCTGGAACATTCTGTGAAAGTCCCTGCTCCGGAGAGCAGCAGGAAATCGCGCCTGTTATTAATCAGTTCTTGGCCAGATTTCAGTGCGGTTCCTTTCTGCATTCTTGGCCAATTAAAAGTGAAATTCACAGGTGGACCCCACCCCCATAGAAATCCCATAATGACCAGCTGGTAATTTGTGGTTTTCTCATGAACGACTCTCAGTCAGTCACGCTTTCTCTCTCAGGTCCCTCTTCAATTAACTGCATTGAAGTGACGAATACACTGCTCACTCATCTGGTATGAATCAATGATTAACAGCCTATTCCTCATGTGCAGCATTGGCGATACTGAATTACCAGCCAACTATTTTCTGCAACGGATACAACTGAAAATCCCTTATTTCCAGTCCAAAAATACATGGCAACCCGTGCCGCATTGCATCCTTGAGACACCAGAGGCAGGGTGATGTAACCGCCAGTAACAGACTGATACCTGTTCATCATGGGTATCAGGAGAGGATCGCCTCAACGTGAAAAATTACCCTTGGATTCCTGAAAGGGGCCATTAGAATACTGGTGCTTTACTGCTGTGGGTCAAGATGTTTTCTGGGATTGTTCTACATTCCTTTTTCAGTTCTGATTAATGTCTTCACTTTTAAGTCCTGGGATTACTTTCAGCTACAGTGGACATTATTGCAGCTGATTGTTTATTGCCTGGATTAACTTGTTTGAGTACTTGTTGGACTCCAATTTTTTCTTTTTCAGAACACGAGCTTGGAAGGGTTTTTGTTTTTCTGGGCCTTTCCACTGAAGAGCTGTGAATGACGATCTGCTACTTCTAGCCCATGCAAAGTGTTCTCCACATTCACCTCTGTCCTCATGCCACTTTTTGATACCCTTCGCCGGCGTTGGTTAGGTGCCCGCGTTCCATTATACTCAAACTGGCATACCAAGCAGCAAATGACACTGCCTCTTCCAAACTTCAAACAATGATCACATCACACACTCCAACCAGAACTCTCCATTCAACATCCTCTCACCTGCTCTTCTCTGCACTCACCCCCCCCCCCCCCCCGTTGACTCATATAAACTCTGAAAGAGCTGAATTAACACAGAACATTTTACTATGTACACCTCAATGTTCTTATCTACTAAAAAACCCTTTTCTGCCTGAATCTCATTGGCATATGAAATGCACTTTTGTGACTTGTGATAAAAGAACCAGCTAAATGATTACAATATGAAGTTGTATTAATCATTAGAGGTTTTATTGAGGTTATACTATACATTGAAAGGAAGAAAGATGCAAAAAGTGTGAATATTTTATATAGCATTCTGTTACTGCCCAGTAGTTGACACACAAACTGAACAAAGACTCCTAATACACTTTCCCACACCAATAAATGTGTAATAACCCATTTTTATAATATATGTAATCAACAATTGCTTGTTATAATTTACAAGTATGTAATGATTTCTATTTCCACTGTAATTCAATATAGTACATTGTAGTATATTTTGAACTCTGACTTAATTGACTTTTTCCACATTTACCATTTTCTGAAGAAGACCATTTTTTTGCCCCTTTATCACTAGCTAGGATGAAGTAATACAATGAAATATTGTTACACAACAAGTTGGTACTGGTAAAAATTATCGTGTTTTTATTTCATGCTTATGGCACCAGAAAAGAAAGTGTTACTCGTCCTTTAAACTCACATTGTAGGTGTGTGAAATAGAGAAGACCTCCCGCTATTCAGAAAGGAATCAGGTTGGAGTGCAACTTTTCCATTAGATTTGTATTCTTATGTAGAAAAACAAAAAATTTGACACAACAGTGAATTTTGAAGTGTTATATGTGTGCGTTTTGTTGACTTTAGAACTCATGCCAGGCTCCATTGACCTCCAAAGTCGTATTTGTCTACACATGCACATACACACACACTCACGCGCACAGACAGACACACGCTCACACAGGCACACACACGCACACACACGCACACAGGTTGGGGAATGTGGTTCTGGTCGAGTTCCTGGTTGAATTACGACTGCACAGTCATCATAACCGGGTAATCGCTCAACTATGCGGGCTCCCCTGTGGAGGGAACTGTAGCTGGCAGAATAGGAAGTTGGGAGTTTCAGAGATGGTTTGTAAATGAAACTTACAGCCCTTTTCACTGAGTGATCTCATCTGTAAATGGTAGGGGGCTGTGTCATCATGGCCGAACCAAGGTCCATGTAGCCAGTTGGCTTGGAATGCCTTATACAAAATGCTTTTGCCTTATCCAAATCCAAGAATCTTTCCTCCCCTGCGTTCCCGTCTCTACTGCTTCAGTCCTCCCATTTAAATTTCTGTATAACATACCTTTTTCTTCAGACATTTTAATGTCACACATTTTTTTCATATCTCTGTGTTGCTCATCAGTGTGATTAGCGCCTAGCTGCCAGATAAATCCCAGGGATGCCTCCCCTTAAGACGTTTATGAGGAGCCATAAGTCACGGAATACGTAAGTCACAGAATCCACATGGAGTGGAAATGACCCACCGTACATAATTAGCCACGGTCCCCACTGAACAGTTCCTAAAGAGTCTGACGGAGGTTCTGAGGGGATTTATTCAATTAGTTCAGTTTTCAGGACACCCTAATAATGGCTCATTATCAAACCTGATGGAATGCTTAAAGCGCAAGACACATGGCTCGGGCATACTGAGTGTTCCCAGCTGCATGGTGGCATCGGATCTAGAATTAGTACACGAGGGTCGTGTGAATGTCACTGCCAGGATGAAGCTTACATAAGAGTCAATCTGGGCTGTTTCTATGTGCTTCACGAGCTCAGGGTCTGCCGGTGGACAGGAAGTGGTATAAAAAAGCACATTTCCTGTCTGAGGCTCTGCTGATCTCATCACATCTGACTGCTGCTCCACAGGCTGTACTGCATCTGGTCCTGACAGTACTATGTTTTGGGCCTTTAGGATCCACAGGCTGTACTGTGTCTGATGCTGGTGAATCACAGGCAGTACTGCTGTATGTCTAGGTTCTTTAGCATCCACAGGCTGTACTGCATCTGATGCTGGCATGTCTAGGGCCTTTAGCATCCAAAGGCTGTACTGTCCTTGAAGCTGTTGCAAGGTTTTATTTGGCATCTGAAACACAGTAGATTTTATTTTTTCACTTTATTTGCCAGACTGAGATAACACATTATATTAGATTTATTTGGTTGTGAAGTGAATATACTGCAGACGTAGGCTTTGAAATGTCAGTATCCATCACACAGTAATTCACTCACTCTCTCAACCTACAGAGTCTTTATCATTAAACATTAGCGTTAAAAATACCACTGCTGTTTTCAACCACCTCAGATAAATTCCCTAACCTGAATCACTGCTGTCAGTTATTTAACTATACGGGTAGTGCAGTATCCCTTCTGTGGAACTGTATTCTGTATCTGTAAATTCCAAAAAAAGAAAAACCAAAAGCAAGAATACTTTAATTAATATAAGAGGGTGCTTTTCTCCTCGAGGAATTCCAAGTGCCAATAAGTCAGTGAGCATACATGCACTGATTGTAGGTTGGCCTACATGTTCTTGATGCATCTTCCAGCTAACCAATGAGCATTCCTGAGCATTTCACAGTCAATGGTAAGTGGCCTGTGCTGTGTATGTTCAATTACAGAAGCAGATCACATTATTTCATAGCACTGAGCTCACTATAGCCAAATTAACTGTTCCTGCTGACGTGATATTCAAAAAAATACAAGATTTAATTTAATGCTGAAACACATCACACATTTCCTCTTACAAATACAGCTGTGACACAAGACTGTGGCAGGGGGAACCATGTGTGAACTAATACTGTGCAATGCAAAGTTAATGAGGCATAATTGATTTGGGAATTATTTTAAGACACAGAATCATGGAGTTTGAGAATATCCTTGAGAAATGGAGTTCCTTAAGGCAGTTCTGTTGACTCAAATGCGCCATACTCATATTTATCACTAGATTGGCTACACAAATGCTTACATCATGCAGAGTGCAGTCTGTATAGAGTCATACTTTCCCAAAATACATTGACAATATTGCCAAAAGGTAACAGCAAGCTAATATTAACATACACCAATGAAAAGTGATATAAACTGAAGCTACATATCAAGATATAAGATATATAAGATATAAACTCAAGACAATGCTGGATTCAATTAGGATTTCCCCTTAAAGGGATATTCACTTTGTTATTCACAAGTCATTTTGTGGAGCTGATCTCATTGTGTGTTCATAGTGTAAATACTAGCGACATCATATTTCCCTATTTACCATTAACGGCAGCACCATTCCTCCCGGTTTATTCGGTTTCCATTCACTCCATTCATCTTCATGGCCTCGCCGAAATGATTCATTTTAAAACACAAACTAACTACGGCCAATAATAGGCCGATAAAAGAGAGTACCCTTCATAAAATATCCCTTTAACTCACAATTAAATGCATGTATGAGCTTTTATCAACACCACACAGTACAGCGAGTTAACCAATCACCAACATAAACTCACCAAACTGTGTTAGTGGAGAAAAACATGTTGATTTAATTAGAAGTCAAAGTAAAGGCCTGAGATTGATTTAAAACAGAACGTAGCCTTCATCGCCTGGACTGTGCTGCGAGAAAAAGTCAAACACATAATTCTTCAGGGCCGTGCGTTAAGAGGCGTAAACTTTAGTTTCAGACTAAAAGATTTCCACTGAAACTGAAGACCTTACAGTAAACCTGTCTTCTTTTTTTTTGATCGGCTGAGGAAATGAACCGTGACTCTTCCCCAGTGCCCGCCCTCAGTAACACATCCTGTCATATTGGCATTCAGAGTGTTGCAGATTTCTGAATGGCATAAACAGAGATAAATGGAGAAGAAAGGCTGTAGATGGCCTGAAGCGTATAATGCCATCTGCGTCACAGAGAATGCTGATGCTTAAGCTCACTGACATGAATGGCAAAAACATGCTGCATGAAAGCAAAGCACTCTATTCATAAAGCTGGAGTCGCTATAAATAACGCAGCGCTGGATACCACAGAGCTGTTAACTGAGCAATGGAAATAGATTGCTTTTATGTGTATGGCTTTATTTCTACAACATTAATGGAGGTTTTAAAAATTCATTTTGATTGTTTACGTGTATGTTGCATTTGCAGATCAGTGCAGTGCTGCGTATATGTCTGTGTTTGTGAGTTGAGGTTTATGTATCTCTGCATGAGTGTCTGACTTGTTGAGTGATTGTCTTTGCATGTCTGTGTGTGGGTAAATGTGCGCTTGTGTGCGTGTGTGTGCGCACGTGTTTGTGCTTGTGTGCTGATTCCAAATTCCAAAGTCCCACTGAAGCAGTATCTTTGTGCCAGCAGGACACAGGCCCTGCTCAAGTTTGCATGGGGTCCAGTACTCTGCCTCTACAGTGACCCAACTCTGAGAAGGCCCAGGCAGTGTCTCCTCAGGCAACCTGGTCTCATCCCTTGACATCTCTGTGGTTAGTATGATCAGTTTAACCAACCTACGCAGCTGACCATTACACTTCAAAAGTGACAGTTTGTGTTAAAGCTGACCTTCATGGTTTGTCCTCAAAATGGAGAAAGCCTGGGCAGCTGGGAGTAAGTGGCCTGGCCTCCTGTCCCTTGGGACATGTGACACTTGCGATGCCGAGGCGTGCAGCCAGGCAGCTCCAGGACTGGGGCGTGTCCTGCGCCGATGGCAGGACAGCCCAGGAAAGCCTATTCATGGTCAGCAAGCCAGATTTGGGGAGGTTGAACAAATGCTCGCATCTCCCCTTTTATCTGGCAGCTGTACGACGGCGCACTCCTGTAGCCGTGCTGACGCTCTGACGCGCCATTGCGCACACGCCCAGTGGTCCACGTGCAGCTCGGCTGAGTGAGGCTGCGTGAGAATTGTCTTCGCTTGAGCGGATTATCGCCAGTCACGTTTAGCCTATTTCTGGCTTCGCAACTGAGATGGATAAGTCCTGCGTATTATGATTATGGCTATGAATTTTTTATCTTCGCTCAGCAGACGGCCAGCTGGGATGATGGGCCTAATATCCCCTAATGTCTTTGTGTTTATACAGATCAGCTCTTTCCAGAGCTTTTACAGTCCACAGCTGGTACAGGCTTCTCCATTATGGGAATTTAATGTTTATTTTTACACTCAATATTTAGAAATATTGAAATTAGAAAGCAAGTGAGGAAATGAATAAATAAATACTATGATTTGAAAAATGCAAGATCCTCAGTGAAATATAATAATACTTCATAGAATTTTTTACATGAAACTCCTGTTATTATTATTATTATTATTCTTTGCTTAATAGATGCCCCTACCCAAACTTTGCAAATGCCCCTACTTACACAGCTAACTTCATACTATCAAACATATAGCTGTACATATACATAAGCAAAGGAGAAAAGGTACCTGGCTTAAAGACAATAGCAGTATTTAAAATGGATTGGAGCCTGGGGCTTCTGTGTTATTGGGTAATTCCCAAACTAATACAACATGTTTGCTGGAGTTGGTTTACACAGGGTTTAATGTGCCAGCTCCCCATGTGCCTGGGTTAGGGATGCGCTCCAACAAGGAATGTCTTTGGTGTTAGAAAGACCTTCATGGCTGCATTTGAATCAGCTCACGTCCAGTTATCCTTGTCCTTTTAATCATTTCCAAATGCTTTCCACCTCATTTCCATTTATAGAGATAAAAATAGCACACTTCAACAGCTATATTTTATTCAGTAAGTAGGTCATCCTCAAGACTCTGTAGAGAGAGATTGATTGACTGCCTGGGTATATCTGAGGGCCCCTGCCTCCACCCGGACATTCTTTCTCTCGTCATCACAGCCGCGTTTTTTTCGCCCTTGAGAGAGCGTTCCCCCCAGGGGGCGGGGCCAGCTCCGGTGGACGCGGCCCGCGCGGCGCGGTCGGGCGAGCGGGACCCTGAAGGCGAGTCGCTCGGCCGCGTCCGCCGGCGGCCTCGAGCGGGGCCGAGTCTGGCGCGCTCCGTCCCGCAGATGTTCCGCTTGGCGAAGCCCAGAGCAGATCCTTGGCGCGGAGCGGCGGGACGCTGCCTCGCCGAGCGGGAGGCCGTGATTAATGGGCCGTTATGTCACTGCTCCCCAGATGTTTCGGCAGAAAGCGCTTCTCTCGCGCTCCCTTTGCGGGGAATTTGCCGGAGTCCATGTGTTTCCATAAAATCTGTCTCTTTGTAAAAGCCGTTTAACGGACCGTGACGGGCAATGGGTGCACATCACAGGGCAAACGGCAACATGAAGCAAGTTAAACTGTATTTTAAATCAAAGATAAAGTTGTAATATGTAATATGTACTGTAGATGCCTAAATCAATAGGCAGGTCATAAAGTTTTTCCCCAACCTTTGTAAAATGTGTCTCTCGGGTCTGTAAAAGACAGTGTGTGTTTGCATAACAAGAGGACTGCAGCCTACTCTGCAGTAAAACATCTACTAAATTTTATGAAGATAAAATTTAGTAGACGATTTGTTCAACATTTTTGTTTGATGTATAACATTATGATTTTTTTATGATGTATAGCTGTTAATGTTTTACTTGTTCTTTATTGCTGGAAAGAAATAATTTATTGGGCTTGAGCCAGGAGGTTACATAGACCAATGGTCAAGTAACCTCCTGGACTATTGGACTTGAGGCAGGATCATACAAAGGTCTGAGGTCAAATTGGAAAGTGTTACAGCATCTATTGGGTGTGGGGCAGGATAATACAAAGGTCAGAGATCAAACTGGAAAGTGTTACAGCAAAGAGGAAAACCTTTTATGAGAGAGACAGGGGGGTGTGGTGTCCTAGTGACCACAAGTGACTAATAATGGAATCAGGTTTATTTTCATCAGTGCCTTTTCTGAGAGTCACATTTAAATATATGAATGGGCAGCAAATAAGAAGAAGGGGTGATTTATGAAATGGAAGAAATTCAGTTGGTCGTTTTTTGCTCACACATTCAATGATCACGTTTGTACAACTAACCATATGTAACAAATTAATGGTGATAACTTGTTTTAATAGCCTTTTTAATGTAAACACTCAAATTCTGTTTGTGCAAAGAATGGGTTTAGGACGCATGTTGTTTCTTTTCACACAAAATTTCTGGGATATGTGCCACATTCTGGGATACTTGTCCAAAAACCAAAATCACACCTGCGCCATGTTTGGGAATACACACCACAATCTGGGGTACATTCTGGGGTTGAAAAAGTACATGTAGCACAGCTGGCCTCATGCTATGGGGTGCAGGTATACAGGGGTCAACACTGCTTCTTGTTTTTGTTGGGCATGGCCTTTCGCAACATCCTGTCTCAGCGACACTCCATCCCTGGACCGGTGAGGTAACGCAAAAACGCTTCTGCACGGCCACATGGGAATCATTTAGCCTGTTCGTTTGAGTCCAAATACCACCGGGCATGTGACAGTCCGATGAAACGCAGGTGGGGTGCGCTGCTACCTCTGGTTTTTTTAAACGTGCACCCCGATGACGAATGTAAAGAGCTGCAATTTCCCCTCTGTGAGGGGCTGTCTCATCAATGGGGGGATGTTACTGGGGCCAGCACTCCTAGCCTTTCTGCATAGTACAATGCAGAAATGTTATTTCAATACATTCCAGAGTGGGACCAAATGTAATCTGTTAAGAGTTGAATTAACACTCTCAGAGTTGAATTAAGACTGGCCATTTTACTGTGTATACACTGTGTAAAACGCACAGTGAACACACTTTTATGCCTCGCTTAGCACTGCCTTAAACACTCTGTGCTCACTTTTTTGCTTCAGCGCGCGGTGTGTAACACACACTTCTGTGACCTCTTACTGCTCGTCTGGCTCCTGGTCACCAGGCTTCCCTCAAACTTCAAAGTGCTGGGGCATCCCGCCTTTCATTTTTGCTCTGCTGTCTCCATGACGACATGCTACAACACGCAAACTTAGATTATAAATGACCGATGACAAGAAGGCGGACAAAGTCCAGACTACTATGAGTTTTATTTATTTATTTTTTTTACTTTTTGAACTTTTTGTCAGTTCTAGGCCCTTTGTTTTTGGATACTGATTGCTGTTCCATTACATGATGTCATATGAAGGGCATGCACTCATGTAATCACTTTGGGCTGTAGTTTTATGAAAGGCGCTGTACATATAAAAGAGATCCGTGCCCTATTATTATTATTATTATTATTATTACTGGAATAAAACTGGAAGTAGTTTATTGTATTGAGTTGTGGTTAAGGCCTTGGTCTTATTTTGTGTTTTAGTTTCCACACTGATAAGAGACTGTGCTTCAGCAAATTATGTTCTGCTTTGTCTTTTTAAATGTACTTTTTGTTACTCCTGGAAGTACACTATATGGCCAAACGTATGTGGACACCTGACATCCAACATCTCATCCAAAATTATGGGCATTAATATGGAGTTAGTCCACCCTTTTCTGCTATAACAACCTCCACTGTCCTGGGAAGGCTTTATATTAGGTGTAGGAGAATTGTTGCAGGGATTTGCTTCCATTTAGCCGGAAGTGCATTAGTGAGGTTGGGCACTGATTGAGCAATTAGTTTGCAGTTGTCTTTCCAATTGATCCCAAAGGTGTTGGATGGGGTTGAGGTCAAAGCTCTGTGCAGGCCAGTCAAGTTCTTCCACACCATTCTTGACACAACCATTTCTATATGGACCTCGCTGTGTGCCCTGTGATGTTGGTGTTAAATGTTGGGACCCTGCTGTTTTTTCTATTCTGTACCACTCACAAATTCCACCAGCCTTGGCTGTGTGGTCATTACAGAATCTGATCTGATCTGAGGCATTGTCATGCTGAAACAGAAATGGCCCTCCCCCAAACTGTTTGGGAAGCACAGAATCATCTGGAATGTGATTGCATGCTGAAGCATTAAGATTTTCCTTCACTGGAACTAAGAGGCCTCGCCCATGAACAACAGCCCCGGTCCAAGGGGTGTCCATATACTTTTGGTCATACAGTGTACATGTTTAATTTACCAGGTATGTTATTATTGTTATGATTCTTTGTATTCTTTCACTTCTTCTTCTTCTTCTTCTTATTATTATTATTATTATTATTAATGTTATTATAAACTAGAATATCCATACAGTGCAACCTAAACTAAGACCCACACTGAGCAGTTGCAGGATCTTAATGTCTGTATACGATTGGCTAATTCAATCCTTCTCCCCCAGTGATCTTTTTTTCTTCCTGGCATATGCTTGTACGCATACAATGTATACTTTATTCTGGAAGATGACCTCAGTGCATATGGTGGAGTTAATATATCCACATGAATCATGAAATTACTCACGCTTGCTATATATGCATCCATCTGTATAATGAATACCATGCCTCTTTCTAGCTGAAATACTCAGTAGACATTAGTTAAAAACCAATCTCTCGTGCTGTTTTAATAAGTGAAAACCATCTTTGGCTGTGCACTCTGTTTTGACAATGACTGTGTTTTGGATGTACTGGTTGCTAGGTTACTGTGTTTTGGTATTACCTGGTCTTCTGACCCCTCTGCCTCATTCTGATGGCTTAAGCTGTGATCTCACCCCCACAGCTGACCCAAGAAAGATGCGGAGGCCTCTCGGAAAGCCAATCACCAAAAAAGGAAAAAAGTGACAAAAGTGCACAAGTGAAACTGCCCTTTCAAGTGTGAGCGAGTGTCATATTATGTAAGTGTGGAGTTGTGCTCGAGCAGTTGGTTGTATGAGTTTAGAGCGGTGTTTTGGTGCTGTGTTGTATGAGTTGAGAGTAGTGTTTGGGTGCTGTGTTGTATGAGTTTAGAGTGGTGTTTTGGTGCTGTGTTGTATGAGTTTAGTGTGGTGTTTGGGTGGTTTGTTGTATGATTTTAGAGTGGTGTTTGGGTGGTGGGTTGAATGATTTTAAAGTTGTATTTAGTTGGTGTGTTGTACGGGTTTAGAGTGGAGTTTGGGTGGTAAGTTGTATGAGTTTAGAGTGGGTGTGTTTTATGAGTTTAGAGTAGTGTTTTGGTGCTGTGTTGTATGAGTTTAGAGTGGTGGTTTGGTGCTCTGTTGTATGAGTTTAGAGTGGTATTTGGGTGGTTTGTTGTATGATTTTAGAGTGGTGTTTGGGTGGTGGGTTGAATGATTTTAAAGTTGTATTTAGTTGGTGTGTTGTACGAGTTTAGAGTGGCGTTAGGGGTGGTGTGTTGTAAGAGTTTAGAGTAGTGTTTTGGTGCTCTGTTGTATGAGTTTAGAGTGGTATTTGGGTGCTGTGTTGTATGGGTTTAAAGTGGTGTTTGGGTAGTGGGTTGTATGAGTTTAGAGTGGTGTTTGGGTGCTGTGTTGTATGAGTTTAGAGTGGTGTTTTGGTGCTCTGTTGTATGAGTTTAGAGTGGTGTTTGGGTGTTAGATTGTATGAGTTTAGAGTGGTATTTGGGTGCTGTGTTATATGAGTTTAGAGGGGTGTTTGGGTGGTGGGTTGTATGAGCTTAGAGTGGTGTTTGGGTGATTAGTTGTATGAGTTTAGAGTGGTGTTTGGGTGGTGTGTTATATGAGTTTAGAGTGGTGTTTGGGTGATTAATTGTATGAGTTTAGAGTGGTGTTTGGGTGATTAGTTGTATGCGTTTAGAGTGGTGTTTGGGTGATTAATTGTATGAGTTTAGAGTGGTGTTTGGGTGATTAGTTGTATGAGTTTAGAGTGGTGTTTGGGTAGTGCGTTGTATGAGTTTAGAGTGGTGTTTGGGTGGGGTGTTGTATGAGTTTAGAGTGGTGTTTGGGTAGTGCGTTGTATGAGTTCAGAGTGGTGTTTGGGTGTTGTGTTGTGTGGGTTTAGAGTGGTATTTGGGTTGTGGGTTGTTTGAGTTTAGAGTGGTATTTGGGTGGTGGGTTGTATGAGTTTAGAGTGGTCTTTGGGTAGTGGGTTGTATGAGTTTAGAGTGGTGTTTGGGTGGTGTGTTGTATAAGTTTAGAGTTGTGCTTGGGTGCTGTATTGTGTGAGTTTAGAGGGGTGTTTGGGTGGTGGGTTGTATGAGTTTAGAGTGGTGTTTGGGCGGATTGTCATGGTTCTGTGTTCCTGTCTGTGTTTCCCTTGTTGGGCCGCCAGATGGCGGCACTTCTGTTTTGTGTCCTGCTTGTACCATGTTTAATTGTATTATTGTTTTCAATTGTTCAATTATTGGTTCTTGGTTGTCTCGTTTTCCCTTCCCTCTCTGTGGCCTGATTGTGCATTGTGCCCTGCTGTGTCTCGTCAGTGTCTTGTCTATTTCAGTTCCCTTCTCCCGGACTCAGGTGCTGGATCCTTGGTTGTGTTTGGTTACGTGTGCCTCTGATCATGTTTCTGCCCTGTGTGTACCTCCCATGTTTTGTTTTCCGCGTGCTTTTGGACTTTTGGATTTTCTTTGTTTCCTGCGCTTTTGAAGTTTTTCTTGTTTTTTGAGAGTTGCCCTGCGAGGCTTTTTGTTCCCTGCTTTTGTTCCTGTTTTGTAAAGTAAAGTCCTTGTTTTCTTTCACCGTTTGGAGTTTTGTGTTTTCCCCCTCCCTCTGCGTTTGGGTCCTAACCCCCCACGCACCCTGACACGGATGGTTGTATGAGTTTAGAGTAGTGTTTGTGCGCTGTGTTGTATGAGTTTAGAGTAGTGTTTGGATTGTCAGATGTATAATTGTGGCAAACAGTTTGTTCGTCAGCTAGGTAGAGGTCTACTGCCATCTAAGTGCAGTGTCACCAGGTAAAATAGACAAATCATGGAAAAAAGTTGAACACTATTTAATCATTGAAATTACCAATGTAGCGTAAAGCAATTATTAACAACCAAATGTTCAATGCTTGCTATTTCCACCTACCTGCCCCCCTTATCGAGATACCCACGCCTCCTTCCCACACTTTGCATTGCATCAGAACTATGAGCTTGCTGAGTCCACTCTCGAGCATGCCTGACTGATCCTTAAACGAAACTTAAATGTGCCTTGCTTCATTTTAAGCTCACGTTGCACCTGCTCCGCAGAAAAAAAGTCAAAGCTACTGCACTTGTTCAAAATGTGGCCAAAGTTTAATCTAGTTCTTGATACTCGTAAAAAAGCTGAACACACAATGTGAGGGTGATCATTTCAGTCTTCTTTTTATTAGTCCATGGGCTTGCTAAAAAAACAAAAAACATATTTTTGTTTGCCCTGCTTCTGAGCTAATAAATATGAAGAAAATATTAGCATAAAGGTTTAACACAGTGTTCTCTGAAGAAACAAATACCCATTTAAAATAAAAAATAAAATAAAATCCACTTACGCGGTTGTTACGCTGAGAGGCCAGCTGCATTCACTTGGTGTCAGCATAAGGGTTGAATTTGATTTTTGGAAAGCAAAGTGCCCCCATTTTCCTCCACAGATACCACATAATAATTTCAAATGTTAAATGTATCAGGACATCTAATATTAAAAGGGCACTTTGATTTATAAAGCAGTACAAGTGATCCAATATCCACAAAAAATAACCTTATGTGGAATGAACAAGGGTTTATTAGATCTGACAGATAAAGGGACATCAATGCTTTTTACTTGGATCAGATTGTAATATTGGAATGGTAACTTTGTATTAAATCATGTAGTTTCCACCTGACCAGAGAATTAGCTTCTTGTTTGTCTTGCTATTTATAACCGTTTGTCCCCTGTGGGGGACAGATAACAGGCGCATGCACGCACGACTATTCTCAGAGACTCCTGCCCGCACTTATAAGATCTTTACCTGGGTTTACCATTTACTGCTCTCTATTTCTGAGATGTTTAAAGAGGCGGACAGCTTAAGTCATGAGTCCACATTCATTTTTACATATTGTGTTTCCCCTGCTTCCACAAAGCGATTCAGCAATTTTCTTTCACATTAAACAATCTGTCCAAGCAGTTCTTTTTTTATTATTTATTTAATTGTATTTTTTTTCTGTTGATCATTTTGGCATGTAAATTAAAATATCCTTGACCTTTTCACAACAGTCGAGTCCCAAACGTGTACTTCCACTGAAATACACAATTTCCCACATATTTTCCACAGGCTAATAATTCAAAATGCAAAAGCTGAGGTTCCAGCCCTATTTCTATTCATGTGGTCATGTACGGATCTAAAAAAAAGAAAAAAATTCTAAAAAAAAATGTAACTTTTGAAAATCTTGGAAAAAAAGCTCATTTGGGAATTGTGAATGGATACAGATGACTTCAGTTCCTGATTGCGTAACTCCATAATTCTGGTGCTGTTTCAAACAGGATCTGTATTTTCATTCACAATGGCCAAGTCCTCCCTCGTACATTAATGAGGGTCTTAAACTGCATGTGTCCAAGTGTACCTCCACTTCATTTCTGACAGGTTGGTATTTCAGTACGCTGAACCATAAGACAATGATTTTAGTGAATTTCTGCCCTTTATTACCATAGTCCTTTTCAGAAATATTGTTAAATGAAACAATGTGACCTTGTTCAAAGGCCAGTTGTTGGGGAAGAAACACAAATTAAGCTGCCTGTGACAACCTGCCACTTTTCCCTGCACAGTGATGTTGATAAGTTTCCAAAGAGAGTTATGACTCGAATTTGCCACTGTGCCAGCAGTCCATGGAGGACTAAAAGTCACTCTTCACAGGCCAAGAAGTTTATTTATTTATTTATTTATTACATCAATAAAGAGAGAGAGAGAGTTGAAATTGAGATCAGGGCATCATCTTTACCCTCTGCAAGGCTCCGCAAGAGCACTCCTGTTATCAAGGGCACTGCCCGGGACTTTGGGTCCCATGAGAACATCTCCCGTTGGGCCCCACCACCCAGGCCACCCCATCCCAGCACAATTACAGTTCAATTTTTTTGAGGGCCCTTGTTAGTCTGGGCCATTGGAATCATCCTAACTTTCCCCGACACCACTGCCTGTTGTCGCCCAGGGCAGGTGAAGCCCCCTACCTCATTAAGTACCTCTTTCTGCCATCTGCCTTAGAGGCAGGATGACATCAGCTCTTCTATATTTTATCAGTCAACCACTACTCTTTGACTTGTGGTGCCACTCAGCGTCGCTTGTCCTCAAAAGCCCCACCAAGCACACCACCCTCAAAAAATCATTCCGGCATGAATCTTCAGCTTCATCACTAGGACTGACCACATGTATGACATTCCTTACAGCTGTTGAACAGTGAGTGCGTCTATTCCTCATAAGTCCTATTCCTGTAGCTCTGCCCTAACCTTTAGGCAAGGAGGCAGACAGAACAAGTTTCACCGCATTTCCTCGTTGTCACATTACTTTATTTTATCTGATACTGTTTCATATGGAGAGCAGAACGGGGCTTCCGTGAAAAATGTTCAAAACGCACGTTCTCAACTGGTCACCCGGTTATGATAGTTCCCTTGGGGAAAAATAAAGTTATTCTATTTGATAACCCTGTCCCAGAATGGCAAAAGAAGGCACCGGGCCATTCAGAAGAAAACATTCTGATTTGAACAGTTACATAACGGGGAGGGCGTGCTTCACATTTCCGCTGACACGGGCAGACCCGTGTCGGGGGGGGGGGGGGGGGGGGGCAGATGGGATGGGATTAACGTATGCTTTGGCGTATTTTTCCTCGCAGCTCAGGGCTGCATGGTATGCGGAGAGGGACGAAGCCCGCCTACCTGCCATTTCAGCGCCTTTTCAGGCGAGGCTCGGAGACGACGAGCGCTCTGCGGTTCCGTGCGGGCGCCAGGACGCCTCCCGGACTGGCACCGAGGACTAGGGGAGCACGTAACCCCTCCACCAGGCCTAGCCCACACGTCACAGGGGTCCCATTCAGAGATGCTGCATTTCATGATTTCAATTCAGAGTCACATGAACTCTATATACCCCTATGTACCCTACAAAACAGATATGCCCTATGTACCCCATACACTCCTGAATTCCACAACCCATGCACCTCCCATACCCCATGAACACCACAAACTAACACCCGACACACCTCCCACAACCCACATGCACCCCACACCCCCCCCATACACAACACCTCATATACACATAAGCTGCAGCCCAGCGGAGCACGAACCTTGCCATGACCGGTCTGAGCATGGTTCAGGTCATAACACAGATCACACACAGCTTCCCACCAACTCAAAATAGCCCAGCCCAGATGCGCGTACGGCGGGGTCAGTGAGCACCTCGTGCCAGCCACATGTTTGCGGTCAGGCTCAGTCAGCCAGGTGAAGGCGCACTGCTCTAGCGGGGGAGTGACCTGACAGAACACCTAGCTGTGAGTCACAGACCCTTGTGACAGGACAGCAAGGCTCCACAAACCCTCAGAAATGGGGTAAATATCAAATCTGAGCCAGTTTGAGCATTTTTTTTTTACTACGGAGCTATGGATTAGATTCAGTCAACCATATCCTTATCCTTGAGTCACTGTTAAATAATGATTTTTCCTTCACAAAAACAGTTCAGCAAATCTCCCGCAATACTCTGAATCGTGTTTGTGAAAAAGGAAAACAACACCCCTGAATGTATCACACTTATAGAAATGTTAACTACGGGCCAACATCTTATGACTCAATTCAAATTCAATTCAAGCTTTAATGGCAGGGCAAATAAAACCGTACTGCCAAAGCAGCAATATAACAGGAATGCTACATAAACTTGTTCAGATTAGCCCCTTAGTAGCCCCGCCCGTTACGCGGCTGGTGAATCCTCACTTCACCCTCAAGAAAAAGCATCTTCCTGCCGCGGAGACTGCAGCGCCACTCCTTGAGGTCGGCACGGCGATTAGTCAGTGCCCGGGGTAGTGGCAGACACACCCTCAGCCGAGAATTTCTGCAGGGGCGATTAGATCAAAAGGGCAATTAGAGCATACAACAAGAAGGAACCCCCCCCTCCCCCCATTTGCAACTGGAAGGTTTGCGGCTTGACTCCCCATTGGGACGCGGAGTTTGCGCGTGTTGGGGCACTTAACCTGAATCACTTCCCTAAACATCTGCACCCAGTTGTGCGAATGGGCAACACATGCAAAAGTCGCACAAAAAAAAAAAAAATGTATTATGAAAAATAACCTGAAACATTGTGTCTAAGTTGGTACTTAACACTTAACTTTGATGCAACAGGAGAACAAAATAAGATGGATATAATTTTGAGAGAGCGGGCCTGTGATTAGCATGGAAGATCCCTTCCTGTGCCTGTGCGATGACTGGCGGTTGGGCACACTTTCCTGCCCGTTCACAAGGTCACAGCATAACTTGTGAACCATAACTGGTGCCACTGCGACTGCTGTTTTTGTTATTGTTTTTGTGCCAACTAAGTCTTTTTTTTAAAGAACCGAATACCCTCTGTGACACATTTACCAACACTGAGAGTACTTTGAAATGGAAAGTCTTAGTAGCCTCACTCTTCCACCACATAAAAGGGGCTTTCCAGGACACGGGCATCCCACGCTGGGAAATGGCAGTTTCGAACTCTCTTACTCTTTAATTATTTATGGGTCTGGTTTTTTTCCCTTGATTTGTAGATGAAGCTCACCTGAGCTGTTCTAACTTAAGAGGCATTTAGCTGCTTATCAGAACTTGTCTTTATTTTGAGTCAGAATGAATGATAGATAGATAGTAGTCTGCTTTGTGTATGTGTGTGTATGCATGTTTGTATATGTCTGGTGGGGGATAATGTTTTTGGAAGCATTATTATACAGGTGTCTATGTTTCTCAACAATAATGTTGTTTATGACACATCTGTGATATGTGCACCTTTGCCATGTCCTACTGTCCATCCATGTCAACCCCATCCGATTCACATTCTATCATTTTATGCTGACATGATTGCGCTGTAAATTCTGTCCTCTCTATTTCCTTCTTGTGTTTCTTGAAAAATAAGCTCATTACAGAATTACATTCTTACGCTCATGTATTTGTGTTCCTGTGACACGGAGGGGTGGCCAGTCTTCGGTTGGAACATCAGCAGCATTGAGCTGCATTAAGAAAGGAGGGTGAGGAAGTGTGGAACTGGCAGCATGGCGTCTGTGAGGGAGGAGATAAGCCGGAGAGAAATGCGACAGTCTCCTGTGGACGGGGTTGATAATGGCTAATTTATTTTCTGCGAGGGGCACCCTTGAGAGTTTCAGATGGATCTGGGCTATTTTTACCCGGCCACACGTCAGCTCCCTGAATCATCACGTGGCCCCTCATGCAGCCCCTGATTCCTGTATAACAGACAAGAACTTTGCCTACTTACTGCACGAAGGAGGAGAGCCAGGCCCTAAATCTTTGCCTATAGGAAGAGAACAGCATTTAGCTAACCCCGGGTCTGATTCCCTGTTGAAAGAAGAGAAGAGGAGCGTTTGTCACTGGAAGGGCACGGGTATCACGATCCCCTGATAAACTGTCACTTCACTGGGCCCCTACTGTCAGATGCTTTGGCATGTTCAACTGCATCAGTGAATGAATGCACTGTCTCTTAAATGCTTAGCGCTCAAGTCATATTCCATCTCAATTCCTGTCACTAGCTACACCTCATTTAAAAGGCTATAAAGTGTTAAAAAGAGGACCAAATTGACCAAGAAGCTAACTGAATAGTGTGTATTCCACAGTAATGGCTAGTATTAGGAGAAAAAAAAAAACAGTGTTAAAAACATGTTTAGTGACATTGTGTCTCTGAACCTCTTTCACATCCCTGGTTCCTCAGTTGAAGAGTTTGCACTTACAGTAAACTGCCTGCTCTTATTCTCTCTCATTATTTTCCTTTAATGTTTCATGGGAAAAAGACAACAGTGTCTCTCTCCTGCGCAAGTCTGACGTCAACTTACAGCTTTTCTGAGCGAGGGGAAGTTACAATTGAAAAATACAGTCTGCCGCCCGTCTCGATTTTTTTGACGCTTTAAGAATGTTCTCCACTAGCCCGAGGCCTAAGAGAAATTGCAGAGCAAGTAGAATTCCTCACATACATGTCTCAGAAAGAGCTTGTTCTTTGTCCTCCCTCCCTCCTCTTTCCCCCTCTTTAATTGTTTAAGTTTCCGCACTGGCATTCAGCTCTTCACCCAGACCAGGAGCGGGCGTAGGGATGAGGGTTGGTTTGGGGAACACGTTTAGGAGCACGCAGCTGGCTTTGGTGGTACGGGGTGCAGTGGCAGCAAAAGCGAAGGACAGAAACCAGTGTGAGCACAGCCTCGTCCCCAACAGTAAAATTTATGAGCACAGCAATTTATGAGATTACTTCATCATCTGTTTTTTTTTTCTTTCTTTCTTACTTTCTTTTTTTATTTCGGCTAATGAGATTTCTAATTATGGTAAAGAAAAGTCACGGTGTATTCCTTGCGGATGTGGTTCATTTCACTTTCTTGGAGAAGGCATCAGTTTCAAGCCTCCTACTCTCCTGGGTCCCCTTAGACAGCCCCTTAAAAACCCACGTAAGGCCACTTACATAAATGTTCTTGTTGAGGTAAAGCAAATTAATAGGTCAAAGGAATGAATCATGTTGCTTTAAACTCAGGATTAGCTCACTTCCCAAGATGTGAGGTGCACTTACCTCTGTAGTGAGTAGCCACCCCCTCATTACAATCTGTATGGCGCCTGCACCAGAACCCTACTGCAACTTTCTATTTTAATAGAGCAGAAAATGAAAAAGACCATTCTATATTTGTTGCCATCATTTTTATAATATGTAAATAAAAATGCCTTCTGCTGATTCTAAGATAGAACAGTCAGAGGTAATAATAATGACTACGGAAGCCAGGTGGCATATATCTCATATGAAAGACTGAGGTTGTGATGGCGTGTGAAGTGAGTCAAAAATAACAACAGTGTTTATTCATGAAAACTGAAACACTGAACGTTATACCTCACTACCTACAATTTGGAATGACTTTACATAAAAAGTAAATCACAACAGTTTGAGTTTAATTTGTCATTTCACACTGGGATTGATTAGGTTTGCACCCTCCCCTTTTGAATAATAATAACAATAATAATAACACTACTACTACTACTACTATTACTACTACTACTACTAATATTGTTGTTATTATTTTTTATTATATAATTATTATTTGTATTATTATAGTACAGTATGCTCAATAAGGTTTTAGTAGCTACTCAAATGATTCCAAGAGTGACTCCCACCAGGGGTTGGTTGGTGTAAATCAACCAGGGTTTTGCTGGCTACCCATATACTAGTTCCTCTCAACAATGTAGCACACACCCCCTAACACCTGATATCTGTTATAACAGAGAGACCTGGGGTCAGTTCTCCTGTGGTGTGAAGAATAGTTTGGGGGAAATAGCTGCTGGTTCCTGGGCCAATATTCTGGAGCTGGGTGCATAGTGGTAACTAGACAAGAAATATCAGATAAAAAACATGCTAGGATTGATATAAAGTATCACAAAATCCAAGATGGAGAGGTGATTTCCAGGTGGAGTCAATTTATTAGAACTTAAGGATCTTTAGAATTAAGACATATTTAATCATCAGAATAGACTAGACTGATAACACTGAAAATCATTGTTACAACAGTGCATCTCACAACTGGTCAAATTAGTATTGCCTTCAGGGATATTTTCTTCATTTCTTCAATGTAAATCAAATGTGAGAAA